>NC_059133.1:98739777-99042980 GCF_020740605.2 Lemur catta
GATAGTCTTTAATAGGTGAACAGATAAAGCAAATTGTGGTACATACATATAATAGCATGTTACTCAGCAATAAAAAGAAATGAGCTATCAAGCCATAAGAAGACATGGAAAAACCTTAAATGTATACTGCTAAGGTAAAGAAGTCAGTCTGAAAAGACTACATACTGTATAATTTCAACCATATGACATTTTGGAAAAGGCAAAACTAGGGAGACAGTAAAAAGATCAGTGGTTGGCAAAGGTTTAGCGATAAATTGGTGGAACATCAGATTTTTAGGCTAGTGAAACTATTCTGTATAATGGGTATCTCTGTCCCATGTATGTTAAAACCCACAGAATGTACAACACAAAGAGTGAACCCTAATTCAAACTATGGAGTTTAATTAATAATAATGTATCAATATCAGCTCATCAATTGTAACATATATACCACACAAATGCAAGATATTAATAATGGGGAAACTGGTGGGGGTGCTAACAGGGAGTGCTAAGAGAGGGGAGGGTATATGGAAATTGTCCATTCAATTCTTCTATAAACCTAAAAATGCTCAAAAAAATAAAGTCTATTAATTTTTTTAAAAAGGAAATAAAATATTAAAATGGAAAAAATACAAAAAGTGAAAACCACTTGGTCCAGGTAATGGATTAATGTTGCAGTCCCCAACTCCGAGGCCGAGGTCCAGTACTGGTCCATGGCCTGTTAGGAACTGAGCCATGCATAACCGCCAGAGCTTCCCGCGCCACCCTGTCCATGAAAAATTTGTCTTCCAAGAAACCATTCATGGTGCCAAAAAGGTTGGGGACCGCTGGATTAATGGATAATTTTTTCTTTTTAAAATTTATATTTTGATGTTATATTAATACATTTGTAACAATAAATCAAAGTTTCTTATAAAGAAAAAAATGAAATGTGATTCTAAGCAAAGTCTATAGTAGCTGCCTAGTCCCCAGAGAGGAAAAAAAAGCACCTACTTTTACCTATATAAAACTGAAAACCATTACCCAAGATATTTTTTAATTAGCCTTAATTTAAAAACAAAAGAAGCTGGGTGGCAACTTTCAATTATTACACCACATATTTTAGGGGAGAAGGGGAGGGGAAATCCATGTAATTGTCAGGCAAGTTCAGTCCAATTGATTATGGCTGGGAATCACCAGCCATTAACTAAGGAAGTAAAGTTAAGGAAGTAAAGGCCAATGTCAACAGTAGAAATACATGCCTCAGAATTTTAAGACCTTAGAAATGAGCTGTATCCTCCAATTCTTTTATTGGTCTCTTACTGAATACCACATAATCGAATGTAAAATTAACACAAAATCATCCACTAGATTACAACAACCTGACTGATGACAAGGTACTACCACTTACAGTGAAAAGGCAATGCTGGAGACGAATGTGGGTCTGTTGCATATTTCAAAAGCTAAAGATTTGTCCCAACACTACTGTCAAAATTAAGAATTTGCTTTTTTAGGGACAAGAATTATATATCAGTTTCATAAGAGTTTAATATAAAATCAAATCTCCAATCATTCTGAACATTTTATGACCAAAATCATACTAAATTTTATTATCTGGGTTAACATGTACATGCTCACATCATGAAAAACCTTATGATAGAATATAAAGTTAGATGCCATTTAAAAAAAGAACCTACACAGAAGCACTATTTGCAATAGCCCAAAGGCGGAAGCAACCCAAAAATCTGTCAACAGATGAATGGACAAACGTGGTATAACCATAAAATGGAACAGGGTTCAACCACAGAAAGGACCACACTTGGTCTTCATATACAATGGAATACTATTCAGGCATAAACAGAAATGAAATTCTGATGCATGCTAAGTGAAATAAGCCAGACACCAAAAGACAAATACTGTATGACTCCATTTATATGATGCCTAAAACAGGCAAATTTATAGAGTCACAAAGTGTAACAGGTTATCAGGAGCTGGGGGAAAGAAAGAACAGGAAGTTATTGTTTAAAACATATTGAGTTTCTGTTTGTGATGATGAAAAATTCTGGAACTAGACAATAGTGATGGTTGTACCACACTATGAATGTACTTAATGTCAATGAATTGTACACTTTATAATGGTTAAAACAGTAAATTGTATGTTATGTTTATTTTCCCACAATTAAAAAAGGGAATCTAAAATATTAAAATGTCTCTTTGTCATGGTATAAGTCTTTTCAAATATATGCAGTATAAACAAGTTTTCAATAATAAGCATAATTTGTCATAGTAGCCCAGAAACTTACCATCTGTATTATATATGGTAATAAGAGATCTGATAACTCAAATTTTTATATAATCAGCCTACAGTTTCAACTTGCTTCTCTTCCAAACTTTTAATTAAGGAGAAATAAGTTTTTAAAAAATTATAATTTGCACTGCTTTCCATTCTGTGCTTTCCTCTCTTGGTAGAGGTGTTAATTAGCAGCAAATTGACACTAAAGATTTAATCCAAAACCCAGATAATCAAATGTTAGCTATAACAATATAGAGCACTCTTTCAGTGTTTCCGCTAAAATTGGTTAAATAATCCTTTCAAGAATTCATTCCCTAGGATTTTGAGTAACAGTCACTACTAAGAGAAAAAAGTTACTAATCACACCTTTTTCACCTTAAACTTTGGTTAAAAAAAAAACCACAGAACTTTAATGCTATTAATAGTGATTACAATTATGTACAGTCCTACAATGCCACATAACCGACTGTTTCAACTATTTCAGAAATAAAATCTGTTCAGATAAAATACTTGGCCTATCGAGTCAACCTTTCAGGTAAAAAACACTACTTTGAAAATGGTAAAGCACCTTTTCCCATTAGTAAATAATAACCATTCAGGGCCCCATCTCATCTTGAATAGTACCCTCCAAAACACAAAGGTTTTCTAAATAATGCTACGGAGAATCCAAAGTGGTTAGTTACCTTTCTCAATATTACAAGTCTAAGAAACCTAAAAATAAAACTTGTATCTACGACCTTTCTCAATATTGCTCAATTCCACGAAATCACAAGGCCTTCTTCTGACCATCAGTAGAAAAGAAAAGCAATAGGAAAAAAAGAAAAAAGAAAAACCTAGAATATATACCTGCAGACACCAGCAGCAACTCTTCTCAAACTGAAAGTATAATAAAAACCCTCTTAAGAGGAAAGAAAAATAGTTCTCATTTTTAAACTAAGGGATTTATAGTGCTATCAAACATCTCAGAAAATTAAGACACAAATTTATTTACATAATTCCCCTAAAATTAACAGCCTCAAACTTTAGAATATATACACAACAGCAACTGGATGACTAAATACATGTGAGTATCCTCAAGTTTTAGATCATCAACCAACCACCTGCTTACCTAGTTTCCAAGGTCTGTGGATATTAACAAGCAATGCAAAAAAAACAGCTGTTTCCTCATTAAATAATATCCTAAAACTGCCTGTAATGCAATTTCTATTTTAACAATGATTAAGAGAAATGACATTTGAGTGAGTGCTATAAAACTGTGCTCTGTATCTATCTACTCCTTTAGGTTCTATTTCTGGATCAAGTACTCCACCAATCATGTTACTCTGGCCCAGAGGTCACAAACTTGAACATGTGAAGCAGCCTAGTAAAAGACAAGAAGGCTGTAATTGTGCTGAATAAGAAACCATGCCCTGCTTAAAGAATTATAATTCAAAATTTTAAAACACTCTGTTAACAGTGCTGTGGTAACTGGGTGTGCATACAAAAAAATTAAATTAAATGCCTGCTGACATCATATAAAAAAAGAACAACTTTTTTTTTCAGGCAGAATCAAGACCTAAAGATTAAAAAAAACAAACTTCTAGAAAAAAATATGGGAAAATCTTAATGATATCGGAGCATAAAAATATATTTCTTAAATAAAACACAAAAGACACAAACCAGTAAGGAAAACACTGATAAGATTTAATAATCATTTCTATTCGACAACACAAACCATAGAAAAAGTGAACAGATAAGCCATACAGATGGGAGAAGATATTTGCAATTCATTTAAAAGACATAATCAGAACATGTAATAAACTCCTAAAATCAATTTCGAAGGACAACCCAATTTGCTGTGGAAAAAAAAGGACAATTCAAAAAACAGAAACCTGAATACTCATCCAACATTTGAAAACATACTCAATCTCATAATTAATCAAAAAAATTAAAAAATGTGATACCATTTCATCTTATTTGCAAACATGTAAAAAATATGACAGTGCCATGAATCATAATGATTTGGAGACAGCAAATTCTCATTCTGGTGCTAAAAATGCAAAATGATATAAATTTGGAGAACAATTAGACAACATCCAATACAGCTAACAATTCCCATAACCTCCAAAATTTTCAGCCCAATAATTGCACCTCTGGGTAATTGACCCTAGAGGACTTCATTTCAAATTTAACCACATACATACACATACGCACAGAAATAAAAATTTCACAAAACATTTTATCCTTACTGTTTGCAATACAACCTGATACTTTTCTTTTCTATTTTAATCCCTACGTTGATTTCACAAAACATTAATGGGTTACAACATGCAGTTTTAAAAACTTGCCAAAGACCTTAAATACAGGTACACGGATTCCTAATCAGGAATGTTCAATCTAGCATCGTTTTTAATGCATGAAAAATTGGAAATAATCTACATGCCCAACAATAAAGAAATTTAAACTGGCTATATTCATACAATAGAATAATATAACTTTACAATATATAAAAGTGATAATTATAGTTATTAGTTTGAACCCTGTGAAACTGTCATTTTTGTAGGTCAAAAATGGTAAAATTAATCAGCAATTTCCTATAAATATAAGAAAAAGTCTCATAAAAGACAAATTACAGAATAGGTAGAACATCACTTACATAAAGTTTGAAAATATGCAAAACAATACTATGATTTATTTATGAATGCCTATATAGTAATTATATAAAAACATTCATTAGGAAGAACTACCACCAAATTCAGAATAATAGTTACTTCTGAGAAGAAAGTGGTATATAATCCAAGAAGGTACTTCAACTGTATGTGAAATTTTTTTTCTGAAAAAAAATGGGAAATATGAGAACATGGTAAGATTTGCTATAGCTGTATAGCGAATATATGAATGTCAATTATATTGGTCTCTGTAGTCTCCTGTATGTTTAAGAAAAAAAATCTGTACTTGGCCAAATAAAACATACATCAGCAACCTAAATTCAAATCAATCGCCATACAAAATTTCTTCTATTGGCTTGAAACATTAACGCTTAGCCCTTTTTTATTTAGGGCCTCTACTGTTAAAACAACAATAATAACAACAGAACAGCTTTTATGTAATGCCCAATTTAAATAATTCCTTAAAATCTGTTAAGATTTACCTCTGAAAAATTGGTCTTGTTCCTTCTAGTTTAGTGCTATGTATTTTACCATGTTTCCATTTTTACCCTTGCTGCCAAGCAAATTCAAACCCAATTTTTATTCTTAGGCTTCGAATTATGCTGCCACTTGGGAACAGAATATATGCTTTGTCCTTTTCCTGATTTCTCCTTTTTATATATATTTTATTATACTTCTGGATGTTTTATTTTAAATTACCAGAAATTCTTTCTGGAATGAAATATGACAAAATAAATTTCAAGAAAATAAAAAGTAAAACCTTCTGTTCCATTCTGCTAGAAAGTTTTCTTAATGTATCCCCCACCAAAAGGAACTGGGTATATAAATATAACTATGCAAACATGGTTACTAAACTAAAATTTCAGGACATATAGGATTAAATATGCTGCCAATGAAAAATACTTAGCTGATAAACACATCCAAAAGAAAAAGTCTAGATGGCCAAAGTGTAACAAGCTAATTAACTTTGCCTCTTCAAGACCGTATGCTTTGCATGCTTTGTTTTCTAGGGCATAGAAATTGTGGAAAATACACAGTAAGTCCAATAAGAATATGTAACAATTTAAGTCAGTTATAAGGAAAATTCTATTTTGCTGTAGTCTTCCATCTAAAAACTTTAAGTATCCTTTCCCACAGGTATTTCTCCCATGCCTGAAGATAATGTGGCAGTTCCCAGAATCTACTTTCCCTTTTCCTTTTATCTAAACACTTATGATGTCTAATTAAGCCAAACTATGTTATCATTAGCCAACAAACATCCCCCTCTAACATGTGTAAACTTCAATCCAAAAAATCCAAAACCAAGGGTAACATGAAACAAATCTCTTATTTAATTAATTTCTAAACTTCCAATTTCTAAATACCAAATGTACTTATAAAATAGGTTAATTATTCCTGACAAACAGGTCCTATGAGAGCAGTCCTATCTATCTCATTTGATAAACAATGAGAGAGAACACACACCACGATGGCAATTTCATATTGCAGTTTTTCAAGTTCATATTTCATAAAGACTTTGAAAAGGTTATTTTTAACGAAGTTAAAGTACTTCATTCAGCAGTAAGCCCAAAAGAACATGAACCAATTTAGGTTTTAAAAAGACCATTTACACACCACCTACCATATACCAGAACTGCCAGTAGATATAAAGAAAGCTGTATGTTCCTTACCCTCAAGAAATATATAGTCTTATTAGGCAGTCACCCAGATTCTTTTTGATCAGTGGTCGCAAAATCATATGCTTTCAAGTGCCAAGTAGAGAACCTAAATAGGTGGAGCAGCTCCACCCAAGGGAATAAATACTAGGGGGAACTACAGGAGGCATGCCCCACCTAAGGTAATTCTCAATCAACTCTAAAAGAATGTTATCAAAACAATTCTCCCAGTTAGATGGACACAATATATTGCAAATGTTTAACTGTCTATCAGATAAAACGAAGATTTAAAGAAGAAAAACGTTGGCAATGGCATGAAGAAGGTAGACCTCACATTTCTGGTGAGAGTTTACACTGCTATAAGTAATATATATCAAAATGAAAAATATGTATTTTCTTCAATCCAGTCATGCGACTATTAGAAAATTATCCTCAAGAGGAATCAGTGTGCAAATATTACACAATGTATGAACAACATACAATCCATTTAAACAATCTAAATATCCACCAATTGGAGCACTGTTAAAGTATAATGTATCCATTCAATAATACACTGAAGAAATATTAAAAAGAATAGAGGAGGTGCAGATTTATTGACATTGAAAGCCAGCCACAAATATTAATTTTTAAAAACACACTACTATGAGCAAAGAGAGTGCCACAAGTGCTGTTTCCGGTCAAATCCAGAAGCACAACTCCATGCCGTAGCCAAGACGAGTTGGCAATAAGCGTTTTCTGAGAACTGCTCACTGTGGACCCAGTCTACCGCCAACATGCCCAGCAGAAACAAAAACTAGCTGCCCAGCAACCTGCAGCAGTTACAGAATCTAATAAAGTGGACTCACTGGTTGACACTGAAGAATTTCTACAGCAATACTATATTCATAACAAATCCAATGTGGAGATTTTCAATTACAACCAAATAAACCCAGCAAAGAATTGACAGAGCTGGTGATATTCATGGCACAGATTGGTCACTGCTAATCAGAATAGCTAAATAACTTTCCTCAAGAGCTGAAACATCTGCTTTCCTACAATTATACTGTCTTGAATCTAGTTCTTCTAATAACATTTTGAAAGGCTTTGATGTCACTAAGAAATAAGAATCACATCAAACTTGATCTTAGCCAAAAGGCCAAGAAGCCATGGGAGAATCACATCAATCCATCAAGTTTGCTAGAGCTCTTCTTTGAACTTCTGTGTTGCCACAAGTTTCTGAGTCTTTATATACTCACACTGTGATTGATACCAAGAATATAAGCACAAAATACAAGAATAAAGTGAATATAGTTTTGCAGAATTTCACATATACCATGTTAAGAGACAGCAATGCAACTGCAGCCAAGGTATCTTTGGATGTGATGAACGACCTCTACAAGAGATATTTGGACTAATGCTAAAACCATTAATGTTATTATCACAACTGCATGCTTCAAGATACTGGTTACTGCCTTGACATTCTTCCTAGGGTAAGATGAAGAAGAAAAACAGGACAGCAACTCAGAATCTCATGATAAAGGGCCAACAGCAAGAGACCTACCATTGTAGTATGCCACAGGGAAGAGAGGCTCCAAACAGAAAAAAACACTGAAAAGGTTATGAATGTGCCCAAGAAACAAAAGAAGAAAAAACTCAAGGTGTTTAACTTTTCAGCTATTCACTTGATTCACGTTCCTCACGGTTTTACACAAAAACTAAAGCAGGCAGCTAAAGAGTTCCAAACCGAGGTTTGAAGTGACATGCTCACGAAACTTATCCCCAGATTGGTAAGAATTCATGAGCTTTCTAACTTCTATGCCTTCAGGCAAAAGTTTCTGCTGCTGCACCGAACAAGTAACAAAAACCCTTTTGTCAAGCATCTCATCACCTGTTAGTCCCAGAGATCAGTCATTGCTCATGCCTATGGCCAACCACTTTGTTATGGACAAGAACTCTGGGGAAGTCATGACAGAATCAATGCTAGAAAAGAAATAACAGCTGCCCAGGCGCAGTGGCTCACACCTATAATCCTAGCCCTTTGGGAGGCCGAGGCGGGTGGATCACTGGAGGTCAGGAGTTGAGACCAGCCTGAGCAAGAGTGAGACCCCGTCTCTACTAAAAATAGAAATAAAAATCATCTGGACAACTAAAAATATATATAGAAAAAATTAGCCGGGCATGGCGGCACATGCCTGTAGTCCCAGCTACTCGGGAGGCTGAGGCAGTAGGATCGCTTAAGCCCAGGAGTTTGAGGTTGCTGTGAGCTAGGCTGACGCCACGGCACTCACTGTAGTCCAGGCAACAAAGTGAGATTCTGTCTCAAAAAAAAGAAACAACAGCTCAATATCCTCTAGCCATGACAGAATAACTTCCTTAAGACTTGGCCCAGTATAAAACACACAAGGATAAGAACATGATGATGTCCACTACAACCAAGATTCAGTTCTTCCAAATCCTCAGATATTGCAGAAGAAATTCCAGGGCAAGCCAAAAGAGGCCGCAATAAAATCAGAGTGCAAGAATATGGAGAATTATATGCTAAAGATTACATTCCAGGAAAAGTTGTTCTGAAAGTTGAGAAAGGAAGACGAGGCTGAAAATGATAAAGATGGGTGGGGAAGTACCAGTCTCAGCAGGAGGAAAGGGAGGATGGTAAATGTGTTGATGAGGACCACTCTCAATGAAGCAAGAAATCTCCTTCAGCTTGCCCATGGAGAAGTGGAAAGCCAAAGCTACAGGAAGACTTCCAGAAAATCTGCAAAGCCCAACTAAGAAAAAAAATTCAGGGCTGCTCCCAAGGAAAGCCCAAAAGAGAAAATGTATCGAAAGACAGTGATGAGGAGCAAGTTACTTCTTGGAACATATATGGCCTTCATAAAAAAAGCCGAAGTCTGACAAGGACGTAAGACTAGCAACTACAATGCTGGAAAGACAGACCGAAAAGATTTTATGAGGAAGAAAACCAAAATGAACCCATTTTCCCTATCCAGAAATAAAGGGAATAAAAACAGAAGAACTTCATAATGATTCAGTGTAGCCAAAATGTACGGTCGAAAAATAAGCAATCCTTCAGAGAAAAGGAGGTGGCACTATGAGATACACTTTTAAAAAAGAGAAAAAGTAACATCCAAGTAAGTTTTCAATTCCAAAGAGAATGCGAAATTTGTGTCATTAATCTGAAAATTAGTAAATCAAGAATGTTTACGTAAGTCCAGAAGCACTATATTTTTAAAACCACAAAAAAAAAAAAAAAAAAAGCAGACCACTGAACAATGGTTGGCTTAATCACATTTTTTAAAAACACAATCCCACAACACAAAGGGTGAGCCCTAGTGTAAACTACTAGTTAATAATAATATATTGATACTGGTTCATCAAATGGAACAAAATATGCCAAATTAATTCAAGATGTTAGCAATTGGGGAAATGAGGGGAGGGAAGGGAATGTGGGAACTTTCTGTACTATCAACTCAAATTTCCCTAAATTTAAAACTGCTCAAAAAATAAAGTCTATTAATTTTTTAAATTTTGCATATGTAAACAAATTTGCAAATAAATATTTGCATATGCAGACATAGAGACCTGGAAAGATCTATAGCAAACAGTTTCCCATGATTACTTACAAAGAATGAAACTAGAAAAAAAATAATAAAAAAATAAAAAATAAAAAAAAAGAAACTAGAAAGAAGTGCATGAGAAGGAATTTTTATACTATATAGTCAGCCCTCCATATCCATGGGTTCCACATCTACAGATTCAACCAACCTCAGATTGAAAATATTTAAAAAAAAAAAAAGCATCTTTACTGAACATGTACACACTTTTTTGTCAATATTCCCTAAACAATACAGTACAATAACTATTTACATAGCATTACACTGTATTAGGTATCACAAGTGATCTAAAGATGATTTAAAGTATTAGGGAGGATGTGCATAGGTTATATGGCAAGTACTATACCATTTTACATCAGGGACTTGAGCAGCCACTGATTTTTGTATTCACAGGAGGTCATGGAACCAATCCCCCACAGATACCAAGGCATGACCATGTATCTTTGGACTGTCTAAACTTTCCACACTAAACAGTACTACAAGGAGGGGCTCTGTACCATACGGATAAGAGCTTGGGTTCTCAAACCAGACTGCAGGGATTCAAATCCTAGCTCCATTTACTAGCTAATAAACTTCAGCAGTTACTTAATTTCTCTGTGCCTCAGTTTCTTCACCTGTAAAATAGAAATGATAATAGTATGTACTCACAGAGCTGCTGCAGGGATTAAATGATTTAATAATACACGTAAAGTAGTGGAAAAATACTTTACATGTATTATCATCATCATCAAGCATCTATCGTTCCTGAATTTCCTTTTTAAATCTTGACTGGTAAGACAAGTCAGGAAAACTTGGTTCATCAAGTCCCTTTCTAGCAAGATCTTTGATGCAGAAAATACAAAACCTATGAAAAGCCAAATAAAAATGGAGATATTTTTTAAAAAGCAGATTAAAAACCAATATTTAAAAATACAAGCTCATTCACATAAAAATAATCACAGATTCTATAAGGATAATCACAAAAAATTCCCTTTGAATGGTACAATTATGGATAATTTTTACTTTCTCCTTTATACTTTTGTAACTCACTTTAATTTTCTACATTGAAAATGTATCATTTTTAATGGAGATCAACAAATTTTTTCTGTTAAGGGCCAGAGATAGTAAATATCTTAGGCATTACAGGCCATATGGGTCTCTGTTGCAGCTACTCAACCCTGCTGATACACCACAAAAGAAAGCACAGACAATACCTAAACAACTGCATATGGCTACGTTCCAATAAATACTTTAATTACAAAAACAGGTGTTTGGCAGGACTTGGCCTGCAAGCTGTAAAGTTTGCCAATCCCTAAAATAAAGAATAAAACAAAATTTTCATTTTGGAAAACAAAATGTGATTGATAATAAAGAAAGTACGCCAACTACATTGATACTATCGATAAAAAATTCATTTATAAATTCATACACAATGAGCCTAGGGATAAAAAAACACAAACTCTCTTCCAAGTTCTAGAAATTCTACTCTTATCCCTACTGCCCCAGTAAGAAATCTGCTACTAAGTAGCCCAAAGTCTAGATAGGCACATATACTGGTAGGTAGGCAGTTACAAACAGAAGCTAAAAGAAATGTGACTTTTCAAGCCCTGCACAGTGGCTCATGCCTGTAATCCTAGCACTTTGGGAAGCTAAGGCAAAAGGATGACTTGAATCCAGCAGTTTGAGATTAACCTTAGCAACATAGCAAGACCCCGCCTCTACAAAAGACCCCTCCTCTACAAAAAAATTTTTTTGTTTTTTTTAAATAGCCTGGTGTGGTGTAGTCCTAGGTACCCAAAAGGCTGAGGCAGGAGGATCACTTGAGCCCAGGAGTTTGAGGTCGCTGTGAGATATGATTGCACCACTGTACTCTAGCCTGGGCAACAGAGCAAGACCCTATCTCAAAAGAAAAAAATGCCTTTCACATTTAAATTTATTTGCAGTTTTTTCAAATTTCATAATTCACCACCAAGCAGCTGCCAACACATGTGGAAGTCACAACTACTGATGAAATAATTTTAGTGAAATAATTTTAGTTACAAATAATCACAATCAGCACTCTGACAACAAATTTATAAGAATGAAAGAAAACATCTAGGAATTACCTTTTAACAGTGTTAAGAGTCAGAGGGTGGTGAAAGAAGACATAAGGGTGGCTTTTGATAAGAGGACACTCCAAATTTCAGAACTGACAAGGTTTATAATCCACCCCTCCCCCAAAAAATGGGTTGAAGGAATTGTTTTTTCTGATGGAATTTATTTTTACTATTTTATTTGGGGGAAAGTTTTGTGATGACATAATTTTAAATGTTATGACAGATTTCTTGGCGTTTTAATGGTTTCTTGGCGGACGGGTGTGTAACGTCTCTTTGGGGAACTGATATAATGCAGATAACATAAGGCTGAGAAATCCAGAGTCAAAAAACTAAAAAATTAAAAGACCATCCTACCGAAAAGAACAAAAAAAATCAACAACCTTCAATGAAGTCACTGTGCCCTATAAAATCCCAGCTCGGCATTTAAATCTTTCTACCAAAAACTCACTTTTGGGCCATATGAAGTTGTCAAATGCCGGAGGCAAACGTTTACATTAAGGTCAAAAGCCAGGAGGAGGAAAAGAGTTACCTATCAGTCTCCAATCCAAACTGTCTCACAGACCCCTAAAAACTGACTTACAACCCTGTTATCAGCAGTTCTACAAGCAGCTAACACTGACGGAAAGCCGAACGCGGCTCGGGAGAACAGGACCCAAGGTACTATGCCAAGTAGGCTGGCTGAAGCGCCACCTAAGAAAAGGTGAGGGAAATCTTCCTACCCCAGGCACTGTAAAAGTAGAACCAAGCAGATCCCCTCCGAAGCCTGCCACCAAAGAAATTCGTAGAAGTGGTAAAGAGACGGAAATGAAAACGGGCGGGCAGATCCTCCCGAGGGCAGCAGGGAGAGCAACTGCACCCGACGGCGAGGCGAGCTCAGGGCAGCGGGCTTTGCCCCGGCCGGCAGCGGCGGCGCGGGCGGTGGGCGCCAAGCTCCAGCGACACCCGCTGCGAGGAAGGCGGATCCAGGCCCCTCACGGTCGGCCCCTCGGGCCACCGCACACGGCGCGGGGCGCCAGGTCAGAGTTAGGGGCCAAGCCGGGGACTGGGACAAGCGCGCGCCCTCCAGCCCGCGCCGGGGACGCTCGCCCCCTCAGCCCTCACCTCCCCGACCCCGCGCTGTCCCTGTGCGCCCGGGAAACGGCGCTCGCACTCCCGAGACCCTCACCTGGAGCTTGCCGCCGCCTCTCCGCACGACTCGGACCCCTCGGGAACCGCGGCTGAGGGGAGGGGGAGGAGGGGGAGCAGAGGAGGGAGGGGGCCCAACCCGGTGTAGCCGCCACCGCTGCCGCCGCCGCGTCCCCCCGCCCCCACGGCCGCACGTCGCCGCGGCGCGCATCGCACGAGGGGGCTCGAGCCAATAAGCCCACAGCCCGTGCGCAGCCGCGCTGGCCTCAACCGGAAGCTACCGCTCTGACCGCTCTAGAACGTGGGTGCATCTTGGGAGTTGTGGTTCGGCCAGGAACGCAAGGGAAACAGTGGTGGGCATCGGGCGCCAGGGGAAGAGCGGTCCGTCGGCGCTCACACAACTCCTCTTGGTTTTCCCCCCCACGGAAAGGCAAGCAGTTAAGAGTTGAGGCGGAGGGGGCCGCCCCCGCTCGCGGACGCTTTCCCCAGTCTCTATGGATACTGGCTGCACACCTTGGGCGGCAGCCAAAATTTAGGGGATTTAAACTGGAGCGTGTGTGTCTGTCAACAGCCAACATCATGCTAGGCGTTGTCTGGGAAGGTTTTGGAAATAAATCCGAAAGCATTAGCCAACTCTTGCTCAAAAGAATAGCGTTTGCCTTTTATAACTTTATTAACCTATTTTGATTTATGCCCTACCACTTAAGAAAAAAAAAAGATGAGCCCACTCTTAAAATACGTATAATTCAGAGCCATATTTAAAATGGTTTTAATGTAATGGTAGATCAGAAACTACTTAAGCATTAAATATCTGTATCCAGTAACCTAGAATGAGTAATTTTCTACAAGTGAGCCTTACATTGAGCTCTAACTTTTTAGAAACCAAGAACAGGTTTGGTTACGTACTTAAAAGGAAATATAGAAGTTGGTCTGCATAGAAAAATAGTTTTTCACATTCAGTAGTAGGAGGAATTTATCACACTCTTAAGGGGTAAATGCCTTAACTTTCAAAATTCTTGTTGTTGACTAAAGGAAATCCATAAGCTTTAGAGAAAGCCTATGCCCACAGCTTATTTTCCTTCCCCTTTGACCACAGCAAGAGATAACAAAGGGTGCTGGGAAAAACTTCACAGGTATCATATCAAAGTCACTGGAGTCTGATATATCAGGAAAAACAAAAAAAATAGAGAACTCTTCATCCTGGAAATGTAAATTTTAAGAGGGAATTAAAGTTACTGAGTCACAAAGAACATGAATAAGGTGGCTTTAATACAGAACTAAGGCCCACTCATTCAAGCTTGAAAGTGGTAAAATTAGTATAAATAAAAATATAGGAATTAAATTTAAAGGAACTAATTCCCTTCAAGGAGTAGTTTACATTGAAAATATAAATACTTTTTTTAAGCTCACAGAATTCGTGAAAGACATAACAATAATGACTTCTGTGTTTCCAGGTAAAGACATAAAGCTTTTGAGATTGAAATCAAGGAAGACAATTATACACTTCCATAGGACATCAGAAACAGATATTTTTTGATTGCAAATTTGACCCATTATACCAACTCAAATAGGGCAAAGATGAAAAGAACAAGATTCCCAGGCTTAATAAAGTGTCTACTAAAGGTGACAGAACTATAGAGGAAAAGCAATTTTAAAAAAAGGATTTTTGTCAAAGATTTCAAATCTTTCCTGCATCCCTTTCTGTTAAAGATTCTGCTTTGACAAAACAAAGGGCTTTACTCTAAGAAGCTACCTCTGGAACAGTCCACTGTGTTCTGAAACAGGTGTCAGAGAACCTCATCATTTCCCTAAGGTTTTACTCCTTGTTTTCTGTCACCTTGATCCCAATCACAGATCACTACTGCCAATTCCTGATGCTCATATAATGATGAAACAAACCACATCATATCCTCAAAATGCTCACACCTTCTCAGCTAATGAGGATGTTGCCACTGTCCCTAACCTGTGAGGGACACTCCCCTGAGCCCCATGTCCATAAGGCTGACTTCACACTTATCCCTTACCTAAATGTCACCATTAAATGTTCCAAAAGCAGCTTTTTCAGGCCGTCTCCCTGACCATACTTCAGTTACTAATGTTTACATATCGTCTTCTTTTTAGCCGTCTGAAAACCAAAGGGAATTCCGTAAAATTCTGTATCCTCCAATGTCAGCTGAAGATCTTAAGGATCACTGTTCTCTCCATTCTTACGGTGTCACATTTCTCCACCGGGACATGGAGTCCTTCTTCTTCTGCAGAACCAAAAAAAGATTCCTTTCCACCCCTACTCCCCATGCTCGTCACCAGTGACCCAACAGTGCCCCGTGGCACAGCTAGTCTGATGTAGTCATCTCTGCAATTATCAGATATTGATGAGGAGGACGCATCACTAGGTGAGTAACATTCATAACCCAGTTGTGGCTTCAGTGACACTGTGGTATGTTGCTGACATGATGACACTGTACTTGCTCTCCATTGTGATATGCAAGGCAGTAGCCAATGAGAATTGAATATGTATCTAAAGCTGCAAGCAAATTTCAAATTCTACAGGAAAAAAAAAATACTCCAGACCCTACTATAAATTTAAACTTGAGTTTGCAACTGGTTTTTGTTGCTTCTCCTATGAAGAAAAATTACCTCATTTATTATTTTTCTAATAAGAACCATTGGTATTTTTAAGAACAAAAAAGACAAATCATTATACTAGTGAAAACTAAAATTAGTAGTCTTCCTTCAGAGACCTGTGTCTGTGAGTTTAAAAAAAAATTACAAAGGGAATTTAACAGTCTCATTATTACAAAATACTTAAAACCAGCCTAAACTCTTCTTTTCTCCCTCATTTTCTCCCCTTTTAAAATATAAGCATTAAAACTGAGGGGGAAATCTGGACAACATAGAAGATGGACTATAAAAGAGATAAACCAAAGAAGATAAACCAAGCATTCCTTACAAGGAATGTTAAATCAGCCTGTGGTTGTCTCATAAAGTACGTAAAAAAGTCAAATTCAGCCACCTAATTGGGATTTTATAGTGTTAGCTGCTTTGAAAATAGTCTAGTAATCTACATGGCAAAATTAGAGGTAAATACATAAATACCTGTATCCTGTCTTGATTGCAGTTAAACAAATCACTGATACCAAATAGCTACATGATGTAAAACCAAATTAATGTTGGATTTGAAAGTTTACAAGCAGCACAATTTTAAAACTTAAAGAAACATCATGATACACTAAATTCCCATTTATGCCAAGTTGTAGTCATATATAAAACTGAGGATAAAGAGCAGTATAAATATTCTCATAATTACATAAATTACATTAGCAGCTCCTCGAGCACAGGTTAGGTAACATAGCCTCAGGAAATTAGCATAGGGCTGAAAACAACATCGTCACTGGCTGTGCTGCTGACTGACTCACTGTTTAACTATGCCCTATGCATTAGCTCTTGTTAAACTTTGATACCCTCATCAATAAAATGAAGATGTCTGTGGATACATGTTTGAAATGGACAGAAAGGTATACACAACTTTATGAATGTACTTGCTAGTGGGAAAGGGTAGAGAATAGGTCTGGGAACTAAAGAAATGTCACCTTTATCTGTAATATTTCATTTCTTCTATGTGAAAAAAGATAAAGCAAGTAACATAATGTTTAACATTTATTAATCCTGAGTGCTATGTACATGAATATGTATTAGAGGCACCTCTGAACTCTTTTTGGTAGTTTATAAAAATCAGTTTTATTGAAGTATACTTTACATACAATAAAATGTGCCCGTATTTCAAGTGTACAGTTCAAATGAGTTTTGACAAGTGTACATCCATGGAAGCATCACCTTGATCAAAATATAGAATGTTTCCAACACCTCCAAAAATTCTCCCAGGCCCATTTGGAGTCAATAGCCCCCTCCTAAGCCTGGTTCCAGGCAACCACTGATATTCTTCCTGTCACTATAGGTTAGTTTTGCTTCTTCTAGATTTTCAAATCAATGGAATCATGGAGTATGTACTCTTTTGTGTCTGGCTTCTTTCACTCATAATGTTTCTGAGTTTCATTCATGTTATTGCATACATCAATAATTTGTTATTTTCTATTGCTAAGTAGTATGCCATCGTATGGGTGTTCCACAGTTTGTTTATCCATCCACCCACTGATGAAGTTTGAGTAATTTCTAGTTCTTTGAATAAAGCTGCTGTGACCATTCATGTACAAATCTTTAAGAGGACATGTTTTTATTTTAAGAGAACGTGTTTTTATTTCTTTTGGGTAAATAGCTAGAGGTGAAATAGCTGGGTCACATGATAAGCTTATGTTTAACTTTATAACAAACTGCTAAATTGGGCCAGGCACAGTGGCTCATGTCTGTAATCCCAGCACTTTGGGAGGCTGAGGCAGGAGGATCTCTTGAGGCCAGGTGTTCAAGACCAGCCTGAGCAACATAGTGACACCTCCATCTCTACAAAAAAAAAAAAAAGCAAAAATTAGCTGGGCATGGTGGTGCGTGCCTGTAGTCCCAACTACTCAGAAGGTTCGGGCAGGAAGATTACTTGAGGCCAGGAGTTTGAAGCTGTAGTGAGCTATGATGACAACACTGAACTCTAGCCCAGACAACAGAGTGAGACCCTGTCTCAAAAAAAAAAAAAAAAAAAAAAACTGCTACATTATTTCTCCACTTGGTTGTACCATTTTACACTCTTATCAGCAGTGAGATTTCCAATTGTCCCACATCCTCACTAACACTTGGTATTGTTAGATTTTGAAATTTTGAGATTTTGTATTTTAGCTATTCTAGTGGGTATGTTAGTGTTATTTCATTGTGGTTTTAGTTTGCCTTTCCCTGATTACTAATGATGGTGAGACTTTTTCATGTGCTTATTGGTCATTCTTATATTTTCTTTTGTGATGTGTCTGTTCAAATATTTTGCCTGTTTAAAAATATTGGGTTGTTTTGCTTCCTGTTATTGAATTGTAAGAGCTCTTTATATATCCTTAGATACAAATCTTTTGCCAAAATAAAAAACAAAAAAAAATTTTTTTTTTTTCTTTTTTAGACAGAGTCTCGCTTTGTTGCCTGGGCTAGAGTGAGTGTCGTGGCATCAGCCTAGCTCACAGCAACCTCAAACTCCTGGGCTTAAGCGATCCTCCTGCCTCAGCCTCCAGAATAGCTGGGACTACAGGCACGCGCCACCATGCCTAATTTTTTCTATATATATTTTTAGTTGGCCAGATAATTTCTTTCTATTTTTAGTAGAGATGGGGTCTTACTCTTGCTCAGGCTGGTCTCGAACTCCTGACCTTGAGTGATCCATCCACCTCGGCCTCCCAGAGTGCTAGGATTACAGGCATGAGCCACCTCACCTGGCCACAAGCAAAAAAATTTTTAAAGAACTCTATGATCACGTGATATTTCAAAGTTATAAAGGGTTGTTTCCATGAAATATCTCATTTGCTGTGAGAATGGAAATGGAAACACAAAGTTTTCATTATTTTAAAAATACAGAGTAACAAAGATGTGTATTAAAAAGCTAAAGATACTGAAAAACAGAAAATAGAGATGCAAATTAATAAAGAAAAAAGCCATTTCATAAGTAATGCTTAGAAGCACCTATTAATTAAAAATCTGTCAACTTTTTATTAAGGAAAAACTCAAGACAGCATCTGTTCCACTCAGTTACTGCTTAAGCAATCACCCACACACAGAAAACTGTAACCCAAAAAAGAGCATTTTACTTGTGCTAAAATTTAAAATCTGTAATATAAAGAGATGTATTAACCTTGCAATATCTTGATGATGTGTGGCTAAACTCAGAACTTAGGACCAGGTTCTTAGTCAGGGTAATTTGATAAGGATTCTTTCATCAAGTTACATGGGATGAATTCCTGAGCCCTTGGGGTTGCAATTTGGTGAAGTGACAATTTACAGAAATAAGTTCCAAGAACTGGCAGGCATTTACTGTGAAGGAAACAGAACTGATCTGGGATTGAATTCCAGTGACTGTGACTAGACAGTCACTGATGGTGGGGCTGTGGGATTGAGGCTATTCTCAATAACTCGTTTCTCTGATTTTTTTTTTCTTTTCTTGTGGTTTAAATTAGAAGCAAAAGCAAAACTGGATAGGAAAAGGGAGCTCTACCAAAAAGATATAATTCCTACCAACAACCCCAGACTATCAAAAGTCTTACTCCTTTCCCTAGAACTCTCTGATAATTTCATATGCTTAGTGTGTTATCAGCCAAGTTCAACCATGCCTAGAGTGTCACTGGGAGGCCAAGACAAGCGTAGAATAGAAGAGGAAAGAGAACAGAGAGGAAAACAAAAAGAGTGTGAAAGCGAAAAGAAATGCAGATGGTGGTGTGATGTAGGTGCTGTCAGCTGCCACAGGTAGCTATCCAAAACTGACTCAACAAAGGTGATCAGGTAACCCTGAAACTCAATTATCTAGAGAAAACTTTGGTCATTAAAAGCTAGAAAAAGCTAAAGACCTTTGGAATGACTTCTAATTGAGTCTATTTAACCTACCCCTTTCAGCAGCAGAGGTCAGTGGGTGGAGATGGAGAGAAAGGAAATGTCCCTCAGATGATCCTGGTGTTTGCAGGGCTGGGAGAGATGAGCTTAGGACGACGGCTAATGAAGGGTGCGCATTTCCCCACTCGTTTATCACTGGAAGAGCATCAACGATACACGTTCCACGAGGTAAAGGTGAAAAAACAGAGCCATGGCAATGAGTCAGTTCCATCCAAGGCTAAAAAATAGAATCAGTATATATTTTGGCTAAATCTGAAAAACAAATTGCTTTTGCCGCTGTGATTCAACTCGAATATACTCATCTCAGCAGTCAGACACCCCAGCCTTAGAAGCCTGGCTCCGCGTAAGGCAGAACAAGAAGGGAAAGGCTGTGTCAGCTCCACTTGGAGTGATCAGCTGGGTATTCAGTGTTTCATTCACTCTCAAGTGGCTTCAGGAGGATATAAGGCATCATGATTTTCACCATCATTATCATCAATACTATGCCTATGTAGTATTTATAATAACAATGGCTGTTACACAGAGAATGTTTACTATGTGCTGAGCATTTTCTGAGTTATTTATACATAGTAACTCATGTGATCCTCACTGCAACCCCATGACATAATATTACTGTTATCTCCATTTTACAGATGAGGAAACTGAGGCACAGAG
Source organism: Lemur catta (assembly GCF_020740605.2). Lineage (NCBI taxonomy): Eukaryota > Metazoa > Chordata > Mammalia > Primates > Lemuridae > Lemur > Lemur catta. Next base: position 98,760,304 of record NC_059133.1, read on the forward strand.
GGGTGTTAAGTGACTTGTTTAAGGTCACACAGCTATTAAATAGCAGAGCCAGGCTTCAAACACAGGGAGTGGGACTCTAATGCCCAAGCACTTAATCACTAGTCTACATAGCAAAAGGCACTATTCTTGGAGCTTAATGAAGCAAGGCAAACAGAGTTGCTCCTAACCTTTTCTTGGATTATAGACTCGTTGGAGCACCTGTAACCCTCAGAAGAATGAATATATACACCAAATATTTACAGATTCACAGAGGACTGTGCCTGCTCATCCAAGACCATATGTTTACCATTATGATGTGATTCCTGGTTAAGAATGCCTACTCCAGGCCGGGCGCGGTGGCTCACGCCTGTAATCCTAGCACTCTGGGAGGCCGAGGCGGGTGGATCACTCGAGGTCAGGAGTTCAAGACCAGCCTGAGCAAGAGTGAGACCCCGTCTCTACCAAAAATAGAAAGAAATTATTTGGACAGCTAAAAATATATATATGGAAAAAATTAGCTGGGCATGGTAGCGCATGCCTGTAGTCCCAGCTACTCGGGAGGCTGAGGCAGGAGGATCGCTTAAGCCCAGGAGTTTGAGGTTGCTGTGAGCTAGGCTGACGCCACCGCACTCACTCTAGCCCGGGCAACAAAGTGAGACTCTGTCTCAAAAAAAAAAAAAAAAGAATGCCTACTCCAGGCATTAGTTGCTTAAAATTATAAAACAACTATCACTACCAAAGACAAAAACATTTTTAAAAATCGAATGACTTTATGAAGTGTGGCATTAATGACACTGTAAGGCTTACATAGCACCATGTCGTCAAAATCCAAGAACTGGCCTTTTTTTGGTCTGTTTTTTGGAAAAGGGGTCTTGCTCTGTCACTGAGGCTGGAGTGCAAGGCTTACTCAGAGGTGTGATCCTAGCTCACCACAGCCTCAAACTCTCCATAGGTTCAAGCAATCTTCCCACCTCAGCCCCCTAAGTAGCTGGGACTACAGGCATGTGCCACTGCACCTGGCTAATTTTTAAAATAGTTTCAGAGACAGGGTTTCACTATGTTTCCCAGCTGATCTCAAACTCCTGGCCTCAAGCGATCCTCCTGCCTCAGCCTCCCACATAGTATTTTTAAATAACAAACTTTAAAGGTTTTCATCAATTGCCAAATTATTTCAAGATAAAAGAATAAACCATTGTTAACTTCCAGCATTAATGTGGTGCCTGGCCCACAATGAGTGCTCAATAATTGTGGATAGAGGGAAGGAAAGGAAAAAAAGGAAGACAAGTGTATCGCAATGCCTGTTAGTGGTGGACTTAATGGGTTTCAAAACATCATTTAACTCCTTTGTATAAATATTAAATAACTCCATCTCTCCACACTCACATCTTGCTCACCCATTCTCAGAATCAAGTAATTCGAGTTCTTCTTCAGTTAACTTCTTAGCTTCATACTCCTATTGCTTTTCATCCATTCATTCGGCAGTAAATACTAAACGTGGCATCTCTACACAGCTGGTGTTCATTTACATTGAGCTGATTAAGAAAAAAGTTATAATACAGTCCACAATAATTTGGTAAAGGAAGACTCACACACAGGATATGTATGAAAATAACCTCAGGGCATGCCAGAGTAATGCAGACCTAGACAGTTTGGGTCGCCACCATGCCAATTAGATAGAGAACCCAGTCTGAACAGGTAATTAATTGTCCTGCTAAGAAATTTGGAGATTGAAAGTCCAGAGCAATTATTTTAGAAGATATTGTTAATAGTAGAAGCAAACAAAGGAGACCACGTAAAACTCTTCTGGCTGATGCTGAGAACAGTTAATTATACTCCATAGAACTACGGACCTATCTGTTTTGCTCCACTTTCCCTATTTTAATACTGGTTTTCAAACTGCACTGATGCATGCTTTTTCAACCTGGGTTCAGATGAAAGGAGGGCTCTAGCTGGCTCACCAGGCTAATTCGCAGACATTTTATAAATAGCATGTGACTTCATTAGACAACATCAACAAATCTCTAAGAGTTCGTAATGCTACTCCATTGGGAAGTAACTTAGCTCTAGAGAATGCTGTCATATATGTGTATTGACATCTTTTCTCAGTCCCAATTTGGTTAACAACTACAATTATGCTTTGGTCATTTCAACCAACATCTCTGAGTGTTTTTCAGACTTTGCGCCTGTTATGTACCTTTGTACCTTCTTGGACAACTGCAATAAGTTCCTAATTGGTCTCCCTGCCATCAATCTCACCACCGTCCAGTCCATTCCATATACTGCTGCCAAGGCTTCCAAAATGAGTTAAATTCAAAACTCTTCAAAGGCTCTCAAAGTTCAAATTCCCTTATGCTGAAATCCAAGACCCTCCACAATCTGTCCCTAATTTACTATTATAGAAATTTACTCACATTACTCCATGTACCATGTACTATGATCCAATCAAACCAACTATTTACCATTCCCAAAATATGTCCTTCTCTTCCTGCCTCTGTCTTTCATTCCTTGGAAACCCTTTGCTTCCCATGAGCCTATTAAGAAGTCCCTGCTAACACTACAACTAAAAATGGGCTCTCTTTTTGCAATTTTACCCATACCATTAAATGTTAATTAATAATTTTTATGGTACATGTGTGTATATATATATTTTTTGAGACAGTTTCACTCTGTTGCCCAGGCTAGAGTGCTGTGGCATCAGCCTAGCTCACAGCAACCTCAAACTCCTGGGCTCAGTGATCCTCCTGCCTCAGCCTCCAGAGTACCTAGGACTACAGGTGCACACCATCATGCCTGGCTAATTTTTTCTATTTTTAGTAGAGACAGGGTCTCAATTTTGCTCAGACTGGTCTCGAACTCCTGACCTCAAGTGACCTCCCACTTTGGCCTCCCAGAGTGCTAGCATTATAGGTGTGAGCCACTGCACCCAGCCGGTATATCTATTTTACCACAATTAAAATTTCTTAATGAAAACACAAAGTTAATTAATAGATTTCAAGTTTGGCAAGTTGGCAGACCCGGTGACCTGAAAATTCTCCAGGTCATCCTGTAGAAAATCCTCTAGGCTATAAACACCTACAACTGCTGAATAATCTCAGTGAGCTTTTTAATAAAGTTCAACACTCAAGACAGAAATTTAAACCCCATATGCCTAAAACACACACAAAAATATCTTCCAATTCAGGAATCACAGTGCCAAGCACAATAGACAAAGAGAAATTCACACCTGGACACATCATGGTAAAATTACACAGGCACCGCAGACAAAAATCTTAAAACTCACCAGAGACAAAAGACAGAAGAACTACAATTAGGTTTAATAATAAAGGCCCAAAGGCAATGGAACAATATTTCAACGTGTTGAGAGAAAAACCAAAAAACATGGTGAATCTAGAATTCTATATTCAGATAAGTTCTCATTCAAGAGTACAGGCAAAATAAAGACATTTTCAAAAAACAAAGACCAAGATAGTTTAACATTCAGATCAACTCTGAAAAACTAACTAAAGTATATACTGTGAAAGAAGGAAAATTAACCCAGAAGGAAAGAATAAAATGGTAAGAATGACAATGGTTAAGAATTCTCACCTACTTAGAGTGGGAGTGCAATGTGTATAACCACTTTGGAGAACAGTTTAGATTATCAAGTATAGCTAAATATTCATATATCCTATGACCCAAAAATTCCACTGCTAGATATAGACACTCCTGTATATATGTACTAAAAGACATACACGAATGTCTAACAGCATCATAGTCAATTATAGCAAAAGCCGGGGAATAACCCAAATGGTTAAGATGGTATATATTTATATAATAGATTACTAAGCAGTGAAAATTAATAAATAAATATCAGCTACATGTGTTAGCATGAATGGATCTCAAAACACAATGTTTTTTGAAATAAGCAAGTTACAGAAATTTTTTGGGGGGGAGGGGACAGAGTCTCACTGTGTTGCCCTGGCTAGAGTGCCGTGGCATCAGCATAGCTCACAGCAACCTCAAACTCCTGGGCTCAAGCAATCCTCCTGCCTCAGCCTCCCGAGTAGCTGGGACTACTGGTGCATGCCACCACACCCGGCTAATTTCTTCTATTTTTAGTAGAGACGGTGTCTTTCTCTTGCTCAGGCTGATCTTGAACTCCTGAGCTCAAGTGATCCTCTTGCCACAGCCTCCCAGAGTGCTAGGATTACAGGCGTGAGCCACTGCACCCAGTCTAGAAAATTTAAAAGTAGGTAAATCTAACCAATGTATTGTTTAGGGATATGTACACATTTGGTTATTAAAAAAAAACAACAAGGAAATGATGACAGGGGTTGATCAGGACATGGAACATAGGTGGCTTTTGAGGTATGGTAATGTTCCATTTCTTACCTTTAGTACTTTTTATTGCTATTGTCTAAATTGCACACTTTCCCCATTCATTCATTAAATATTAAGAGCCTACTCTAGGTCAGTCCTGTGCTGGTGTTGGAGATATGACTGTGACCAGGGTAGACAGTGTGCCAGTCCTCATGGAGGACATTTTGGTGGGAAGTTTGGTGTGAATTAAAAATTTATAAATTCCAACTACATTTTTTGCAGAAATGGACAAACTGATCCTAAAACTTACATGGAGAATCAAGGGACCCAGAATAGCCAAAACAATCTTGAAAAAGAGCAAAATTAGAGGGCTCACACTTCCCAATTTCAAAACTTACTTCAAAGCTACAGTAATCAAGACAGTATGGTACTAACATAAAACCAGACATATGTTCAATGGAATAGATTGGAGATTCCAGAAAAAAGCCAATACATCTATGGTCAATTGATTTCTGATATGTATGCCAAGACCATTCAATGAGGAAAGAATAATTTTTTCAAACAATGATGCTGGGTCTGGGGGCAGTGGCTCATGCCCATAATCCTATCACTGGAAGGCCAAGGCTGGAGGATCACTTGAGGCCAGGAATTCGAGACTCACCTGAGCAAAAGTGAGACTCCATCTCTACAAAAAATATAAAAATTAGCCAGGCATGGTGGCATATGCCTGTAGTTCCAGGTACTTGGGAGGCTGAGGCAGGAGGATCACTTGAGCCCAGGAGTTGATGTTGCAGTGAGCTATGATCATGCCATTGCACTTTAGCCCAGGCAACAGAACGAGACCCTGTCTGAAAAAAAAAAAGAAAAATGGTGCTGGCACAACAGATATCCATATGTAAATAATGAATTTGGACCCCTACCTCATACCATATACAAAAGTGAACTCTAAATAGATCAAAAACTCAGATGTCAGAGCTAAAGCTATAAAAATTATTGAAGAAAACATAGATGTTAATCCTCATGGTTTCAGAATAGGCAATAATTTCTTAGGTATGATACTAAAACACAAGCAATCAAAGAAAAATAGGTAAATTAGATTTCATCAAAATTAAAGATTTTTATGTATCAAGAAAGTGAAAAGACAACTTATAAAATGGGAGAAAATATTTGCAAATCATATATTTGATAAAGGTCTTGTATCCAGAATATATAAAGAACTCTTAAAACTCAACAGTGGTAAAGATAAATAAAAATTTTAAAGACACTTTAAAAATGAGCAACAGCCAGGCGCTGTGGCTCCCACTTGTAACCCCAGCACTTTGGGAGGCTGAGGTGGAAGGATTACACAAATGTTTTCATATATTTTACATGTATGATCTATTTTTCACACACATACAAAAGAAAAGAATGACGCCTCCAAAAAAATAAAGAAAGGGGAAAGAAATGGTGAGCAAAGAAACTGGTAACCCTTTAAATAAATCTAAGCATGCATGCATTGTATAACTACATGTTATGTTGATGATGAATATATAAAGTGGATCTAAAGTATCCCTCAAAATAGCATGTAAGATAGGGTGGTGGTGTATAGAAAGGAAGGGCCCTAGGTTCTTGTATCATTCAGGAGGAGGTGAGATACGCCTGGTAACATGATGGGTTTTTGCACAGTGCATCAGAAAACACGTACAACAATATTTATGGAACATTCTTTGTAATAGCAAGAGAACTGGAAGTAACCTAAATGTGCATCATTACTGGAATGGATATACAAAGGATAGTATACGTATACATCAGAGGTAGGGAACCTTTTCAGCTTGGAAAGTCTGCATTAATTTAGCAGTAATCAAATAAGGCCTCATTCAAGAAACTTCAATTAGATATACTTAAAAATGTACATCATTTTGTAAAAATCTAACTACTATGTACTTAATTTCAAGCAATGTAAACTATTGTTAATTTTACACTTAACTAATGGCCAGGCAAGGTGGCTCACTCCTGTAATCCCAGCACTCTGGGAGGCTGAGGCAAGAGGATCACTTGAGTTTAGGAGTTTGAGATCAGCTTGGGCAAGATCGAGACCCCATCTCTACTAAAAACAGAAAAAATTAGCCAGGTGTGAAGGGGCATGCCTGTAGTCCCAGCTACTCAGGAGAAAATAAAAAAATTAAAAATAAAGTTAACTAACCTTTTAATGACTTTGTTGTGTCTGCTTTTTGCTGGAAAGCATTTGAATATTTGGTTGCAGCATGGAGGTCAACAGTTTCAGTTGATCCTCTGGATGGGTTTCAGTCATTTGTGACCTTAAGGGCATTCTGATTTGGGTCAGGTAGGAGAATGTAGATTCTCAGCAATAAGTGGTTGAAAAGCAAGAAAGCATATTTTGGGCATGTTGCCGAAGGCATGGGTGTTCTACTGCATTTTTCCATGTTTCAATTGGATCTTTCTTAGCATCAAACAATGACTTTAAAATGTCATCTACTGAGAGCTCAATCAATTCCATCTGTAGTTCTTTAGGTGCCTTGGTGATATTAACTAGGTGAGGCTGAAATGCTAATTTGAGTGTGATGTCATGATTCTCAAAGTCAGTGAATCTTTCATTGTGTTCTCCAATTAATAGGTCTGTAACAGCTGTGTATTCTTCAAATGATTCACATATGTCACCCTGCTCATAAATGACCTTTGCTAACTGGGGAAATGTTCATCCAAAATTTCCTTTTGAAGAATAAGTGCTTTGAAAAAGGATAGCTTTTTTTGAAATGCTTGGATTTTTTTGTCACATATCATATATAGACTTAGTTTTACCTTGCAAAGAAATATTCAAGTCGTTTCAAACTCCTGGGCTCAAACAATCCTCATGCCTCAGCCTCCTGAGTAGCTGAGAATATAGGCTCGTGCCACTGTATCCAGCTAATTTTTTCTTTTTTCAGTAGAGACAGGGTCTCGCTCTTGCTCAGGCTGGTCTTGAACCCCTGAGCTCCAGTGATCCTCCTGCCTTGGCCTTCCAGAGTGCTGGGATTACAGGCATGAGCCACCATGCCCAGCCCAGAAAAGGTTTTTGAATTGGTCAGGACTTACTTGGTTCCTAATAATAGAAACTCAACCTCATGTAACTGGGTGACTTTGACTTCTAATGCAATGAGATCCAGGGATTTAAATGATGTAATCAGAACTCTTTTTCACTTGCCCTCTATGTTATTCAGGTGTAATCATGCTGTGTAACAAGTAGCACCGGCATCTCGATGCTGTGTGACAGGTAACCTCAAAATCTCAATGGCTTCCAGCAACAAACATTATCTCATGCTCTCAGGGCCACAGATTGGCTATAATGACGCTAATAAGCTATATCGGCTGGGCTTGGTGGGGCTCAACTGGACTTCAGACGTCAGGTTGGCTATAGATCTGCTCCATGTCTTTATCCTGGTACCAAAGCAGAAGGATGAATAATTACTTGGGACATGCTCTTTTCATGGCAAGGAGAAGAAGGTCCAAAATGGTTTGTGGAAACTATTAAGGCCACAGCTTAGAACTGGTACAGTGGTCATTTCCATCTGCAGTCTGTTAGTCAAGGTGAGTCACATGGCCAAGCCCAAAGTCAGTGAGCAGGGATGCGAATTCCATTTGTACATAAATGTCAGGGAAAGAGCAAAGAGCTGAGAGCAATGATCCAACCCATCACACAGTGTCTGGTCTGAACTTTGCCTGCCTGTGCCTGTTTGTGCTGCATGCAGGCTCTTTTGCAAAGGCAGAGGCCTGTTAGTTGTCTCTGCCTTACTTTCTCCAAGCTTGGCAGCTCTAATGGACAGAGACCATCTTTCCAGGTAACTTTAGTTTAAGAAAGAAAAAGTCTAAGAAGGACTCTGATGGAGCTGGCGTGGGTCTATCCGTATCTCTGAACCAGTCCCCACACTAGGGAGGATAAAGGCCTCTGATCGTCCAGTCCAGGCCACATCTCCACATTTTATCGTCTGAGGGCTGGGAAGGAATTGGGGTCAGCCCTGATAGCCTCACTAGGATCACATAAAATTGCCAAGGGGTGCCTGGAGGACAGTGCTGGGCAGACATAGGCACTGCGAGCTCTAATCATCACAGGAGACCAGAGGCCTGGGCAGGGAAAACATGCCGAAACCCAGCCCATGGAGTCAACAAGGGCAAATGCCAGGCCCTGGGCACCTGAGTCACAGCAGTGGGGATTAGGCTGACATTTCTGACGTGCTTCTCATGCCTGCTGTGGACCTGGGCAGGCTCGTGCAGTTGTGGAGGGCTGTAAACATCCAGCCTTAGGAGCTAGAAAAAGCCATAGGAGGAGGAATGACATCTGTTAAACTATACTGATACAGGTAAAGTGTTGTTTTTTAAAAAGTGAAAAAGTAAGTATGTCTGAATCTCCAATTTCAAGATTCAGTGATTACTGCTAGTTCAGGACCACAGGGGGAAATGAGCACTGCACTTTCCAAGCTCTAATCACAAAGCGCGGGTAATGTGGCGACCTATCACCAGACGTCAGGGTGCAGTGGCCTGTATAGACTCATGACTGAGAACACTGTCCCAGGTGTCGTCTGGTGACACATCCATGACTTCACTTTGAAAAAAATATATAACGTGCTGTAATTGAAGTGAGAAACTTAAACTTGATAGGTAAAGCCATTTCAAATGACATGGAAATACCTAAGGGGAGAGAATGCCACCAAAGGGCAGCGTTGAATTGTAAGCAATGAAAACCTTCAAACTGTTGGCCCTCAAAATGTGACATGGTATTAGCATTCACCTCTCCAAATTCTTCCAGAAAGAGTGTCAGATTAGAGTATGGAAGAAGCCAAGTGTCACTTCTGGTCTGAGGTTTTAGAGGTATGTACAACTCTAGAATGAGTCTAGAATGTTTTCTCTGAATGAGTCTGGAATGGGTCCTTTTATACCAGAAAAAAACAAGACGTGTGCTGAAGAGTTCTTTGATCTGTGAAAGGACTATATCCCAGCAACAGTTTGTGATGTTTCTGACTTTTTAGTGTTCATTTGTGGGTGATAAAAAATATGTAAAAGATTCAAATTGTACCTAATTGTACCTAATAATTACAATAGTCTCCCCATTCCTTCTCCCTACCAGAGCTCCTGTTTGCCAGATAAGCTACAACTAAAATAAAAGGTCTTTTTAGACAAGGATCATGCCAGATTAGGAATATTCTAGCTAGGCTTCCCCATCATTATGAGGAGTTTCAATGTCCCCTCTGTCTGAGTCTGAAGCCAGTTACATTTCCAGGCCACTGGGCCCCACGTGCTGATCTCATGGTGCCACACAGGAGGCTCTGGGTCCAGAGGACAATCCTCTGATGGCACAGACTGGAGGGATCCTCTCATTGGTGGAAGCGATACAGGGTGACTTGGTCATGCGACACTTTGGCTCTCATCCTGACTGCTACTTATTTCGAAAACAACAATAGAATAAAGTGGATTGATCAGGGCTGAGGCAAGATTGGGCCACTGATACAGAGAGTTACAAAACCAGTACTGAGCGCTGGTAAGGCAACAGTGGTATCTCTTCCAGATACCAGACGTCCTTTGCCCTAGTTCTGTTCGAAGTCCAAAGACCAGAGCTCGAGATATGCTCACTCTCACATATTATGACCCTGTCTTTGGAAAGAAATTCAGTAAGGACAGGCCGGGCGCGGTGGCTCACGCCTGTAATCCTAGCTCTGGGAGGCCGAGGCGGGTGGATCGCTCGAGGTCAGGAGTTCGAGACCAGCCTGAGCAAGAGTGAGACCCCGTCTCTACTAAAAATAGAAAGAAATTATCTGGCCAACTAAAAATATATATACAAAAAAATTAGCCGGGCATGGTGGCTCATGCCTGTAGTCCCAGCTACTCGGGAGGCTGAGGCAGTAGGATCGCTTAAGCCCAGGAGTTTGAGGTTGCTGTGAGCTAGGCTGACGCCACGGCACTCACTCTAGCCCGGGCAACAAAGTGAGACTCTGTCTCAAAAAAAAAAAAAAAAAAAAAAAAAAGAAATTCAGTAAGGACACTGGTCCAAAGGTCAAAACACAGTAAACACCATCTGCCTGAACCCTAGCAAGGGGTAGCTCTGAGTGGAAGCAGTTGAGTGAAGGTTTCCTTTGCGGTTTTTAAGTTGTTGGGTTGTTTTTCATTTATTCTGTTTTGTTCAACATATATTACTTATAAAATGTTATGTCTGCTCAAAGGGGTCTGTAGTTTCAGCTATTCTCCTCTCGGGCAGCACAGAAAGCAGAAGTGGGTTTACTGGATTTTCCCACATTGTGGGAAGGAAACGTGAGACTCACGGCCTTCATTGCTTAAGAGTTGTTTGTTATTTTTAGTTTAGTTCCACTGTTGTTATTAGGTTCTTTTGTAATATATATGAGTGTGTCAAAGTTGTATTTCACATTCTTGGCAGGAAATGTATAGGAAAAAATAAAAGAGAGTTTGGTTGAAGATCATGAGGAGATAATAAAATTGGTTCAGCGTTGCACCTTTAAATGGCTAGTTAAAGGTTTTAGGCTTGTCACAATTGTCAGTCAACTGGGTGAGTAACTTTTTTTTAATTGTGGTAAAATATATATAACACTTACCATTTTAACCATTTTTAAGTGAACAGTTCTGTGACATGACGTGCATCCACGCTGTGGTGCCACCGTCACCACTATCTTATTTCCCAGCTGCAACTCTGCGCTGGTGGACGCTCCCATCCCACCCCAGCCCAGCCCCTGGGGGCACCAGTCTACTTCCCGTCTCGGAATAATCACCTGAAGTACCTCAAAGAGTGGTTGTCCTTTTGGGACTAGCTCGGTTCACTTGGCATAACGCCTCAAAGTTCACCCATGTGGGTTGTTAGTTCTTTATAGTTTGTTTTTCATTGTTTAGAATGTTGAGTTTTGTTTTCTTTTTGAGGACTGATAGTCTCAGACCTTGAAGACAGGCCAGCAAACTGAAAGGCCGCCTGGCCCAGAGGCTTGCTTCTCCTCCCCATCACCCTAAAATAGACTTATTGCGGCCATACTGGACACTTCTCAGTGCTTCTTCCTGCCTGTCCGCTGCAGAATCGGTGTGTTCACGGCTGCTCATAGCTGCCAGCCCCGCAGCACCGCTCCTCGGGCGGACCTTGGGGTGTCTCTCTCTCTCTTGTCCCTGACATCCGTGGGGATGTATCCACTGGCCTCGGGCAAAGGCTGCAGCAAGGAAAAGAAGCCCTTTCTTCCCCCTGACCTTCCCCTGGAGGCACAGGAGGCTTTTCAGGAATGTTTTTTGTTTGCTCTTTAAAATTATTATTTTTAAGTAGTACATTCGAATGGCTATATATTGATACAGATCAACAGAGGAATGAGCAATGAAAACTCTGCCTCCCTCCCCCCACCTCTCTGCTCCCCTTCACAGCAGTCAACCACTGTCACCTTGACTATCTTTCTAGGGACAGTTTATGCAAAAACACGCATGCAGTGCCTTTTTTTACACAAAAGATATCACCTTGTACTCATGTGTCTCTATCGTGCTTTTTGGAAAAGTACAGAAAAGTAAGAGTGTAATAATAGATGAAGTTGCTACCATCCAGAGTTTATAAGGACATTTAGTCATAGCTTTCTTTCTTTTTTTTTCTTTTTTACATAAAAGCAGTAAAATGTTAGAGATGAAGTTGAAATGTGGCCAGTCCTGTTTCCTTCCTCCCACCCCCAGAAGAGAGTACTATCATAAATGTGTCATATCCTTTCAGGAATTGTTTATGTTTCACATGCATACATATAGACATCTACAAACAGTGTATAATGTCATTCTGTGTGATTTTTCAATTTACGTAATAATCATGTTCAATATTCCTCTCCCCATTGACAAGCATTTATTCACACTTTGCTCCCCAAATAATGCTGCAGGAAGTTTCTTGTGGACACATCCTTGTGCACATGTGTGAGCATATCTGTAGGATAACTTTGTAGAAGCAGGCTTACTAGATCAAAGGATAAATGCATTTTTTATTTTGATAGATTGTTCCAAAGAAGTGGTACCAGTTTTCACTCCTGCTAACAGTGCATGGAGTATTTCTCCACATCTTCTCTCACACAATAGTTTATGGAAAGTTTTAATCTGTACTCATCTAATAGGTGAAAAATGATACCTCTTATAGCTTGAATTTACATTTATTTTATCATAGATGAGGTCAAGCACCTTTTCATGTGTTTGAAAGTCATGCATATTTCTGACAATTTTTTAAAAGTCCTTTGCCATTTTTCTTTTGGGCTGATGATATTATTGACTTTTTTTTTTTTTTTGAGACAGAGTCTCTCTCTGTTGCCCAGGCTAGAGTGCTGTGGCACCAGCCTAGCTCACAGCAACCTCAAACTCCTGGGCTCAAGCAATCCTTCTGCCTCAGCCTCCCGAGTAGCTGGGACTACAAGCATGTGCCACCATGCCTGGCCAATTTTTTTTCTATATATATTTTTAGTTGTCCAGATAGTTTCTTTCTATTGTTAGTAGAGACGGGGTCTCATTCTTGCTCAGGGTGGTCTCGAACTCCTGACCTTGAGTGATCCTCCCGCCTTGGCCTCCCAGAGTGCTAGGATTACAGGTGTGAGCCACCTTGCCCGGCCTATTATTGACTTTTAAGTGTACTTTGCATGTGAAGAAAATGAACTCTTTGTCATGATATGTGTTGCAAATATTTTCCCAGTTTATTGCTTATATTTTGATTTGCCTTAGGTTTTTCTATCACATGGAAATTTTTAATTTTTATGCAGTCAACTTTATCAATATTAATGTTTTTAAGTGGCGATACATTTACTGCTTTCTCTTCCATCATATCTCTCCTACCTTCCCATTTCCCCCAAATATCAAAATTAATCCTATAGCATCCTAACTCAAATCATACCTCAGATTCCTGGGTCTCGGGTTACATTGATAGCTGGAAGCCACTCCAGAGTCAATCCAGGTGACCCCTGGATGTTCCACATAACCCCAGAAGCTCCAGGCGCCCTTGACTTTGCCTTGCTGTGTATTTATAGGGTATCCTATACATCTTGACCCAAGGGTCACCTGTGTATTTATAGGGTATCCTATACCTGTGTATTTATAGGGTATCCTATACATCTGACCCAAGCATGGACACTTCTGGGATTTTTTTCACCCTGGGGAGCCTTTTGGTTCCAAGTGGGTCTCTCAGATCACGTCTGTCCACCGGCCCTTTGCCCTGGGAGGCAGCACAGTGGGGCTGACACAATAGAGCCGGGACTGTGGTAACCTGCTTCTTTTTCATTCTCTTCACCTGCTTAAAAAACTCCCTATGAAGCCGGGTTCTCATTGTCAGAGAAGGGAAGGGAGGTAGCAAGGATGGACTCCCGGTGCCAGATTGGACTTGGAGGCTATCAGTGTGAACTCATGGCTTCCAATACATGAAGACACGGACATAAATACAGACGTAAGTGTGTGTAATATTTTGAATCTGCTTTTTCTGTGTTCTTTAAATGTTTTCCATGCACATCCTGTTCATCCTTTTCATTTAGTCATTCTCCCCTAGCTTGTATGGGCAGGGACAGGGTCGGCCACTTCCAGTATTCTCTCCCCATCTCTGCTACCCAAACACAAAGGTCTACACAAAGTGACCAGGTGTGGTGGCTCTGATGCCTGTAATCCCAGCACTTTGGGAGGCAGAGGTGGGAGGATCATCACTTGAGGCCAGGAGTTGGAGACCAGCCTGGGCAACATAGTGAGACCCCATCTCTAAAATTTTTTTTAAAATGGCCTGCACAAAATACCATGATTTAGGCATTGTGAATTAAAAATTAAGACGGAGAGAAAAAACAAAACGAGATCATTGTTTGTTGTTGAGGACTGTGGAGCACCATCCTTCATTCTTCTTGCAGGCCAGCATCCACCTCGGCTGTTGGACAGGCTGCCTCTTCTCCTGGACCTCAGCCTGGCTGCAGCCTCCCTAGAGACAGGTTAGCCACAGGCAACTGACTCCCTTCTCTGCCTCCTTCCCTCCTTCCCTTTTTCCTTTTCTTCTTCCTCCCCCTTCCCTCCTTCTCTCCTTCCTACCTTCCCCTTTCCTTTCTCCCTCCCTCCTTCCTTCCACAGATGTGAGCTGCTCTGCTGACCCTGTGGGCACCGCGCCTGGTGCTGGCCCTTCGGTAGCGAGCAGTGGGACCGATACCAGCGCGGCCCCCAGCAAGCACACAACCTCGCAGGCAGAGTGCAGCCACTCAGTCACCACAAAAAGGTATGACTAGCACCCTCCTTCCGGCGCAGGCCCTCTTCCCGGCACAGAGGCCGTTAGCAGTCCCAACTGCCCCTCTTTCAAGCCTCCAGCATCAAGTTGTGCCCTCAAGGAAAACGCTGTTCCCTCCACCGGAGGAGAGGGCTGCGCAGTGCTCTGACCGCCGTGCTCCCGTGTCGCCGAGCGCAGGTGTGTGCTCCCGAGGTCCCCGTGTCGCCGAGCGCAGGTGTGTGCTCCCGAGGTCCCCGTGTCACTGAGCGCAGGTGTGTGCTCCCGAGGTCCCCGGGCGGGCGCGGTCTAGCGCGGGTGGGGGAGGCAGACTGGGCGGGGACACGGAGGGCCGTCCCGTGCAGCCAGCCCCTGGCTCCCTCAGCCCCAACGACTACCGGCCGCTTTCCTGCACGGGGGTGGCCCTGCTGCGCCTCGGCTCCTGCGAGCACGTGCAGCCCTGTGTATTCAGTAGGCGGAGACGGACACTCCGGGACCCGCCCGCCGACGCCCCTTCCAGGCCGGGGAGGACAGGCACGGGGCGGGTGGGCCTGGACGCGACACGGGACGGAAGTGACAGAAGTGACGCTATGGCCAGCTATGGCCAGCTGCGGCCCGGCTGGCCCGGGGGAAGGCGGACCGCGGCCACCCCGGGCAGAGGACGGCCTTGCTGGAGGGGCTGCCGGGCAGAGGCTGGCACGGTGCCGTGTGGAGACCCTCAGGGACACATGTGTACCCCAGAGGGTTTTGAACCAAATGACCACATGAAATCCAGAATTCCGTAAGGCAAGAAGTAGTGAGAGTATTTTAAGGAAGTAATTTAATGCTCTGTATGCTTGTGTTTTCATGGAATCTTCTAGATTCTTTCCCCAGAACCAGAGTTGGATTTTTCCATTAAGTGAATGAACCTTAAGCTTCAGGCCTCTCCCTTGCCTTTAAGGCCCGGTTCATAATTTTGTATTTGTAATTTTTAAAATTGTCCCCACCCTGATTATATAACCTTTAGGCCCCACAAAAGTTTAGCTGGACCCTGCCTAAAACTCTACAAGTTTGAGGGACGAAAGAAGCTCCATGTTTTGATTTCCAAACAATTTCCCTACGCAGGGACAAAGATAAGTGTTCTAGCTGGGAGCGAATTTTTTTCTTAACATTTTTTGTCCTGGACAATATCTGAGGGTGTGTTACTGTGACCTTAGTTGAGGACAGAGTTACCCAATATCCTTTAGCTCTGGGTGAAGGTTAGGAGGCACGTTGGCAGTACATGTGACAGTCACGTGCATAGGTGTGTTTCTTGGGGCAGGTTTGGACCAGGCACCTCTGCCTGCTTAGTGTTCCTAGCAAACATTGGGACCCAAGTGTCTAGGCACAGGCCCACTTTGCAGGGGTGAAACCCCACCCTCCTCTCCCTTCTGAGAACTGTGACTGCCCAAACAGAAATCACAGAATGTCCCCAATTGATGAATGGGTATTGTTCTCAGAAAGAGAATTTGTAAGTCAATTGTTTAGAACCGGAAGGCATTTCCTCAAACAGGGGCCTGTGTGATCTTGGTTATTCAGGACAGCCCGAAAGAACTACCTGTGTCTCTGAAATCAAGAACTGGACAGTGATAACTGAAACCCCACCCTGTGGAAACATGCAGCCCTCGGAAAATGCCTTCCAAGTCCTAACCTGAGATCCTGAGAATCTTCTCGCCTGGACACAGACCCTCTGAATGGGGGGAAGGGCTGTGGCCTGGGGGAGGCCAGTCAGGAGTAACAGCTTGGGGGTGGGGGAGGCCCCGTGGGGGCAGAGTCAATCCTCAGAACCCTCTCAGAATCTGGCCGGTCCACACCTCCAGAGGCCGGGGCAGGCCTGCTCCCTCTGCTGCTTTGCCCTTTTGAGGTTTCCTAAAGTCTTTGTTCCAGTGAAACAATGGTAAACAGCCTGGGCGGGGGTGGAATGCTCATTTTCTTTCTTTCTTTCTTTTTTTTTTTTTTGAGACAGAGTCTCACTCTGTTGCCCGGGCTAGAGTGCCATGACGTCATCCTAGCTCACAGCAACCTCAGACTCCTGGGCTCAAGCGATCCTCCTGCCTCAGCCTCCCGAGTAGCTGGGACTACAGGCATGCGCCACCGTGCCTGGCTAATTTTTTCTATATATATTTTTAGTTGTCCAGATAATTTCTTTCTATTTTTAGTAGAGACGGGGTCTCGCTCTCGCTCAGGCTGGTCTCGAACTCCTGAGCTCAAACGATCCACCTGCCTCAGCCTCCCAGAGTGCTAGGATTATAGGCGTGAGCCACCGCACCCAACCAGAATGCTCATTTTCAGTTAAGGGCTGTCTCAGGAAAAACCAAGGTGAACACAGGGAAGAATGCTGGATTTAGTGGGTACACAAAAGACCAGACAAACCCAGATCACCAAGGTGAGCCCCCTGGCACTTGTGGGTGGCTTCAATCAACAGAAGACAAGCTCAATGCAGCCACACTGCTACTTCAATTTTTAAAAAGCTAGTATTTTACAAAAGGCCTTCATAGCCATTATTTTATTTGAAGTAAGATAGTATTATCCCTGTTTCACTGCTAAGGAAACTACTTGAGATCACTTACTAGTAGGTCGGGAGGCGGCCTCTTTGGCCCCGGGTCCTGTGCGCTCGCTGCTGCTGTCGGAAGGCTGCGTCATTCGCTAAGGGAGGCCGGCGCAGAGGCCCACAGCCGCAATGAACCTCAGAGAATACTGTATTTTTCCCTGGCTCTAGACTCTACAAAATTAGCCTAAAAACACCTAAATATTCTTATTTTCTTAAACTTCTCTAGGGAATGAAATCTGTACTCTCAGTTACCTGCCCTGGTAACAAATAGCCACTCTCTCACGAGAAAGCCACACTTTATTTCCACTTTGGGTCTTTTTGTTACCCGCACCCCCAAAAAAAAGTTTGGCAGAGAAAGTGCTTTTCATTACTTTGTTGGAAAAAAGCAATTTGGGGCTTAGAAAACAAGGAACTAGACTGCGGTTACCCAGTCAGTTCATGACAGTCCCTAGCAGAATTGAAATAATAACGAACGCAAGATTGGGGTCATCTCCATGTGCCAACGTGCCTTCTCCTCTCCTGTGGCAGCTGAGCTTCACAACACCCCTCAGGTGGGTAGAGCTCCTGGCATCAGCACCAGGATCTGGGGAGAAAACTAAAGCCTAGAAGCTTGGAAGCTTCCTCCAAGGCTCGTGAACAAATCAACAACAGAGCCAGGGCTAGAATTCTGGTCTCCTAACCCTGGGATTAAAAAGCTAAATCTCTGTGCCCATCAAAAAGTCATTTTACAGAAAAATAAGGTTTTTATTTGGGTGAGTTTTCAATTCAGTGCCCAAGCCCGAGTTCCCAAGTTCAGGGCTGCCTTCGGGACTTGCACAAGCAAGAACATGAAGCCCCAGTTGGCTTTTGCCAACCAGTCCTGGGGCAGAGCCAGTGGAGTGTGTGCAACTGTGCAGTGGCTGCCTTGTCCCTGCTCAGGCCTGCGTGGGAGCCAGCAACATCCAGAGGCTTCTCTTGAGATACTATCCTTCAGGTCTGTCCAGACCCGTGAGCTGTGTGATCTTGTACGATCTGGTTTATGCTGCTGCCTTTGGTGCATACTGTTGCTGTGTGCACCTCTCCAGAGCTGGAGAAGCCAGGTCAAAGACGCAGGCCAACCTTAGGGTGTGGGTTTGCCTCACGAGAGATCCCTGCCTTCATCTGATCACATAATGCTGGTCCAGCTGACCACAGTGGAGACTGGAAACATATCCAGGAAGTTAAGTCCACACTTTTTATCATGTAGGAGGGTTTGGTGGCAGACTCTATTGATGCTAGTCCAGGACAGTTTACCATTCCCTCTCCTGGGTCCAGTCTTTTTTTTTTTTTTTTTTTTTTTTGAGACAGAGTCTCGCTGCGTTGCCCAGGCTAGAGTGAGTGCCGTGGCATCAGCCTAACTCACAGCAACCTCAAACTCCTGGGCTTAAGCAATCCTACTGCCTCAGCCTCCCGAGTAGCTGGGACTACAGGCATGTGCCACCATGTCCGGCTAATTTTTTTCTATATATATTTTTTAGTTGGCCAGATAATTCTTTCTATTTTTAGTAGAGACGGGGTCTCGCTCTTGCTCAGGCTGGTCACGAACTCCTGACCTCGAGCGATCCACCTGCCTCGGCCTCCCAGAGTGCTAGGATTACAGTTGTGAGCCACCGCGCCCGGCCCAGTCTTTTATTTTTTAAGAGACAGGGTCTCACTATGTTTGTTGCCCAGGCTGCAGTGCAGTGGCTATTCACAGGCACAGTAATAGCTCACTGCAGCCTCTAACTCCTGGGTTCAAGCGATCTTCCCGCCTCAGCCTCCTGAGTAGCCAGGACTACAGGTATCTGCCACACACCTGGCTCAAGGTCCAGTCTCCAGGGTGCAGACATTTACTCTGATTTCCTTGGAATCCCCATCCTCAGCCCTCTAACAGCTCGAGGCCCTGGCTGCACTTCCCGGAAACCCAGTTGTCTCTGCAAGAGCTATCTCACTGCATGGAAGGCTTGGTGTGGTCGACTGTAATAACCTATCAGCAATTCCCAAACTAGCTGCTGAGCAGAGTCACCCGAGGCATCTTTCTAAAGCACAGATTCCCAGACCCCACCCCGGCTTCACTCAATCAGATTCTGATTCAAGAGTCTGAATTTTTAAATCTCCCCAGGTGATTTTAATTCAGCCAGATGGTGGGCAAGCTGTTAGGAGCCAGTGCCTGGGGTGCACGGCTGCCCGCCTCACCCGCACTGCCACAAGGGGAAAACCACCGCGCTCTCCATCTGCACACATTAGGGCAGCACTGCAGACTCAGACCCAGAGTAGCCAGCTGTGACCCAAGCTCTGTTCCAAGTCCGTTTCAGCCTTCCTCTCTGTAAACATATGAACACCATCTCCTTTTGACCTGGGCTCACTTCTCTCTGAGCGGGTGGAGGATGGGGAAGAAGAAGAAGTCCCAAGAGCTGCTCATTCTACCTCTCTCATCTAAGACCTGCACACACACACACACACACACCTTGCCCTGAACCCAGCAGCCCCAGGTGAGAGCTGAGTCGGGTGGACAGGAGCTGCTGTCCCCGCCCTCGCACCTGCAGTGGGTACATTGGTAAGCAGAGCAAGACTGGGAATCCTGAGACCTGCCTCTACTTCTTTCCTCTGTCCCAGCAGCGCCTCTCTCAGTGAGTGTCCCTCACTCCAGCGTGACGTGCAGGTTCAGTGCTGTGACTGGTGTGACGCACCACCAGGGCATCAGAGTGCCAAGGCCACACTGAGTTTAGGGATGGGGCCTTTGAGAGGCTGAAAATATGGCACTTAATTCGAAAGTGTTTGAGGTTGTCCCTTTTTCTTGTGACAGAAGTTTTGTATTTATGATGGAGAGTGAAGTCCTGGCTTGGAGACAGAGAGGCAGGAATGGTGGATTGGAAAAGGGAGTTCAGACGCTCAGTTCACGGCCCTTGTTGCTGATGATCAAACGTGTTCCGAGTTCTGAGTTTTAAAGATCACTTTACTCATTTTCAAAACCTCTGACTCCTAATACCTGGGAAAGGCAGTAGAGACATGGTTGCCCTTTGTGTAGATTCAGAGCAGGTGTGCAACAGAGAATGCCGAGGCCCTCGTGTCAAATAAAGCCCCCACGAGGCGGCTCTGTATTTCCTACTGAATGTGGGTTCCTCTCTAGTTCCACTGTCCGAGGCAGGTAATGCCCGAGCTCAGCATTCTGCCAGTTTTCTCTTTGCTTTAGTATCTATGTCAACATACATGTTTTGCATAATTTTCCTCTATGCCTTGTCTGTTTGCTGTCCATTTGGGATCCCCAAGTTCCCTCTGCCGTGGGCCCCTATCAAATGACATTGCCCTACGCATTCATCTCATTCAGAATTCCTGGTGGAAAGATGAGCAAGATTATTGTACATACCTTGAGACGTGGAAGGAAATGGGTACCTCTTATTTCAGGAGACTAGATTCTTTACCCAAAATCCACTGAGGACCCAGAAAGAGCTCTGGAGTCAGCATCAATTAATAACTGTATGAGGCAAAGGATGTTACTTAACCTCTCTGAGTCTTAGTTTTCCCAGGTGAAACACCTGGACAATAATACCTACGTTGCAGAGGTCCTCAGAGAATTACAGGTAGTATCTGTGAAGCCGCTGGTATACAGCAGGAACTCCATAAATGGTAGCTATAATTATTACTCACTTCCCTAACGATAACCTTCAAGCATGCAAAGTATTTGGCTGCCCAGAAACGACTTAGGACCAGGGAACAACCCTACTTATGGCTAAGCACGTACCTCTTACACAGCCACTTCCCTGGCAGTGTGCCACTGAGGTTGTCACTGTCTTGGGGCTCCAGCCCAGCAGGACTAGGCCTTCCCCTCACGGTTTCCTTCCTGTGTTACCCTCCTCATTCAATCTTATAAGTAAAATAACACTGACCTAATTCTTCCCAAGTCTATCCAAATGAAAGATCTAGAACTTAGCTTTCCTGCTGTCCGGGTTCTGTTCTCTGCTATCAAATCCACAAGGACCCCACTGCCCAACTTTTGAACCAAGGCGTGAACCGCAGAGCCGTTTGGCCAGAACTGCGAAGACAGTGACACTGTGTGGCCAGATGCAGAAGTGCAGACTGGTCCAGAGTGAGTATTAGGCGGGTGTCAGCTCTGACCTGGGGCCATGTTCTCTGTTAGGTCCATTTTAAAAACTTTTTTTTCCAAGTTAGAAAATAAAATGAGGAAGGAAGGCTGGGTGCCTTGGCTCACACCAGTAATCCTAGCACTCTGGGAGGCTGAGGCAGGAAGATCACTGGAGCCCAGGAGTTTGAGGTTGCTGTGAGCGAGACTGAAGCCATGACACTCTAGCCCGGGCAACAGAGCGAGACTCTGTCTCAAAAATAAATAAATAAAATGAGGAAGGAAACACAGCACCGTGCACGTGGGGGTGGTATCATTTCCTGCTTTACAAACGTGTCTTTCCTGTCCACAGCCTGAGGCTCGAGAGCTGTGTGGCTTGTGCCTCAAATCAAGGACAGAAGACTAACCACAGGGCACAAGTCAGTTTCCAAATGCTTTCTGTGTTGCCCCCAGAACTGCGGAAGACTTACAGACAAATCTTAGCAATCTTCATCCCTCTCAGATGTCCCTTTTTGACACACTCAGACCTTGAAGAATAGGAAAAAGTATGAAGGACGCAATACATACTGCAGAGTTATCCTGTCAAAGGGAAAATGGCTTTAAATCATGCACAGGAATGACTGGCCTTCAGATACAGCTCAGCATGAAAAAGTACTGTTTCGGTAGGCTGGAATGACTGCAAGGCACTGTCACTGAATCTAGTCTAGCCCTCTGCTTCTTAGCAACTTTGCTTTCTGAACCCTACCAGGTAGATGAATGGGTGTTTGTCCCATCCTTTAAGTTATAATATTTAGGGAGGAGGAGCCTCCCTCTTCACACTAGTGGGCTCAGGTTTTTACTTATTTTAGAAAAGCCTCAGGACTGGTCCCATAGGTATGCATTCTCACAGATAAAGGACTCCTCAGTAAAGACATCATGCGAATTTCCAGAGTAAATACTTAGGGGTCTCCATTCAATCAGATTACATGTTCTCTTGATCTAACCATCTGCAGAGAAATTAATGAGAACCTAAGTATCTCCTCCCACCCTCATGAATTCTTATCTCAAATCCCTCTGCTTCACTGACTTAAACCACTACAAAGTCACAGGATGGTGGAGAGAGAGCCCTAACCTAGGAACCCTCTGTGGGAGTTTGGAACAAGGACCAGGAGAGATTCAGAGTCACTGCCTGCAGCTGGAACTGTAACCTAACTCACTAGCTGTCAGCTGCGGCTTCCTGCCATGAGGAGAGGAAGCTGGAGTGGGGCGGAAAGAGGAGACCTCAGAGAAGAGAGAGGAGGAAGGAGGGAGATCCGGGAGTATCCAGGTCAGCTCCTAGAGACCCTGGAGCCTATGGGATTCCTAGGAACCTTTATTGTACCCTCTCCTTCAAATCGGGCTCAAATTGATTTCTGTTACTTGCATTTTTGAGAGAACAGACTACATGGTAGACTGGGCAGTTAATTTCATTATGCCTCAGTTTCCTCATCTATTCAGCAAGAATTATCATTCATTCATTCACTCAGCAAATATTTACTGAGTGCTTTTTCCATGCTAGGCGCTGTTTTAGGGGCTGCGAGACATAGCAGGGAAAAAAAGAGATTTTAAAAATTCCTTTATGAAACTTAACTTCTACTAAAAAGGTCTCTGGAAATTAAGTAAATATCTGAAAGTCATAACTTTCAAATCAAGTACCAACCAAGGAGCTGGCTGAACCAACAGGCAGAGCACAAATCCCAAGTCCTAGAAAATGTACTGTAGGCCCAGGGTCACTTGAAACAGTGTATGTTCCTTTTGGCTTTAAAACAAGATTGGCTGAAAAGACTTTCCCCTTTCTTTTTCTTTTTGGAGACAGAGTCTCCCTTTGTCACCTTGGGTAGAGTGCAGTGGCATCAGCCTAGCTCATAGCAACCTCAAACTCCTCGGCGCTCAAGTGATCCTCCTGCCCCAGCCTCCTGAGTAGCTGGGACCACAGGCCTGTGTCACCACAGTCCAGCTAATTTTTTTCTATTTTTAGTAGAGATGGGTCTCCCTCTTGCTCACGCTGGTCTTGAACTTCTGACCTCAAGTGATCTCCCCACCTCGGCCTCCCAGAGTGCTAGGATTACAGGTGTGACCCACTGTGGCCAGCCTGCTTCCCCCTTTCTATAGTGTCTTTTCTTTTACATCTTTTCTTGGTGCTACTGCTGATACTTCTGCCCCGGGAGATAGGGATCTGTGCCTCTTCTCTCTCGGTCTCTACTTCGATACTACAGTTTTCCCCTGGCTTGGCTGTGAGCAGCTTTCAGTCTGTTTTCATGTTTCATGGGGAGTGGCAGATGATACACATATGTGACAAATTAAATTTACAGATAATTTTTTAAAATCTCATTTTAACCATACTCTCTCCCACCCAGTAATTTATCAAAACTACTTAGGAAGCCTAAAGTAAGTGATTCGTTTCTATCGTCTGCTGAGGCCGCCTCCGGTGGAGCTGCAGCTGAGCAGAGCGAGGACCAGGCTGGCCGTGGGAGGGAGGAGGGAGGGACTGGATGGATCTGCATGGTGAACGCCTGAACTCTGCAACCACCCAGGAAATTAACTGTGCATGGGGCTCAGCATTGCATGTGACTTCATGTCCTGTCCTCGATGCTGGGCTGAATCTTCTTACTTTAGGGAAATACAGGCAAAGTACACACACTTCTTATGTAAAACCGGGAATTAAAGCATCCTTTACTTAACTGTTTTAGTATAAACACAATGTAGCATAAGTATAAACTCTTTAGTAATAAAGAACTAACAGTGGTAAAACAGAGCAATCATGGCTCGTGGCCCTTCTCAGGACCCCAACGTTCCTTCTAGAGATACGGAGCATCACCAGCCAAGCAGGGGACAAGGATTTCCAACAAAGATAGACGATCCATGCTCTGCAACGTCTGAGCCATAAGTGTCGCTTTTAATTTTTTACATATTCCACGCTTCCAGCGTCTCTCCACCTCCCCTCAAAATTAATGACAAACATCCAATCCTGTGTGCGTAAGTGCACACACACGAGCACACACGCACGCACACACACACACACTCTGAGGTTCTCCCAAAACACAGGTGCCCGGTGGCAGTGGTATCTGGCCTCTATCAGAGCCTGTTTTAAGACAGAAACGCTGTTTTCCCCACTCTCTCAGGGTGGTGTGTCTTTCGTGAGGGCTGCTGCCGCGATAAGGCCTCTACTCGCAGAGGAAGCTCAGCCACGGGTGTCTTGCTAGCTCCTAAAACTCAGGCCATGACAGAGCTTAAATAAGACACTCAAGATTAAAGACAGGAAGCAGGGCAGAACCAATCTGGGGGTTTCAATAAAAGTAGCAAGTTTTGTTTCTCACTTCAAGAAACTAAATGAGCTCTCCAAGTTAGGACTTGAAACCCAAGTTCTGGAGACACTTCGTCCAGGATGCCGTTGTGAGTGGGGCCTGCCCTGACCTTAACCTCATGTCTGCCTTCCTACGCGCGTCCATACGCTGAAGCAGTCAGGCATACCTTTCTCCTAATGTTATCTTGAGGACAAAGTGATGACAGATAGCTAAGCAGATCCTGCCTTATATTCATGCAGGAATCAGATCAGCAGCCCCTGCCAGTACTGGGCAGAGGGAGGTGGGACACCCAGTGCAAGCCAGTTCTGCTCTGTGCCAGAATGCCCTTTCCCTCTCCTCGGCAAGTCTCCCTGGGATGGCGAGGACTGCCAGGTCCAGGCACCACACCCGATGCAATGACCTTTTGGTCAGAGCACAGGGCGGTTGTGCTGTTTCAGGTATTAGGGAGCCCTATCTCGGGCTGCCAAGAGAGAGCACTGGGCTGGGAATTGGGACCCGGTTTCCTGTCTCCGTGCGGATCTTGGCTAGCTCTTGATGTCTGTAGCCCAGTGTCGTCTTTGGAGCACCAGCATAGGATCTCCTTGCATCCCAGGCTCTGCCCCAGACCAACTGAATACAAAGTTCTGGTATTGGAGACCTAGGACTCTGCATTTTGACAAGCCCACTAAAGTTTGAGATTCAGTCAAGATTTCACTCCCTTCCTCTTCCAGCATTCTATGGTTCTGAGCTGAAGCTCATGTTTTTTTCAGGGTGGTCTCCGCATTGTCCAGCCGTATTCCTACAGCATCGCCGGTCACTTCACAGACAGCAACCAATGCGTCAGAGTCACCAAGCATGTGACAATAATTATAACTTCATCCCAACCTATTTTGAAAATCGGTCAGTGGATGCACCACTCACACTGGCATCTGAGCACAGGACCTGCTCCCACGGCAGAGAGAAAACCCTGGTTACTCCGCGCCCGCGCCACCGCTGCAGGGAGGCCTCAGCGCGGCAGATCACCCGTCTCCCTCCCTGAACATGGGAGTGGCTTTCAGGGATTGTGGACAAGTCACTCTCAACTAATTTCTGGAGGTTTCTAAGGATGGATTAGATTTAGCTCCTAAATACTTTGAGCACCTGATACAAAGGATCTCTCCAGACTGCTAGAACAGCAACATCAGGAAGAACGTGTCAGCTGGTGTTTCAAATCTCTGCTGTTGCGATTGATCTGTGTGACTGCTTAGTTATGGTTAAATGTGGTGCCGATGGTTAAATGGCAACTATTAATAATAAGCCAAGGACATGGTTTTCATCTTTTGTAGAACAATTAACTTCAATCAGTTTCTGTCATGAAAAGTTACCTTGAAAATGTCAACCAGCAGAAGCTGGGTAACAGTGTGGACTCGTCACTGGTAAAATGACCCTAAGTCTGAGGTTCCCCATTGTTAAGTCAAAAGGTTCTTCTCTAGGTACTGAAGACACAAATAGTATATATGGCCGTGACACTTTCAGGCAGAAGCTCTTTTAAACAGTTTTGCGATGCTATTTGATCATCGCAACCCAAGCTAACTCATTAATTCCATTATTTCCACAGAAATAAAGTTTTCTAGAGTAAAACTGAGCCTTTATGTAGTTACCTGCCCCCTGCAGGCTGGTCACTGCGGTGCGGCCTGGCTCTGTGTCTGTGTCCATAACCCCTTCCCCACTTCCTAGGGTGGGGACACCTGCTCCTGACCCCCAAGCTCTGCCTCACTCTCTCTCCTGCCCCGGACACTGGAGTCCAGAACCGCAGACAGCGACACAGACGTCTGCAAAGAGCATCCCCGTCACTTCTGCTTCCCCAGGGGCCCTGGGGACAAACCAGGGCGAACTTGGTTGGCTGTAAAGTGGAAGAAGGAAAGTGGGGCGGGTAAGTGTGAGGTTTCAACTTAAATCCCTGAATTCTTTTGTTCATTATTAATAGTAATATTAATTTACCATTTACTGTTTAACTTTGCACCAGCCCTTGGGGAGAGCACTTACATGCATTACCTTACTTAGTTCTCATAATATCCTCCTGTCCCTCTCTAATCACCACACCAGAGCCCTGAGGAGACTCAGTTTCCTCACCCTCTTCCACATTGGGTAGTGGACTTCTAAAGGTCAGGTCAAAAATCAAAGGAGGCCCATGAAAGATAATTGTGTGTCCAAATAACGAAAGGGAGAGAAACCTCAGTGAAGGGTGTTTAATGTCAGAGAGAAACTAACATCTGGGGCCGAGATGAAGACAGCGCAACAGGCCTGGCCTGACGACCCGTCCTGTGGTCCGGGAAGCCCCCTTGGCGGGGGAGTGACAGCAGCAGCAGCACGAGCATCTTTCCCTGTGTGGGAGGGCGGCGTCCACGCAGCCCAGGCGCACGGGCTCGGTCCGTCTTTCCCGACACGGCTGCTCGGACGGCCCCTTGCTCTCCACGCAGGGACTTGCGGCAGGAGCTAGTGAGCCGTGGAAGAGGAAGAATTCTTGCTGGAAAGACGGGCCCAGGAGTCGGGGGGTGCAGATCCCTGTGTGCCAGCGGGTCGAGGCATCGGACCTCTCCTCCCGTGGGGGAAGAAGCCATCCTCGTGACTGGATTCTGCACGTGAATGAAAGAGCAGGAAAGCACTGGGCTCCTACTGCACCAGTCTATGTTCTGGCCAAGACCCTGGAGACATCAAGGTTGAACCTGAGTTCCTGCCACCTTCCTTCCACAGGGCCTGCTGGCCTAGTGGCTGGGGCCACAGGCAGTCATCCAATCGACAGACTCCAGACAAAATCATTTCCTCCAGCCAACCACAACCTCTCTCCCTGAGGCCACGGTGGACAGACAGTAAATATTTCCAAGTCCCTATGTCCTGAGAGTCCTCATTAGAGGGAGAGAAAAAGCCCTGTCGCCCACCCACTGGGAGTAGGGAACCAGCAAAGTCTAATCCTCAAAGATCTCCAGCATTTCTTAAATAAGATTTTCCTTTCCATTTTCACCTTTTAATTATTTAGCATCCATCCACTCATTTATACAAATATATAATAGATTTATATAGATTTATATAATATAGACTCTCATGAGGCAGAGTGCAGGAAGGGCCGGGGGAGTGGCCCCCCGGCTATTTACAGACATACTGGTCGACGACCTCAGTGCACTTTTTGCACTTGACAAAGCAGCACCAGTGGAACTTGCAGTGGCAGCGCTCTACCTGGACGCTCTTGAACTGGTCATAGCCACGGCCGCAGCACATGAGCTCGCAGCCGTCCATGCCCTCTGAAGTCTTGTTGCAGAGCCGGCCCTGGGTGCCCAGGGAGCCCGTGGTCTCGTTGCGCAGACAGTAGTCGGGGCTGGGGTCCACGTACACCAGGTCCTCTGGCGTGGGCTGGTTGAAGCGGCTGTTGACCAGCTCCAGCTTGCCCCTGCGGGTGATGCGCATGGCGGCCGCGCTGTCGTACTTCTCCTTCAGCTGGTCCCCCACCTTGCGGAACTCGGCCAGCTGGAGCCAGCAGGTCTTGAGGCTGCAGGAGCCTGAGACACCGTGGCATTTGCAGGCTACGTCTGCCATCTTATACACAGCCTGTGGGGGGAGAAAGGAGGGGTAAGAAGGAGGGTCCCTGATGGGAGAGGTCCAGAGGGGGGCCACAGTGCAGAGGGGGCAGAGAGCTTGTCATATGCGTGCACAGATCTCTCCGGGACCCTCAGCTGCTCAGACTGAAAGCAAGTAAAAGGAGCAACGCAGAGAAGAAGGCTGGAGAGGCCAATGTGCACCTTCTTAATCTTAATCCGCTGTGAAGGTGGCATTTGAATCACTTTCACTTTCTACTTTATTCATTTCATTCCTCAACCTCTGTTGCAATAAATGTGGCATTTTCACAGTTAGAAAAGAAAGATATTTCCATCTTGATCAAAGTTTCAAACAAATAAATAAAAACTAACAAAATGTGTCCAGCTTTTGCATAATATGGAGCACAACTCGGAAAAAAGAATCCAGTTGTATCACAAGGCTATCACAGAAACCTCTGGCATGACCGCGCTTAGCTCACAGCTCTCCCTGGGCCCGTCAACCCCCCTGAGGCTGTGGTCCCCAACCCTTGGGCTGAGGACCGGTACTGTTCCATGGCCACACAGCAGGAGGTGAGTGGCCGCATAAGGAAGCTTCATCAGCATTTACAGCCCCTCCCCATCGCTCCATCACTGCCTGAGCCCCGCCTCCTGTCAGATCAGCCGTGGCATTAGATTCTCATAGGATGGCAAACCCTACTGTAAACTGCGCATGCGAGGGATCTAGGTTGCGGCTCCTTATGAGAATCCAATGCCCGATGGTCTGAGGTGGAGCTGAGGTGGTGATGCTAGCGCTGGAGAGCAACTGCAAATACGGATTATCATTGGCAGAGAGGTTTGACTGCACAATAAATGTAATGCACTTGAATCACCCGAAACCACCACCCACTCCCTACACCAGTCCATGGAAAAATTGTCTTTCATGAAATTGGTCCCTGGTGCCAAAAAGGTGGGGCATCTCTGCCCTAAAAATTAAATGGTCTCTTTTCCCGTGTTACCATTCATTCACTAACTAGAGTCATCAAGAGCCTCACCATAGCCATCACATTTGTAAGAAAGACCACTTTCTTTCACCCCAGTGCCCCCTACACGCTGCCCTGGGAGAGGCTGGTGTGGAGGAAGAAGGTGCAGTGGAGCAGCAAGGTGGCAGGCCTGCCTGCAGGGCGAGTCACCTGGAAACAAGTCTACCCCAGCAGTCGCAGAACCATAACACTGTGGGGTGGATTGGAACTTGAGCTATTCCAAATCAAAATGGAAAAGCAAGAGTAGACCAGGAAGCTGCTCACAATGTGCCTTTCAGTGACAGTGTACTGCTGCATTGTGGCAAAGAACCCTGGCAGCAGGCCCAGAAGTGCAGATGGCGGAATAAAGATGCAAGCCCGCTGCACAGCACTTTCTTATGCCATGGCTATTGTTACCCACTGAGTCAGGACTCAGTTTTCAAGGGTTTCTCTTAGATTTCTTTTCAAGAGTCCCCAGATTGTGTTTTTATTCAGTACTGGGCAGAGACCACTGCAGGTGCAAGAAACAGTGTAACCATCATCAGCTCATATGACTACTGTCAAAATGCTTCCTGAGTTTGAGTTTTTTTTTCTGGTGTAGAATTATTCCTACTATTTTATGATAGAGAAATTGAAGCTCTAGAGAGGCTCACTAATCTTCAAGGCCACCCATAAGGAAGTCAGAATGACTATCACTTCTGCACATCTTGGGGCTTAAAAGTAGCTTAGGACAGAGAAGGAAGAAGGCTCCTCCCCAAGGTTAAGGCACCAGCACTTGGCCTGGTTGCTCCAGGCCTGAGGCAGAAAGGAATTGACACCCTATTCCAACAGGCACTTCAAAGACAGGACCTGCAATTACCCTTCTGGCCCAAATCCCCAGGTCTGAGCTGGCCCTGCATTCCTCTGGAAATGGTCCTTAGCGTAGAGAGGGAAGCATTAGAACTGTGTACCTTCCTGCTTAGGGATAAGCATCTCCTGGGAGCAAACAGGGAGATTTGGGGAGGCGGAGTCAGAGCAAGCCTCCACTGGGCAAAGACAAGAATTTTAAGAAAACAAACAAATCCAAGAGGAGCGTCACTGTGCTCATGGTTCAGACACCCATTCCATCCTTCCTTTAATTCGAAGACATTGTCGAAAGCACAATATCTCTATTTTTTCATATATTACTATTGATTATATACATAAGCTCCTTTGGTAGGGGAGGGGGAAACTCCAATTTTGGGCCCATCCTGCTAACTCAAAAAGCAATAAAATGCTTTAAACATTGTTTTAGCTCTACATCTCGCCCCCTGGCAAAGCCCTCTCTTAAGTTCCTCTTCCACTTCTGTCTAATGGTTTGTTGGGCTTGGTGACTGACAGGAATGTCACTGGGATTAGGCACCAGGCTTTTATCTGGAAAATGCTCAAAACTCTTGAGTGACAAAACAATATCAACCCACTGGTTTTGCCATCAGTGTCTAAAATGGAGCTACTAGAGACTCTTAAAGGCCAAGAGAAATGTCAAGCAAAGTATGCCCAAGACTTACTCTGTGGCCAAGATGTCAGATCCTGGATCATCTGTTTTTTAAAAAAAAAAAAAAAAAAAAAAAAATCTGGTGCTTTGAAACACTAGCCCAGGGCACTTTCCAGCCCCACCGCCATTCAGTGCTTCCTGAAGAGCTTTTGTGTAGGTGTGACCAGGCAGCAGCCCAGTACCTTTGGCCTCAGATGGTGATTGATGGCCCAGGCCTGTTCCTTGGAGAGGGGATGAAAAATAGAGGGACAGGAATTCCCAACCTGGAGCAGACAGAGGCAAAGGGAGAGAGATAAAGGGCTTCGGGAAAGAAGAGGCATGGGGTCTGCAGGCAGTGAGGGAAGGTGTGCAGCAGGAACTGGGGGGGAGGGGAGGAGGGACCTAGATAAGGCCCAGCACAAACAAACAAACCATCCGGGGCCATAAAACCCAGGAGCCAGCAGGAGGGGTCAAGACT
Source organism: Lemur catta (assembly GCF_020740605.2). Lineage (NCBI taxonomy): Eukaryota > Metazoa > Chordata > Mammalia > Primates > Lemuridae > Lemur > Lemur catta. The sequence continues at coordinate 98,791,260 of NC_059133.1, forward strand.
GCCAGGGAAGAGGAAGAGCTAATGTGTTTGCTCCTCTCCCTCCAGGGCGTGAGGCCAGGAGGCCAGGAGGCCCCCTTGTCACAGGAAGAGCAGAGCCAGAAAGCACCTCCGTGCATTTGACCTCTGCTGGGAGCAATGTGGGCCTTCTCTCCAGGAAGCAGCAAAGGTTGGCACAAAGAGGTCGAGAGTGCCATTGCTGTCCTCAGGAGCCCACAGCCAACAAGGTACAAGCAGGGTAAGAAAGAGCTTGTGAATAGCACCGAATGCTCTAATCAAGTACAGATGCGAGAGGCACTACTGGCCATAGGGAATGGGGAAGATTCTAAGGAGTAGGTTTTATTTGAACTAGGATCTTGAAAAATGAATAGAATGTGGGCATTCAAGACATAAAGTGAAGATTTTCACTGATCTCTCTCTACTCTGCAGGGTTAGACACCCAAAGTTTCAGGCAAATGGACTGCCCAAAGACAGGAAAGCTTGCAAGCCTGGGGCAGCTCCACAGATGCCCCCAGAGACGTTCTCTGAGACGGCTCTGGTCTCTCTGCCCTGGCTTATTCCACAGTAACCGCAGATTAGAGCCATGGCCAGAACTCCTAACATCACCCTCTACGTAGACACATCCATTTCTGACTGAACAGAACTGGCCCCTGGTGGAGGATGCGTAAGGAAGACACCGGGCAAAGAACCAATTCTAATGTCTACTTGATGTCCCAGGACTGATGAGGCTAAATGCACACGGGTGTGCCATGCTCTATCAGGCCAATATTCCAAGATCCCGATTCCTAAGAAAGACATTTCTTTGATATGTGCTCCTATAAAACATGAGTTAATGTTAAAACATTTTGTTTTAAAAAATTTTGATATATAAAAACACCTTTTTAGAAATATGTCCATATCCTGTTACTGAATCACTAGTGAACCAACATTAAACTTTTGAGAAATCGCCATTCTCATTTTTTAATTAGTTCGCCTTTGGCCTCATGAAAGGCCTCACCCAGGGCCAGCTGGCCTGACACTGACCTGAGTGGGGACAACACTCCAAGAAGGAAGTCTGTGTTGTTTCCTGAGAGGTCCTTTGCCAGCAGAAAGTTCCTCCCATCCCCCAGACCTCAGAACTTTCTAAGGGGAAACCTGGGTGCACACCCACACTGCCCTTCCACCCCTGCCGACGCTGGCTATGCTGAACCGGCAATGGCAGGGCTCCCTGTGGGACTAGCCCTCCAAGTTCCATGTGGCCGAGGCAGACCGTAGGAAAGAGGAGGCCATACATGTGCTCAGAGGGGAGGGGTCTTCACTGACAAGGTGCGGGCAGGGAAGGAACACATCTGCAGCATGCCTTCCAGGGAAACCCGAAGCTGTTGCCCAGGTGAGCTCTGTGCATACGGTGAACCAGGCTCACCCCAAAACCTATATTTTAGTTCCAACTGACATTAAGGCTTAGAAGATGGTTACATCTTACGTGAGATTGGTGAGACTGTTTGCTTGAGGCTTAAAACGATGGTTGTCTTTTCACATTTCCACTCATGTTTGAAAACTCCTAGCCTAGAAATGTGCTTGCCATTAATGCCTGAATGTGTTTTTGGCTGGGTTTCTGGATATGTATGATAGCAGCTCTTAAAAGTCAGTTCTGGTTTTACCTGAGTCTTTAACAAATCATAAACCCTAGGCTGAAACTTCCAATTGTCTTATCTGTTCCAGTGGCAAAGGAGGGGCAGTCAAGACAAGAACTCTACTCCACATGTCTGGAATTCTGACCCGAACAATGCTTCTAAATCCTATAGGGACAGATGTCCTGTGAAGTAATAAATAAGGTTTAAGAAGTGACAATCAGGCTGGGCGCGGTGGCTCATGCCTGTAATCCTAGCACTCTGGGAGGCCGAGGCGGGTGGATTGCTCGAGGTCAGGAGTTTGAGACCAGCCTCAGCAAGAGCGAGACCCCGTCTCTACTAAAAATAGAAAGAAATTATCTGGCCAACTAAAAATATATATAGAAAAACTTAGCTGGGCACAGTGGCACATGCCTGTAGTCCCAGCTACTCAGGAGGCTGAGGCAGGAGGATTGCTTAAGCCCAGGAGTTTGAGGTTACTGTGAGCTAGGCTGATGCCACGGCACTCAAGCACGGGCAACAGAGCAAGATTCTGTCTCAAAAAAAAAAAAAAAGTGACAATCAGGCCTGGCGTGGTAGCTCATGGCCATAATCCTAGCATTCTGGGAGGTTGAGGTGGGAGGATCGCTTGAACCCAGGAGTTCGAGACGAGCCTGAGCAAGAGCAAGACCAAGACCATCTCTAACTAAAAACAGAAAAATTATCCAGGCATGGTGGCGCGTGCCTGTAGTCAGGCTGAGGTGGGAGGATCACTTGAGACCAGGAGTCAGGTTGCAGTGAGCTTTGGTGACACCACTGCGACAGAGTGAGATTCTGTCTCAAAAAAAAAAAAAAAAGACAATCACATGTGCCCATTGGGAAATGGAGCATTTTCAAAGGGATTTGTTCAATAACGTGAGCATCTAGGTCAGCAACCATAGGGTAAGAATCTTCAGGGTCCCATGAACTGGCTTCCTTGACCCATTGATCTACAATGTGCAGGGAGGGAGGAAGGAGGGGGCGGCGGGAGGAGGAGAGGGAGGGGGAGGGGAGGGAGGGGGCGGGAGGAGAAGGAAGAGGGGAGGAGGAAGGGGAGGGGAGGAAGGAGGAGGGAGGGGAGGGAGGGGGCGGGAGGAGAGGGAGGGAGGGGGAGGGGAGGGAGGGGGCGGGAGGAGAGGGAGGGAGGGGGAGGGGAGGGAGGGGGGTGGGAGGAGGGGGCGGGAGGGGGAGAGGAGGGAGGGGGAGGGGAGGGAGGGGGCGGGAGGAGAGGGAGGGAGGGGGAGGGGGCGGGAGGGGGAGAGGAGGGGAGGGGAGGGAGGAGGCGGGAGGTCCATCTTACCCTTCGACCGGCCTCGTTGTTCTGCAAGTTCATGAGCACTCTGCCCTGCTCCTCCGATCCCTTGGCAAAGTTCTTCTCCCGCTCCCGGGCATCCACAAACTCCTTAGCAAAGCGGTAGCCGTACTCCACATTGTCCCCACAGCCACCCCACAGCCAGTCCCGGGGCAGGTCCTTGGGCCGCGCGGCGCGGCTGCAGCCGCAGGTGGACAGCTCGCCCTCGCGGCAGGCGCGGCTGATGGCGTTGACCACGCCCGCGGCGCTCACGGCGTAGGTGAAGGCGGTCTCGCGGCTGCCTGCGGAGGACAGCGGACAGGTAGCCGGCGACTCCCGCCCGGGCAGCCCTGGCCGCCTCCCCGCCTCCCCACCTCCTCCGGCTGTCCCTGCAGCGCTGCTGTGACACTGCGGGGCCACGGCTCCAGCCTCATTATCAAGGGCTGAAACCCGCCTGGTGTTTGCTTCTGCCCCTTGGCCCAGCTCTGCCCTAGGAGACCACACAGAATAAAACGAATCGCTCAGCCCTGGCCTGCACTAATACCCGCTGCAGAGGTCTACACGGCCTGTGGATTCCCAGGAGGGAGACGCCTGGGGGCGGGGAGAGTGGGCATTTAGACACTTCCACAACACGAGCCTGACAGGAGACGGAGGGGACATCATGGGATCGATAGCAGGACTCTGTGTCCTGGCAAAAATTCCTTTCTCACCACCCTATGAGCTACACATTTGTCTTTTTTTGTTGCCGCCATCATCTAACTAGAGCACAGACCAAGAGATGAAAGTCAACTAGGATGACAATGTCCAGAAGAATCCAAACTGTCTCCCTCTCTGTCCCGTAAGATCCACTCAGTCTCCTAAAGTCAAGAGCACCAGGACCACATCTATGGTACCTGCAACTTCAGACACTCAGCACAGTTCTTCCAGACCATTTTCCAGTAGAAAATCCCAGCTACGCTCCTCATTATTACTTTAGCAAACCACTTAAAAACTCATATGATGTATGTTCTACTTCAATATAATCTCTATAAAAAATACACAGCTACCAGAGAAATGCAAACCAAAATCACAAGAAAATACCACTTCGCATCTACTAAGATGACTATAATCAAAAAGATAGGTAATAGCCAGGGGCGGTGGCTCACACCTGTAATCCCAGCTACTCAGGAGTCTGAGGAGGGAGGATCGCTTGAGGCCAGGAGTTCAAGACCAGCCGGGCAACATAGTGAGACCCTGTCTCTAAAAAAATTTTTTTAAATTAACCAGGCATGGTGGCATGCACCTGAGGTGGGAGGATCTTTAGAGCCCAGGAGTTGGAGGCTACTGCGAGCTATGATCACTCCACCACGCTCCAGCCTGGGCAACAGAGTGAAACCCTGCCTCAAAACAAAACAAAACAAAACAAAACAAAAAACAGTAATAATAAGTTGGTGAAGATATGGAAAAACTGGAACCTTCCTGTACTGTTGGCAGGAATGTTAAACAGTGTAGCTGCTTTGGAAAATAGTCTGGCAGTTCTTCAAAAGGTTAAATATAGTTACCACATGACCCGGTAATTCCACTCCTAAAAATATAGGCACACCTTCTTGTTTTATTGCACTTCACTTTATTGTGCTTTGCAGATATTGCCTTTTTTTTTACAAAATGAAGTTTGTAGCAATTCTGTGTGGACATGTCTACCAGTGCCATTTTTCCAACAGCATGTGCTCACTTTGTGTCTGTGTCAGCATTTTTTAGCAATAAAGTATTTTTAATTAAGGTATGTACATTATTTTTTAGATATAATGCTATGGCACACTTTATAGACTATGGTATAATGTAAACATAACTTTTCTATGCACTGGGAAGCCAAAAAAAAAATCCACGTGACTAGCTTTGTTGTGAGAGTCACTTTGTTGCTGTGGTCTGGAACCGAACCCGCAGTATCTCTGAGACATGCCTGTGTGCCGACAGAAATGAAAACATGTCCACACAAAAAACCCCTCATGAATGCTCACGGCAGCATTATTCATGATAGCCAAAAAGTGGAAACAACACTACTGTCCATCAATGGAAAAATGGATAAATGAGATGTGGTATTATCCGTGCAATGGAATATTATTCAGCCACAAAGGGAATAAAGTACCGGCATACGCCACAGCATGGACGAGCCTTTAAATCACTATGCTAAGTAAAAGGAGCCAGTCACCAAGGCCACATATTGTATGATCTCATTTATATGAAATGTCAGTATAGGCAAATACTTAGAGACAGAAAGATTAGCGGTTGCCTAGGGTTGGAGGTTGGGGGATGGAGCGAGACAGCTGATGGGTGTGCCTTTCTCTATGGGGTAATGAGAATGTTCTGGAATTAAACAGTGGTGATGGTTGCACAACCCTGAGAGTATACTAAAAGCCACTGAATTGCACACTTTAAAATGGTGAATTGTACGGTCCGTGAATTATATATCTCAAAAAAGCTATTATAAGAAATAATAAATAATATTCATAAGGACTCAGATATGGAGAGAAGAGAGTGGTTCTTGGCAGGAAACAGATACAATTCTCATCTCAGAGATCAAACCAGGCAGAACCTTCTGCCCTCTCTTTCCTCCTCTCCCAAGTCTCCCCAGTCAGAGGTAGACACCCCACAAGCCTGTCCTGGCAGTGGATGGGGAAGCAGTCTGCAGTCCATTGTAGGTCTAGCATGACCTCCCACCTTGCCCTGCCTCTTGATTGTCTAGGCACAGCACAGGGTGATTTGCAACCAGAGCACACTGGGTGAGTCAGTTTTTCTCAATTAACCAGTGGTCGGCTTCTGGTCAGTTGTGAAACAGGAACTGCCCAAGAAAAACCTGAAAGATGGCAGGAGGTTACACTGGTGATTCAGCCAACAGCACATGCTTGACATTTGTGTTGGTGCTGAACCACACCAGAGCCAAGGGCAGTGAGGCTGTGACAGCAAGGCTGTGACAGAGCCTGCATGGTAAGACGGCCAAGCGGGCCTTCAGGAAGGAGCGCTGGGCCCCACTTGGAGGAACTCATCTTTCTAAAACGTAGCTTCCACCCTGACTCGGCACCCGGGAAGAGGATGGAGCCTGTGAGGTGGCAGCCCCGAGCCAGGCTGTGTCCCCTGAGAGTATTCCTTTCCCTGCACCCTAGAGAAGCGGCTAGGTTTCAAGGCAACACATTCCATCTTTTTCAAATGACTCTAATCACCAGAATGTTCTTTCTTAGACGAAGCTGAAATATGCCTCCCTATGACTCCCTCCCGCTGCAGCTGCACAGTGATCCCTTTTCCATTTGACAGCTCTTCAGTGTTTGAAAACAACTAAGAAGCCTTTTACATTTTCTCCTTTCCAAGCTACATATGTCTGATTTCTTTCCATCATGCTTTAGCAAACATGCTTTTCAGAGTTGAACCAGCCCTCTCAGAATTGCCTTTTAAAATGATGTACCTGCAGCTAAACATGATACAGCAGATATTGTGTACTCCGGTTTGGGACCCGGATTTGTCCCCAGGTGCATCAGCTGTCTCTTGCAGTCACTCCTCCTGCCTCTTCTGGTCAGGGCTGCATTAGACGCCTAGTGTGGGTAGCTCTGCCTTCACGGGGCAGCGTTTGGACCCTCTAGTGAGCCTGGGAGTGCGGATTACTATTGCTACGCCCGGCAAGAAAGAGGTGCCTCAGGCTCCACAATGGGTAAGCAATGTGGAGGCTTATCTGTGTGCGCAACAGTCCAGAGTTGAAACTCAAGCCATCTCAAGGATAAAAGGCTAATAAACCAGCCAGCAGCCACGGAGCTACTCGAGAGACTTGCGTCTTCGCCCTACAAGGAGACAGCAGAATGACATCATGCCCTCTCTGTTCCATAGCAGCCCAACTACCAGGAAGGTGTCTCTCTCTGCTCCCCAGGCAGAGGCTGGGTGACACACCGGAAGTTCCTCTGAGCTGCTCTGCTGCCCTCTGGCGACGGACTTTGCAGCAGCTTCCAAGAAGAAAGGAAGCTCTGGAAGGCAGACATAAGAGTACCATGGCGGGCATGGTGGCTCATGCCTGTAGCCCTAGCCCTCTGGGAGGCAGAGGAGGATCAGGAGTTTGAGATCAGCCTGAGCAAGAGCGAGTGAGCCCCATCTCTGCTAAAAATAGAAACAATTAGCCAGGCACCGTGCAAGCACTTGTAGTCCCAGCTACTAGGGAGGCTGCGGGAGGAGGATCCCTTGAGCCCAGGAACAGCTCTCTAGCTGGGGAGACAGAGCAAGACCCTGTCTCAAAAAAAAAAAAAAAAAAAAAAAGTAAGAGGATTTGCCAGGAGCTACTCAGGGCCCAGAGGGCCAAAGGGAGGACAGATGCCCAGGTAGCATAAGCCCCTCAGGGAAGCTACAAAAAGGACTGGGGAAAATTAGGCAAACAGAAGGGTTCCATTCTGGCCCAGAATGAGGTGCAGAGAGATGTGCTCTCTTTGATGGGCCTGCTTTGCCAAGTCATTCCGCTACGCAACTCCGAACCCAGCAGAGCTTCTATTCCTGCCAACCCCTTTCTTTCCTAAAGCCTCACTCACACAAAATGACACATAAAAAAGATCTAGCCAATGTCCAGCATACACTGGGTCCCCCATAAACATTAGCTCCCTTGGAGTGAGGAGAGGGAGCCTCTCTCCACAGCTGGGTCATCCTGGTTTCCTCACCCAGAACACGGGCAGGAAGTGCTGCTGACCTAGACTTTTCTCCAGGAGAAAGGGACAAATACCAACGGATTTGAGAAGAATCAATACACTGTGAATCAATCCTAGTAAGCCCCCAAGTCCACTGTTTGGGGAAAGGTGCCCCCTAAGGCTGTCACAGGAACACATGAACATTGCTTCTGTGTACCTTGTGCTGATACCAAAGGAAGCCACGCGCCGTGGTTCAAAGTGTGCTTCCCCCAGCTCTACCTCTCAATATGGGCAGAGCGGGGAGGGAAAGAGGTCTGGAGGAAGTGGGAGGGTGATAAAGGCAGAGCCCCAAATCTCTAACTCCCCTACTCCCTTGACAGGCTAAAGGAATTCTTTGGGAAAGCCCCAGCCTCAGGTAACTCCAGAATGTGGCCTTTTCAGGGGAACTGTTCTGGGAGACAGGACCAATACAGTGTTCTAACACCTTCCTTTTATGGCCCTGGGGATAAGACCCAGTAGAATAGGGCCGGATTTCTCAATTTCTTGCCAGGGAGGGGAGGATTGCATTTCAAAAGGACCTACAACAATTAGACCTTAGATCACACCTCCATCTAAGCAATAGGGCAGCCAAAGAACCCCGGCCAGCTTGGGAGAGGGGAAGGGACAGGAATCCAGGGGGATGAGCCCTCTCCCTCTCATCTTTGTCTTTAGTCTGACCCCTTCCCCCCCCCTCACACACATCCCCTTTCAAATGAAAAAGCCAGGGCTGGGTCTGGTCGGGTTATTGACAGCTATCACCAGTTTGGCCCCTCGTTTCCCTCTCTCTTTCAAGGCTCCAAGTAGAAGAGGCAAAAATCCTACAGACATTCAGGGCTGCAATTGTTGGTTCCCTACTCCAGGCTCTAAAACAAACAAACAAACCCCAACCAACCAAATGAAAAAACCAGAACAGGAGGTGCTAGTTGCACAGAGAGACACAGGCAGTGGTGGTGGGCCGGTCTCCTAATCCTCTCTAACTCAACTCAGATGTTCTGCCCCCGCCCAGAAAGAGTCACTAACAGTCTGCCCCAGGGTGATTCAAGGGTTCTCCGGGGCCTCCGAGTGCCTCTCCCCGTCTTGCACACTGCTGCCAAGCAAGCTGAGCATAGCTCCTTTGGCCAGGCCCCACTGGCCAGGCCTCTTACCTATCTGCATGACTCTGCCAAAGACAGATGTGTTGTCCACCGTGCTGCAGTTCCACCGCCTCTGCCGGAACTGGTGCTGGCACTCCTTGATGCCCGTCTTGGCTCCCTCCCCTATGTAGGCCATGTGCTCCTGGTACAACTGGCACAGCTTTCTCTGGCCAGGGGAGAGCCCAGGAAGTTGACTGCAGACAGGCTGGGCACCGATGATAAACATCTCGGGTCTCTGCACCGGGCTCATAGCTAATGACCTAGGACAGCAATGCAGAAAGGGGAAAAGCGGCCGGCGGGTGAGCGAGGGCCCGTGTGCAGCATTACAACATTCATTCGACACATTTACCCAGTGCTTGCCTGGGTACAAGGCCCTGGACTAAGGACTTGGAAAGGAAAATTAGTAAAACAGAGTGCCTCCTTCAAAGGACAAACTGAGGGAAGCTGAGGCATTACCACAAATGGCACGTGAGATGCCAGATACGTAGGGCAGACTGGCGCTTCTGGATCCATGGAGATGCGACAGGGGGCTCTTACAGCTGAGGAGAAGCCTTTATAAGGGGACGGCCAGAATTTGACCAGGTCTTAAGGATGGGCACAGGCAGAGGAGACAGGGGCAGGGCAGGGGGCAAAGAGAGCCAAGGCTCAGCAGGAGAGCACTGCGCTACTCAAGGAGTTGGAGGGATTAGTGCAGGATATGTGCTGGCAAGCAATCAGCCCCTTTAAGTGGAACTTCCCTCAGGCCTTAAAACAGGACCCAGTTTACACACCTCACAATATAGTCTCATGTCTCCACTGCCACGCCTCCCCTCCCCCACCCTGCATCAGTTTGGGGGTCTCCCTTTTGCTCATCATCTGCCAGTCATATACAGTGTTCAGTCCGATGAGAAGGCTGTGGATTTGCCATCTAAGTAAAAATGTGAGCAGGGCATAGACCATGCAAGATTGGTGGCAATCGCCTGCCATTGCCATTGACTTAACAGTGATGATAGCCTTAAAGACACAAGAAGAAAGCCAGACACGGTCCTGCAAATCCTTCATCCGGTCTTCAGACTTGTAATATAGGAACTCTACTCTTCCTGTGCCTGCCAGCAAAAAACAAAAAAAAAAAAGCAAAAACCCCCACAAAATCCAACTATTGGGTATCAATATTCTTGTTGACCCAACAACAAGAATTCATGGGGATGGAGGAAGGTCCAGGGAAAGGGAATTTGGACAGGATCAGAGAAAAAAAACAACTGAGCTGATCCTTTATCCTCAGGGAACCCTTACCTCTGGGGGCAGGGGAGGGCAGGCTGTCCTAGTTTTCGTGGGATAAAAGAGGTCCTTAGCATTCCTATGGATGAGACATGGTCATGACACATGGTATCCTTTCTCCACAGCTCAATTACCGAAGGAGGCCTTAGGCTGTGGTAGCAGGACTTGAGCCCCCCACTCACCACCAGGAGCTGGCATCTGTCAGAAGCTGAGCCCAGCTGGAGAGCAGAGCAGCCGCGAACAGCAGCAGCAGACTGGGCATGGTCGGCCTCAGCCCTCCCCAGTGCCCTGGTACTGGCAGCTTCCAGAACGGGGCTCCCTGGAGAAGACAGAAGGGAAGGGAGGATCAGTGTGGAAATGCAACAGATAAGGGAACTAGGAGAGTGGGCGGGGAGCACAGGAGGGGCTCTGGGGTGGACCTAGAGTCAAGTTCTGCTCCCTGCAAAGAAATTCCGATTCTTCCCAGCCTCCATCCCTACTGCTTATCTTCTCACCCTAGGACTTTCATGTCTCCTACCCCAAACTGTGGGAACCCTACGCAGGGCCTAATTACCAGGGAAACAATGAGCTGAGAAACCAGAAAAGAGAAATGAAGAATCATTTCAAGAACAGAGCATGCTCTGTCGCAGAACACCCAGGGGAATGGGGACCATCCCGTCCACGCCTCCCTTTTGCCTCTCACTCCAGCCCAGTGACTAATTTCGCTGACCATCAGGCTCTCCTTTGTGAAGGTTAAAATAAAATTCGTGACTTAGATTCACCTACACCCGAAAAGGTTTCCTTCTCCATCTGTACCCTTCTCGCCCTAAACAAGTTTTCCAAATCCCAACCCTTGCTCACAGAGCAAGGACTTTTCACTTTCTCAAGGCACCTTCTCTGAGAAGTGTAAAAGCCACACGGCGAACCGCCCACCGCGAAAGCCTTGGTGGCAGAGGTGGTGCCTTCCTGGGTGGCCCTGGAGGCGTAGCGCTGGGGACCCAGCCAACCCCCGCCCTGGCGGCATCTCTTGCATCGAATGTCTGTGCCAGGAGACATCTTCCAGAAGCCAGCCCCTTCCCTGGTAGCTCCAGAGCCTCCCACACCTTGGCCTTTCTTCACCGGCGCCGGTGCCTGTGTCCCCAAAGAACACCTTGCCCTGAGCCCTCCGACACCTACGGAAACTCCACGCTCTGGACCCCGGCGCGGGCCTAGCAAACACGCCCCCGCCGACTCACCCCCGCCCTTGTCTCCCTTCGCCCCCATCTGGGGCGCGCCCCACTCGCCCCGCGAGGCCGCCGCCGGGCCCCGCACCTGCAGCGTCGCGCACACGCGCGCCCGCCCCGTCTCACCGCGCCGCTCCCGCGCTGCGAGCTCTCCGGGCTCTCCGGGAGGGGGCGGCAGGGGCCTTGGGTCGTCAGCCTGGGAAATGATTTTGCCCCGGGGCCACCAAGAGAGGAAGGTGGCCTGCGCAGGATCCAGGAGAGCTGGGACACGGCCTTTCCCGCACCCCCTTCGGTTGTTCCTCTCGAGGTCTCGGCAGGGCTGGGGCATCCACAGGCAGGTGTGCGGGGCGGCAGGGAGCGGATCAAAGGAGACACTTGCCCCTTCCCCTTTGTCATGCAGAGCCCGCTCGGAAGCGACCGGCCCCCAGCCTGCGGCGCTCCCCGCGGCCTCTCCTCCGAAGGGCGCCCCCGCCCCCAGTGAGCGCCCGCCGGCCCCGGGGCAGGTCTGCGGATGCACCGGCTGGAACCGAGAGAGATGGAGCGGAGATAGGGCTGGCACCAGAAGCTAATGGCTTTATGGAGGGGAGGGGACCAGGTCCCGAGGAGCGAGGACGAGAGAAAAGCTTCAAAGAGTTTCCTTGTCCAAACATCCTCAGCTCCACCTACCAGCCCTTCCCGGCGGAGCACTCGGGGCTGCCCGCGCCCTCCTGCTTCCCCGCCGCCTGCGCGCCCCGCACCTGCTCCGCGGCCACGGCCGTCCTCTCCCGCTCCCACCGCCAGGCAGCAGAGTTCTTCCTCCCAGCGGACGACACTTCGTGTCCCCGTGGTCTGCCTCAAGCTGGTGCCTCTCACCTCGGTCCCGGCCTTCCGTCAGGCTGCGGTGACGTCTCTCTGGCCCTGCAGGGCCTAGGTTCAACCGAGGCCACTTTGGGGGCCACTGTTTCTGAGCCAAGGACAGGGGTCAGTGCCTGCTAATGGTCACTGTGGCTTTGACTGCCCCGGTGACAGGCTGACAGGCCAGCGAGGTCCAGGCTTTCCAAGAGCTGCTAATCTCCCTTCAGCGCCTTATGGACACACATGGCTGCTGTTCCCAGGGCCCTGTGCCTTCCCTCAAACTCTCAGCCCATTAAAAAAAATGTATTTCAGAAATTACGAAAAAAAAGTCTCTAGCATGTGCAGTGGCTTCTTTCTCTGCCTTCCAGATGTGTGGTACCCGAAATTGAACCCCTTCCCCCAAATGCACACACCAACCCCCAGGCTTGCTGTCTGCCCCGGCAGGCAGGTATGAGCCACACCTCCAGGGGACCCAGAACTGAAGCCAGGCAGCTATTGGCCCTCGTGTGTGGGAGTGGGAGGAGAGAGGACCCTCGGACAGGCAAGTGCTGGTGACTGGTTTCATTAGCGTTCGCAAAATGGAAACTTTTTGCCTCAACCTGACTGGGGAGGCAGGAAGCTGTGTGGGGACTGAGGGTTTGGTCTTAATGAACAAGACACATAGAAAGCCCCCTCTGTGGGTCACTGGTGAGATTTACAGCAGGACTCAACCAGGGGAGGCTCTCTCTTGTGTAGGAAGAAAGATTTGGTAAATACCCAAAGGCAGGGAAAGTGAATTCCTTCTGCTGCCTTTGTAATAACTATAGATTTCCCCAGAGATCTAAAAATTTTCCTTCCCTAAGAGCCAAGTATCATTTCAAACACACCAAACACGATAAAGCATGTGGGAATGGGGTCTCTATTCTTTAGTAGTGAACGGGAAGCTGGGGGGAGGGGAAGTTGCAAAATTCTCAAGCAGGACCCTTCCAGGCCAGAATGAGCTGCTCAGACATCTGCTCTACTCTTTCATTCATTCATTTAATGCATTCATTAATCAAATACGCATTGGGTGCCTAATATGTGCCAGTTACTGCTCTAAGTGCCAGAGATACAACAGTGAACAAACAAATACATAATATGTTAGGTCCAGTGAATACTATGAGGGAAAATAAAGAGGGGGCAAGAACCAAGAATGGTAAGGGGTGAGGGCTTATATGACGCAGGGTCCTTGGGAAGGCCACTCTCTGAACCACCTGCCCACCTTCTCCAAACCTCTGTGCAGAAGGGATGGTGGCAGGGGTGTAACTCTGCTACACATCCAACACCCCTCTGGGCACATCCAAGGTTCCTCGCCAAGACTGCACCACCCCACTTTGTCATGGCAGCCAAATGGGCACATATCTGAAATCAGGAACTCCAGGCTCTCTTCCTTTTTCCCATAGGACGCAGTCACCTATTTTCATTCCCTTGAGGGGCCATGTCCATCCAGCCCAGAGTTAGGAGACCAAGGAGAGCAGCCCAGGCAGGTAGAACTGAGACCTCAGCAACTCTGTCTTCAAAGGGGGTATCTCTGTGCTTTCCACACATAACTCAGAGCAGCGTCTGAGAAGAAAACCCCACCCCAAGGGACAAGGGGTTGATTTCAGGTCATTAGCCCCTCACAAAACCATCACTGGATGTGTAGTACTGATTTCCCCCAGAGTCTGAGGACTCAAGTATCTCATGAGTTGCACAAGAAATGGTGTCACCTCCAGATAGGTCTCCTCCCACCGAGAACCCTACCCAGAAATAACCAAGAGCGTAGATGGGAGCCTCTGCAAGGTTGCCACTGGCTAACCCTCACTTCTGGACTCAGTGAGGAACTAGTGAATGTGTAATTTAAAAATACATTTGCAATTCTGCTAACATTCCTGGCATAACAAGGTAGACAATCTTAGCATTCTTTGGAAAAGGACACTTCCCTTAGTGAACTCCTAGCTGGATTGCGGCTAAGCGTCTGCCTGTTAGCCGATGGCTCCCATGGTGGAGCGGGAGGGGCAGGTGGGAGTTTGCTAACTGCAGTCCTGTGCCTTTTCTCCCCTTGGCACCCTTCATTTCCCACTATGGATCTCAAAACACTTGACAAACATCTCGTAAACGTACATGAGGGTCCTTCATTTCCTTCCCTATTTCCAAGTAAGTGCTCTCACTCTCTTACACCTGAACACCAGAGCAGTTCTTCCTGGTCTAACCCACAACTGCACATGGCTATGACACCAGTTTTCCTAAAATGCTTATTTTAAATCATAATATTCCCTGTTTGAAAACTTATAGTGGTTCCCAGTTCTAAACTTCCAATTTGGCCTCATTTTACTTCTCATTGTTTTCTTGAATTTCCCAGTATGAGATCTCTTTTTCCAATCTCCTCCTACTCCTTGAACAAATTCCACTTCCCCAACCCAAGACCTCATTCTGATCCTCTTCCCAAGGATGCATTCTCCTTTGCTTTCCAGCTATCCAAATCAGAAACTACTTTCAAGTCCATGCTCAAGATTCACTTCCTCCATAAAACTGTCCTTGATTAACCCAACCCCATGAAAATCCTTCCTTAACTAAAGTTAAGTAACTGGTTCATATAGAAATTGAATGGCTGACACTGGTTTGGAATCCAGATCTTTCCATACTTCCCCAAACACAGATCCCCCCGTCACTGGAGCATAATGCCTTCCCGGCTTTGCTTTTCTTCTTTTCACCATTGCCCTTTTACTAAGGCTGTGAATAGTATGACTATCAGCGAACAACATCCCAATATAGAGAAGGTAGCACAAAAAGCAAGATTTATAAAAAAAAAAAAATGCAAAGTTACTAGCATAAAACACACACACACACCCCCATACACCCTTGTGGGGGAAAAATAGCCACACTTCTCCCCCAACCAAAATGATATGTGGGTTGAAAATAGACCAGGCTGCTTGGAGCTGTAGGAATTAAAACACAATAGTTTTAAAGAGCTGGTGTTTATGTTTACCTGGGGTTGGAAAAGACAAACCAGGTCAAGAGCTAAGGGTCCGGGAGGGTGGGCCCTGGAGTGGGGTGGGGAGCCCAGGGGAGACACTGGCAGAGGAGAGGTACAGGGTGGTTACGTGAGGAAGCGTAGGTTTGGAAAGTGGAAAGAAGCTTTAGATCAGTCTTAACAGTGAAACTGACCCAGGGATTATGACCTCAGCAAGAGAAGATGCTACTTTGGTAGCACAAAATTCTATTGTTAATACCTTTCCATGAATACAGCTACCAAGGAGCTCTCTTGAACACTCAGATTTGACCATGTATGTGACTTCTCGGCTTCAGGCCCTTCCAAGGCTCCCTGTCTCCCAAAGCGTGAAGTCATAACTCCTCACCACATTACACAGGGCCTTCTAAAATCTGACCCTGCCAACATTTCCATCCTCTTCTGGTTTTCATGTTGTGTTCTAGAACCCCAAACTGCTTATACCCCCTTACCCCAGCCATGCTTCCTGTTCCTCCCCTCGGTGGCTTGCTGACTTCTGGCAATGGCTTCCCTCTCTCTGCGCAGATCAGGCGCCTTTATCCCCGAGGTCACACTTTCCAAAGAAGGCCCCCACTGCCATCGTTCTCATTCCTAGCTGCTTGCATGTTTTTGTCACAGCATTTAATATAACATGGGGTGGTCTGACATGCTAATCTGTTCGTGTTCTTTTTCCTCTCCCTCCTAAACTCTGGCGACCATCGTGGTCACCATTTCCTCCCTGGTGGTTAGGAGAGTGCACAGGGTAGCTAGTAGGTGTCAGATGAATATTTGTTGACTGAAAGAAAAGTAAAGCCCTCCTCTGGCCCTCAAGGAAACAGGAATCAGGCCACCAAGGCCAGCCTCTTACAGAGGCAAAGAGAGTCCCTTTGGACTCCCTGTGGACCCGGCCCATTCACCAGTGAGAAACCCGCTCCTACTGGTGTATCCTCTATTCGAGAACCTACTGCTAATTGAGATTTAGGAGATTCCAGAACCCAGCCTTGTCTGTCTCTCTTTGCCTCAAAGGCATGAGTAACACTCAGCTTTTAGGAGTAAAATACCATACTGCTTAATAAAATAATGTGAAAATGTCTAAGATGTTGCTCCTCGAGGCGCTCTGGCCTGGCTCAGGAAAACATGAAACCACTCGAAATGGCAGTGGTGAAAAGAAGAGTCCACGGAAGCAGTTGTAGTTGGGATGTGGGATTTGAGTAGGGCTGTGAAGAATGTGTGGATTTTAAACAGAGGAAAAAAACAGGAGGAATTTTACATGAAAATGTGGTTTGGTCAAAGACAAAAAATTTCAAGGTGTTTTTGTAAGAGGAGGAGAGAGATTGCAACAAGGGAGGATTTCAACAATTTCCAATATTTTCAGAATCAATCTTACTCATGAAATTTATGTAATCCCTCCAAAATCTGATATTGAATTCCCTTTCATCATGTAATATCAATTACCCAGGAAAACTCCCATGATGATATGCTTCTAGTTTCTGGGGACAACACTACAGGAATGTGGCCAAAGACTTGGGGCATCAGTCATCTTGGGTGCTGCCCTTTTGACCATAAAATGTGGGTGAGTGAACCTTCCTTGGCAGCCGAGAAGTACAGAAGTTAAGAGGCTGATTGATTATGCTCCTTCCTCCCAATCCTGCTAGTCCTCTGTCCTCCAGTTCCCTCCCTGCGTCCAGGCCTGAAGTCTTGGCATCCTTTTCGACCCCTCCCTCTGCTTTGCCCTCTATGTCCAATCAACCGCCAAGGCCTCTTGATTATGTTTTTTCACCAAGAGGCCTTGGCAATGTGTTATGATGAAATACATCTTTTCATGTATTTTCTCCATAGTTTTGAACTTATTCTCTACTTTCCATTCCTACTGCCATACTCTCGGCCAGTACGAGGGCCTGCTACCTGTCCCCTCCTCCTGCAACAAATTGCAAGTGTCTTACATCGCGTTCCTGTCTACTGAATGGTTAAATGAATTCCCCCGCATCCAGTTCTCTGATTTTGGAGGTAACAGCTAGCTACCAGATTTCTCAAAGTATGGTCCCCTAATAGTATCAGCATCACTTGGAAACTTGTTAGAAATACGAATTCTCAAGTCCCACTGAGACCTACTAAATCTGAGACTCTGTGGGTGGCAGCGAGCAACCTGCTTTAACACGCGCTCCACAGGACTGACAGCCATGAAGACTTGAGAACCACTGTCATAAAGCTGTCAATGGTGATGCACAATAAATTAATGCACCAAGTCCTTCAAGTAACACACATGTATTTTAACGGAAAATTTCTACATGCCAATGCCTTTCTTTAGTCACTGGTTCCCTAACTTGGGGGCCAAAGACCTCTGGAGGTCGCAGAACTATGCAAACCATGCACTGTTTCTAGAATAAGTAAATATGTCCACCCATTTCTACTCTGATGGTCACATGTATGTGGATCCTTGAAATTAATAAAATACCATTTCTTTTAAAGGTGTGACTGTTGATTGTGGTGATGGCTACACAACTCTGTGAATATACTAAAAACTATTGAATTGTACACTTTCAATGGGCAAACTGTATGATATGTGAATTATATCTCAAGAAAGCTGTTACATTTGTAGAAAGTGTTCCTGATGATGAAGTTATTCCACCCCCCCAGAGATATCTGTACATCAGGAAATATGTTAAGCACTGTCAACACCCTCAAACCGGAAACAACGTCAACGTCCATCAACAATAGAATGGATAGACCAATTAATTGTGATATATTACTACAATGAAAAATTAGGCAGGAAGGAAAATGAACTACAGTTACATGCATCATAAATCTTCCAAACATACTGTTTTTTTTGTTTTTTTTTTTTAAGAGACACATCTTGCTCTGTCACCCGGGCTACAGTGCAATGGCACAATCAAGCTGACTGCAACCTGGAACTCCTGGGCTCAAGTGATCCTCCTGCCTCAGCCTCCTGAGTAGCTGGGACTGCAGGACCATGCCTGGCTAATCTTTTTTTGTTTTTTGTAGAGACAGGTCTTCTATGTGGCCCAGGCTCTGAACATATTGCTGAGAAAAAGCAAGTCATAAAAGAGTATATTAACTATGATTCCATTTATAGCAAAACTATCCTGTTTAGGGATCCATACATAGATGGTTAAACCATAAAGAAAAGCAAGGAAATGATTACCACAAACGTCAGGAAGTGGTTTCCTTGAGGGTAAAGGGAAGGAATTGTGATGAAGGGGTATGAGGGATTTTCTGGGGTGCCAGCAATGTTCCTTTTCTCAACCTGGGTAATGGATAAAGTGGCAGATCATTTTATAACAATTTATTAAGTTGTGCATATATTATGCTCAATGCAATTTTCTGCATTATGTTATATTATACAACATAAAAAGTTTAAAAATGGAAAAAAATCTTATTAATCCCTAATGCCTTGAAGGCCTTTATGTATACATTTTCTCAATGGAAAGTGGAACTATAGTCTCATGATGGGGAACATGACCATTTTTCTTTTTGGCATGAAAAAAGGATCCTCATACTCAAAAAGAAACTTCTGCCTTAAACAAGTGTTGGAAAATTTAGGTACAGAGACAGCCACGTGAAACAACCATTTGAGGGCCGGTGGGGCTGGTGGGGAGGGGCTTCAGTGCAAACCACATGGGTATCTCACAGGTAGTGCGGCCTAGGGTTGACAGCAGCGTGCTGCTGTCTCTCTTGCTCGCTCCAGGAAATGAGGAGCTGGCAAAACCACCTTCTGTCTCATGTTTTGTTTTTTTTTTTTTGGGGGGGTCAATTATTACTATTTAGTCCTGTAGCTAGCTATTTCTCTTGCATGGATTTTTCTAGATACCTTTCTTCTTAAAACACATTTTTTAAAAGTAGTAACCAAAGATTAATGCAATAGTATACCAAAGACTTGTATCAGAAAATTCCACAACCTCTTAAAAGAATCCCCAGATGCTCATCCTTCTTCTCAGCTCAATTAACGCCGCCTTTCCCTGCCAGCCTTGATTATTTCTCCCAAGGGTCTCTCTCTCTCTCTCTTTCTTCCTTCCAAGCTTTGCGCAATGAATGCTCTTAACCCCGAGGCATATTCTTCCTTTGTGTGATCTACTTTTGTGTGTGTGTAATCTCCAGTTGGTAGAAATGAAAGTAAAAAATTTAGGAGAGTAGGTATACCAGCTCTGCCACATTACTTTGAAACAGCCCTTTGGGAAGCCACATCTCCCAAATACTCTGTGTCTTTTCTCACTGTTTCTCTAGCTTGCAGAAGAAATGTCTTTGGGGTGGGGAGGGATGGGAAGTGGATAGGAGTGATGAGATTTACATTCTGGCCCTTAAGAAAAATACCAAATCACCCTTCCCCAGAAATGTGTTCGTCGTTCTCAATGATGTACACAATTTGGGAAGTATAGAGCAAAACAGACCCTATCACAGTGCAGGAGGACAAGGACACAGAAATAGATCCTAAGGCCCCCACGCTGAGATCCAGGGCTTGATGTTTCAGAGAATAGAGATTCCCAGGTCTCCAGCCCCTGGTGGCTGCAGCAGTGGGAAAGTGGCCTGCGCATGTGCTGTGAGAATGAATTCCACAAAGCCGGCAAAGCAAACGCTGAAGACTCCAGACCCCAGCTGACTCCTCACCTCACTTGGAAAAGCACAAATTTCTCCCCAGGTACCAAGTAAAAGCCCATTGGAAGTCTTATTCTGTGCAGAAGATAAGAAAGAGGAATTCTCCTTCTCCTGAATCCTGATAGGCTAAAATGGTTTTAAATAGAAAAGAACGCGGAAGTGTATGGGCCACAGGTCAGTGTGGTTTAGGAAGTCGTTTCGAGGAACATGGCAGCCAGAGCTGTGGACTTTGTTTTCAAGGGAGTTGTGGGATTGAGGGAAAAGGTTTTTGGAAGCCCTCACCTTGCAAGTAATCCATTTGCACCAGCTCTAGAGTTTGGGGTCTTGTGCTATAGGGGAAAACATCTATCTGAGCAATTGCCACCCTCCTCTGCAAGTTCCCAAGGTTAGTTGGATAGAACAAATGAAGTAATTAAATGGAGTTCTGGAGCCCTAACCGGGCAGGGTGATAACCTCTCCCTATGCCACGGGCTAATTAGAATAAAAATGTGTCTTGCGCTAACAAGTAGATGTGTTCCTGTTTTTGCAAAATGGAGTGTATTTTAAAAGGACCTGGGGGAATTGTGCTATTTTTAAAAGCAGGGATCACCAACTAGCAGTCAGCCAAATCTCTGACTGTTTTAAAATTTTTGGAATATGAATGCCTTGGTAGGTGGAGGAAGGGCACACAGGCTCTCAAATTTTCCCAAATCCCCACTGCTCTCTGCTGTTTCTCCTGGCTCATTCACACATTCATTTTCCTCTCCAGTTTCCCAGACTTTCAAGTTTGCCACTCTGTTCTTTCAAGGAACCTCAATATATGTATTATATATTATTAATATTACTATATCATATATATCACATATATGATAGTCATTGTACTATATGTATAATCACTTTTCTTTTTGGAGACAGGATCTCACTCTGTCACCTGGGCTGGAGTGCAGTGGCGTCATCATAGCTCACTGCAACCTCCAACTCCTGTCTCAAGGGATCCTCCTGCCTCAGCCTCCTAAGTAGCAGGCACTAGAGTAGCTGGGACTACAGGCATGCACCACGATTCCCAGCTGATTTTTCTATTTTTTGAAGAGATGAGGGTCTCACCATTGTTCAGGCTGGTCTCGAACTCCTGGCCTCAGTGATCCTCCCGCCTCGGCCT
Source organism: Lemur catta (assembly GCF_020740605.2). Lineage (NCBI taxonomy): Eukaryota > Metazoa > Chordata > Mammalia > Primates > Lemuridae > Lemur > Lemur catta. Next base: position 98,812,007 of record NC_059133.1, read on the forward strand.
CCCAAAGTGCAAGGATTATAGACGTGAGTCACCGCACCCAGCCTAATCACTCATAACTATTTATAAATCCAGATTTTCACACACGGGGTTTTCTGAAAGTAGTTGGACGGATCCTTATTCCTAAACAATCCTGTAATTCCATCCCCAGAAACTAAGTTTGGATAAGAAGTTGCTTCTCCTTACTCCGGTCTTCTTGCTCTCTTGAAATTATACTGAAGTTGTCAAATCTCTGCTTCAAAAATTAGCAATTTCTGGCTGGTGGCTCACGCCTATAATCCTAGCACTCTAGGAGGCCGAGGCCGGAGGATGGCTTGAGCTCAGGAGATAGAGACCAGCCTGAGCAAGAGCCAGACCCCGTCTCTACCAAAAATAGAGAAATTAGCCAGGCGTGGTGCACACCTGTAGTCCCAGGTACTCAGGAGGCTGAGGCAGGAGGATCACTTGAGCCCAGGAGTTTGAGGTTGCTGTGAGCTATGATGACGCCACTGCACTCTAGCCCTGGGTGACAGAGCAATAACCTGTCTCAACAAAAAACAAACAAACAAAAAAAATTAGCAATTTCCATTTGGAAGACTAGGATAGTTATTTTTGTAAACAAATGAGAGATAAATATTGCAGAGGAAAGAATTGTGGAAGTAGAGCAGCCCTGGGTCCACAGAGCCCGCAGTAAGGAGCCACGCCTGCCTTTGCCAGCCAGGCGCACGTGGGGAGCCACGCGGCCAGACACGCTCTGAGGGCACAGTGGGAAAGGGCAGTCTGCGGGCTCCTGCTCCTGTCACTCACTGCTTATGCAGAAACCATGCCTGGTTTTTTATTTGGGGGTAAACCAGTGGCTCTAAGGCCCGTGAGTCCTAATGCTGTCCCTAGCTATCTTCCCCGTGTCTCAGACTGACCCTTTGTGCTGTGGAAGGCCTCCTACATCCCCAGAGGGGAGATGTGCCAAGCACCTTTCTCAAGAAAACTACAGGCAAAAAGAGTTTAATCCTATTCAGACACAACACCAGTTCCTTCCTCAAGGAAAGGAGAACAGCCAAAGCCAAGCTGGTCACCTCTGCTGGCCTCCCGCTCCAATGCTAAGCAGCTCGCATTTCCTTTGCCAGAACTGGAGTCACTGCCAGATTGCTCTTCAGACCAGCTCTGTGGGTCTCACAGGCCCTGGGTTTTGGAATCAGATAACTTCTGTGGCTGCATTGGGAAAAAGCACGATCACCAAATTCAGGCCTGGGCAGGTTACAGAGGCTTTTGGTTCACCACTGAGATTCTTTAGTTTCTTTTATGGCTCTGCCAGGCCTCTTTTCATGGGCTCCTAACCCGGTTGCTAAATTGCTCCCTTGGCTGCCTGTTTTCTTGGTAAAGGCTGCAGCGAGGGGGCGGTCAAGCCTTGTAGTCTATGCTGCCCCAGCAAGAAAATGAAAGTAACACAAGGAGAGCCTCTGGGAGGCACCTAGCATTCAGCAGGCCTTAGGAAATATTAACTGTTCATCATTTAACAAAAGTTTCTTGCAGGCCTGTTGCACCACATAGCACTGTGTGGGAGCTTGCAATAAACTGATGAGATGTGACTTTCCTAGGAACTCACTCTCACTCTGCTGTCCAGTATGGTACTGGCCACATGTGGCTATTGAAATTTCAAATGAATTATTAGTAAAGTTAAGTGTTCAGTTCCTCAGTTGCAGAAGCTACATTTCAAGTGCTCGATGTGCACCTGTAGCTGTGACTATCGTTTTGGACAGCACAGATTATAGAACATTTCCATCATCACAGAGGGTTTATGGCCAGTGCTGGTCTAGAATAGAAGCCAGGTAAGAAAACAAATCATCACTCATACAAAATCGAAAACTCAGTTTGTAAGCTATTGTTTAAATTTGGTGCAGTGTGGACTATAATAAAGGTACCTGAAAAGTGCCATGGGTCACCAACTCTGTCACTTATGGCTGAGGATCAATACCCTACCTACCAGCCATGGAGATCACCTTTGTCAATTCCAACGACAGTCTCTACTTCTTATCTTTCTAGATAAGCACTAGGAAAAGCAGATACTCTGTAATGACATTGACAGCAATTTCCCATTATTAGAACTAAACAGTTAGCTATTTTATATTTGCTACTTAGAGTAAAGGAAAAAGTTCAGAACAAGTGAAAATGCCAGAAAGTAATTTAAATGGAATTCTTTTTGTGACTCTAACTCAAGTCAACAAATATTACTGAGCATCTACTAGGTCTCATTTAAAGATGAGAAACAGGAATTTTTACAGTTGTGTAGTGGTGAGGCAGATGTACAAGATTATAGCATTTAACAGAGCCATATGTTACAAGGGAGGTACTAACTGCTATCCAAACATCTAAGAAATACTAAGTAATTCTAAAGTGGGGGCTGCTTCCTGGGGGTGACAATATCTGAGCTTGTCCCTAAGAGGACAGGTGGAGATGGGAGAATGAGACCCACCAACTGAGCAAAGGCACAGGGGCCTGAAAAATGCAGGACATATTTTGAGAATGACAACACCATACACATAAGTTTCATGTCCAAAATTCAACTACAGAAAACAGAGGTATTGGGTGGGACAGGGTAGAGAGGAGGGTGGAGGTGGGCAGAGTGGGAGAGGGAGTGGGGGAGAGAGAGAGAGAGAGAGAGAACCAAAATCCAAATCCAAAGACAGACAAAAGTCATGAATGCTTGGTGAAGCGGAACCTTTATATTGGGGCCTCCACTTGGAGGACTCTGAGGCCCCACCGCCAAGGAGTTTGGGCTTCGCTCTGTAATCTGCAGGAGCCATTCAAGGCATTTAAATAGGGGAGAGGCATCATCGAACCTGTATTTAGAAAAACTGTAGCGGTAGTTTGCGGGCACCAATGACTGATGGAGCGTGGAGAGTGAGAGTCCGGAGGTCGGGGCCCTGCCGGGAGGTCAGGTTCAGCAGAAACCAGAGGGAGCACCGGGCCTGAGTGGAAAGGAGGGAGCCACGGGAGGAGCCAATGGCGCGGCGGGAACCAGCCACCAGTACAGGCCCTCAGGGCGCTCGCCTTCGGTCACTGCCGAAATAAAGAGCACTGACTGTCGTCTCTACCTGCATGTGGCCTTGGGGAGAGCCCACCGTTCCTGTGCTCATCTCCAAGGCCGCAGGTGGTGGCTGGCGCAGGTTTCCTCTCCACGGGACCTGGCTGTCTCGCAAACCCGCGCCAGTGATCAGAGAGAGTCGTCATTCCTGAAGAAACAGACAGCCTGAAGTACATACACCACCTAAGACGAGTCAGCAGAAATGTCTCACTAAAATTAACACAAAATTACAGTAAACAGTAGAAATTATTAATACATTCTGTATTCCTAAATATGTACGTATTTGTATTTGTCCAAGAAGTTATGTCACTGTCATATCGTGCACCCCAACTATGGGCCCTCAAAGCTGTTTGTAGCAGAGGTCACTTGATGGTCCCTGAAACTGCACGGGCTTGGCTGCATTTCCCAGCATGCACTGCACCAGCGTGGCCACTCGGAGTTCTAGCTAGCCATGCTGGAAGGCCTGCAGCGGCCAGGCCTGGCCCGTAAGCCCTCTGAGTGGTCCCCACACTGTGCTCTGTCCTTCCTTCAGCCTGGTGCAGACAGCACGGGGGCCCTCGGAGCCAGGGCCAAAGAGAGAATCACAAGACAGAAGCAGCCCAGGGCCCAAAATGACCACTTGGAGAGCTGTTTTCACTTGGGCTAGAAATAAACTTCTACAACTCTACGGCCAATTTACATTTGGGGTCGGTTTGTTTGTCACAGGAGCAGCATTCCCTTGTCTGACACAAGCCCTTAGACACTTACTCCATTTTGTGTCAGACTTACCTGTATACTTTCTACCCCCTTTTAGGCTGTAAACATTTGTGTTTATTTGTAATTGCTCAAGTGGTTTCTAATTAAGACTATCAAAGGAACTTCAATTGTGCATGAATCACTATCCCCATTAAAAAGACACAGAGGTGTCCAGCAGCTTGTTCCTCTATGGACAGAGAGTGAACGGGGGAACAATGCCTGAATTCCTGTGCTCTGAGGACTAGGACATCTTGTCTGTCCGGAAAGACAGGGAAGCACAATATCCTTGAGGTATTAAAAAAAAAAGTTTAACACTATATGAAGCGATTTACGGAGAGCAAGATCTAAATAAGAGCTCATCATATTTTACTGATGCAATTCCAGCTCTACGTAGCAGCTTCATGGCCCTGGACAAGGCACACACTTCTCTAGGTCCCAGATTTCTGAGTTAGAAATATCGAGGCTGAACCACATAATCCCTGAAGTCTTTTCCAGTCCTAATATCTCTGGCATCTATTGACTATTCACCCAATCTGCTTAAATTGGATCATTAAGTTTATTGGGCAATTCATTACTCTCTCAAAATAAGTTATTTTTAGAATTTCTAACCTTTAATGAAAGTAAATGCTAATAAAACTCTAAGTTGAGTTTTAGTTTAAAATGACAAAAGCTAATTAAGATGTTTGGACATTACCATTTTTTAAAAAATCCTTTCTCATGATACTTAAAAAAATGTTACAGAATTTTAAACTGCATTTCTTTGATTACTAGTGAGGGCATACATTTTTAGATGTTTCTTGGCAATTTAGATTTTCTCTTTCATAAGTTGTTTAGTTTTAGAATCAGAACATCTGCAGTAGGGTAGCGGGAGAAGGTATTATTGCTGCATCTTTCAGCCAGCAGCCAAGAGAAGGGGCTGAAGAGTCTTGCCCGGAACTGTCACCAGCTCACCCTACTTGGAACTGCATGGAGCATAGCATTGGTTCAGCTCTGTGCCTCCCAGAGTATGCCTGCCTTTCATTATGTGTTAAATTCAATGGAATAAAAGTGGCTGCAAGCATAGCATTGTGGGGTTCCATATTTATTCTCCTTCTGTGACAGCCGCATCCAATTTTCTCAGTTGAGAAGTCAAAGGGGTTACAAATTCCGCCCAGGACCTGGAAATCCAGCTGGGCTGTTTGACTCTCCTTCTCCTCCTCCATGAATAAAGATTCTACAGAGGGGCCCTAAACAAACAATGCTGCCAGTGATGTGCCAGGCAGATGGGTCCTCAACCTCAACTGGCCAAGGAGACACTGGCTCTGCTTGGCTAACTCTAGTGCAAAAATTTGTTTTTGCTAAAGAAACGCTGTAATTCGATATGTGCTTAAATCACACAGAGAGCGGAAGTGTTGAATCAGAAGGCATTTTTTTGCCCTGCTACTTTTCTAAACCTAACCATGTTCTGTGGCCACAGCACTGTCCTGAAATCACCCTCTGCATTTAGGTGACACGGTGCTTGTGCTGTGACTCAAATGATGGAAAAAAACCAACTCCCTTCTGCCATCTGGGTTCCATCAGCAAAATAAAACCACTGATGGTTTCAAAAGCATTTAGAAATTTAGTTCTTAAAAAATACATTTTTAAAACTGACAGAGAGAGAAACTCTAATGAGGATCTTCTGCAAAAAATGCCCAGTGGCCAGTGCCCCAGAGTTCAAATCTAGGAAACATCATAAGGGTATTCCAGCAGATCTCAACTGCCGGAGCAGGAATAAGGGAGGAGTGTTCTCCATCGTCTGCAAAAGGGCCTCGTCCTTGTGGATGCTGCTGCCGGGGATGGCTGAATCTGAAGCTCTGATACACCAAAACCTGCAGCACTCCCATGGCTTCTTTGTCTCCCGGCTGCGTAAGAGAAGCCTCATTTCTCCCACTCACATGTAGCATGTTCACTACACCACAGAAAGCCTGTGCTGTGGGCGGCACCCACAGATGAAAGCAAGGACAGGAATGTAAAAATGCATCCTGATGACAATTTCTAGCTCAAAATGACTGGACCCCTAGGAAAATTTCAGTGGTAAAATGTGTTCATGTTTGTGGCAACAGAAACCACACACTCCACCACTAAAAGCCAATATCAACAACCAAAAAGTCAATGGAAAACAGCTCGGCGTAACATAGCAAGCATATGACCCGATTTGGTTCAGCAGGGACGCATGGGCCGGTATGCAGAAAATGATACAAATTATTGCTTTTCCCAATATGAAGAAAACATTGTCAAAGACTGAGGCAAAACCAGACATGGCTGTGCGCTCTCCGTGCAGCTCCTATGCAAACCCAGCGTGCTCCCAGGACACAGATGCACCCATCTATACATTCAAAACAACCTCCTTTTCCCTTTTCTTTCCCACACTCACTTCCCGTCCCCAAAACATTACCCAGAGAAAAATGATCAGAACTAGAGTCAATATTTACTTAGCGCTGACTGCACACAGGGTACCAGGGTTGAAGGATGGGCTAACAGAGGCCCAGACAAGCGAGGAGTAACAAAGAAAAGAAAGACCAAATCCTGCCCCAGTCCAGCAGCCAGGCCAGAACCGTCCAGGGAAGGAGCTGTAATCACCGTAATCACCGCAAGAGAAGGTCATGGGGTTGAGGGTGGGGCCAAGTCCCCATTCCTGTTAAATTCTAGGCAGCAGCTGCTGTAGAATCTGTACCTACCCTGTTTGAACAAACAGAATTGAGATAATTTGTATGCATAGAAGTAAACTTTCCTTGACCCATTAAACCCCCCTGACTTAAAAAAACAAAGAAAGAAATAACTTTTTTGTTGAAACAAAACATACATAGAGGAAAATGCACAAATCTTCAATGTGCAGCCTGGTGAGTTTTCACATATGCATATACCCGTAAAACCACCACCCAGACCAAGAACTGCCAACCACAGGGCAAACCAAACTGACATGCTGCAGAAGTGCAAGAATAGAATCCAGCTGGATCTCTAATATACCTTTTAAAAGTTGTTTTGTTGTTGTTTTAAATTTTATTCTGATATTTAGAGATAGTTTACTGTTTCTGGGTTGGGGGTGGGAAATCAATTCAAAAAGAACCTAGGAAACTGTCCTAGCAGGAGCACAGACGGGTATTCAGGATGGAATTTTCTGTGTTTAGAGATCTCTGAGGATCCCTAACATTTAAGAAATGTTTAAGACACCAGGCTTCAGCTTACTGCCGCCATCTATTTGCATCCTTAATGTTTAGGAACAGGGTGTGAAGCAGTTTAACTTTTATATGTAATCTGGGTGCTTTCTCTTGCATAACACCACAGACTTCTAATTCCTTCCAACGTTTTTTTTCTTTTGTGAGACATTTCTTTTCCATGGTAGAAGAGCAATGGTTGACAATGTTATTTTCAGATCTTCAGTTCTCTCTTTTCTAGCTTTTTCTTAGAACTGAAATGAACAGGTTAAAAAAGAAACCTTGATTTATTTAAAAGAAAAAAACAAAACAGACAAACAAATAAAACCTTCAGTTTGGAACAGGACACATGCATTGGAATTAAAGAACCAGCTCTTTTCCAGAGCTATGGATAATTTAATGTTAACTGTGTGCTTATGTTGGTAAAGGATTTTTAAAATGCTAAATTTTAAGCTCTTACTATCTTATGCTATATAACAATGAAAATATTTGTTAGCACATTAATTGATGTAGTAGTCACAAATTTCCATGAGTTTGTGACACCTTACAGGGTGTTTTTAATAAGTGATATGTTTATAATGAAAATTATGATGGTCAGGATATAAAATGTAGCATAATGAAGAAAATATGTATTAAACTTTATTAGCAGCTGCTGGGCATTTTCTACAGTGAAGCATTACAGACTAAAAATGTTGCTGATGAAATCACAAAGCAAGCTAATTCAATTTTAGTTCTGCCAGCACTGACAATTTCTTAGTTAATACATTATTTTTAAAAGTATGCCACACTTTTAAAAGTTTATAGATATAAAATCAGGAAAATGGAGAACTAGGCTGGAAGAAGATCGCAAAGATTATGTTTGCCATTTTCCCATAGCACTTCAACAGCCACTAACATGCCTGGGTGACTTGCATGATCACTCTGTCTGAAACGTCGGCCTTCCCTCCCTTATTGCAGTGATATCAATGAACAATCCTAACCATACAGCTGTCTAAGTGATCACATTTCTAAGTATTTCTGCTAATGTCTCATTATCATTCCAATTGTGTATGAGTTTACCAAAATATTGAGTAAAAAGGCAACAACAGCAGGTGACCCAATCTCAGGTGTGCACCCGAGTAAGGAGATTCAAAGATGCTAGGCAGCTCAGACAAAAGATGTACTCAATCTGACTTGTTCCCATGACGCTGAGAAAGTGACTCCTTGTTCTGTGCCTTATTTTCTTCATTTGCAAAACAGCCACCACCACCACCAAACAGCAGACTTGGTGGCTCACACCAGTAATCCTAGCATTTTGGAGGCAGGAGGATTGTTTGAGAACAGAAGTTCAAGACCACCCTGAGCAAAACTGAGACCCCATCTCTACCAAAAATAGAAAAAATTAGCCGGACATTGTCGCATGTGCGCCTGTAGTCCCAGCTACTTGGGAGGCTGAGGCAGGAGGATCGCTAGAGCCCAAGAGTTTGAGGTTGCTGTGAGCTATGCTGACACCACTGCACTCCAGCCTGGGTGACAAATCGAGACCCTGTCTCAAAAACAAACAAACAAAACAAAACAAGGCAAAAAATCTGCCTAGCAAAAAATAAGCATCGTCATTAAATGTCTACATAGTACTTTCAGAGCTTTCCGAGGAAGGTGTCATCCAATTATCAGGGGACAACTCCAATTTAGGTTCCCTCAACCAGTTAAATTAAGGAATTCTTGATGTTTACAACAATAGCCACTAACTAGCTGAGTAAGTTATTAATATTTGAACTCTTTGGCCTTAAGTGGTAAGTTTAAAAATAAAAAGTAAACAACAAACAAAGAATCTCACTGAATTCTAGGTCCGAGGACTGAGACAAGTTGTTCCAACTTTAGAAAAAATCTGGACAGGGTTTTCACGCCATTTTAATTTCCTGTACACAAGAGGGTAAGCCAACGCTGTTGTCCCTGGTATCTCTGGGAATAACTGGGTTCAGAAAAGCAGCAGCATCACATGATATGAAGACATGATTTTTATCTCAGAACTGTCTTTTCTGGGGCGTGAACGGTTAACACTGGCAAGGCTGAGATTTTTTGCTTCTACCCCTTGAGAGTCTGGCTATTTTTTTAAACCTTTAACCCTGTCCTCTTGGCAGAAAAGAGGACCTGGCTGTGAACTCTGCAACAGGGCCGATCCCCACGCTTCTCTGGGCCTGACATTATGCAAGAAACGTAAATGCTCTGGGTCTTCCAAGCAGAACTTCCCAGCAAATCCTGGCATGGCACTAGCACCTTTCCAAAGACGGAATAACCTTCAAACGCAGCCAGGCCTTAGACAGCAGGGTCCTGGGCCTGATGTGCAGTTACACACCAGTTCTGAGCAAGATTAATCTTGATCCACCACTACCTTTTGAAATATTTATCAAGATATGACAAGCCTAGGAGGATCAGGATAAAAATGACCTTTACTGGCACAGAGAACATAGCCTCAGGCTGTGGAGAAGCAGCAAAGTCAGCTGTCCACTCCAGACTGGCCACAGTCTGGAACTGAGTCAGCTCTGGGTATTCTCTCAGCCTGCGCCTACTTTCCTTGGAGAAGAGAATTGAAACTGGTTTAAAATACTGCTTTCCCACTCCCACTCCAGCCCTTAGTACTGACGTTCTACAGAGAGTTCTAGATACAGTAACTATCCCAACCCACAGATAAAAACGGCACTTGATAAAAGTTGATATGCAGAAGCCTCGCTTGAGAGAGTCGTCCTTTCTCTCCCTTGCCCAGAGGTTCTGCCTTTCCTGCTTCCTCCTCCTGCTGCAGTGGACTAATAATTATCCCTAGCTGTCCCCTTCACTCTGCTCAGATCCTGCCACACCCGGTCCCTCAGGGCTCCATGCCCAAATCTCCCTTAAGTTCTCTTCACTGACTCATTTGGAGAGAGGTCACTGACACCGAGAGTGGGCTGTGTCACCGATAAAGGGCTTATAGGGAAGTAGCCACTAGAGGGTGACATGATTACATGCAAGCACGCTGCCTTGTGTGCAGGGCCAGAGCCAGCTGTGGGCCTGTCTTCCCGCAGCGAGCACAGCACCGCTCACACACAGACACACTCCAGCGAGCAAACCAGAGCTTTCCAGCATTTTGCGTGAAAGCCACACCTCACCGTGGTCAGGTGCTGCTCACAGTACAGGCGATATCTCATTCACTCTTTTTTTTTTGAGACAGAGTCTCGCTCTGTTGCCCGGGCTAGAGTGAGTGCCGTGGCGTCAGCCTAACTCACAGCAACCTCAAACTCCTGGGCTTAAGCGATCCTCCTGCCTCAGCCTCCCGAGTAGCTGGGACTACAGGCATGCGCCACCATGCCCGGCTATATTTTTTCTATATATATTTTTAGCCGTCCATATAATTTCTTTCTATTTTTAGTAGAGACGGGGTCTCGCTCAGGCTGGTCTCGAACTCCTGATCTCCAGAGATCCACCCGCCTCGGCCTCCCAGAGTGCTAGGATTACAGGCGTGAGCCACCGCGCCCGGCCTCATTCACTCTTAACCATTGCTTTCACGGATCTGGATCTCTCTTTTCTTTTCCTTTTTTCTCTGAGCCAAAGGTATTTTATTTTTATGAAGGTTGTTCAAATATACAATATGACAGTGGTATTCATAGTAACAATCAGCCATAAATACCATACATTTCCCTGGTGCTTTAAAGATCTCAAAACATATTTGCACATCTTTTTTCCTTTTATTTTTAGTTGACAGTTATACATAGTTACAGAGTACAGAGTAATATTTTGATACACGTATACAATGTGTAATGATCAAATCAGGGTAATTAGCATATCCCTCATTTCGAACATTTATCATTTCTTTGTGTTGGGAACATTCAAAGTCCTCTCTTCTAGCTTTTGGAACATATAAAATTACTTACTGTTAACTACATTCACCCTACGGTGCTATAGAACCCTAGAAATTGTTCCTCGTATCTAGCAGTAATTTTACATCTGTTAACCAACCTCTTCCTATCCACTCCTCCCCGCTGCCCTTCCCAGCCTCTGATAACCACAATTGTACTCTTTACTTCTATGAGCTCATTCCTTTAGTTCCCACAGATGAGTGAGAACATGCAGTATTTATCTTTCTGTGTCGTGAACCCTCTTTATTTGGCATCGTATAGTAACTGCAAGGTGGAATGCTAAACTTATATTGTTAATGCAGCAAAGCATGGTGGTTTAGGATGTGGGTTCTAGATCCAGACCACAGAGTTCAAATTCCAGTTCTGCTAGTTGTTTGTTCTTGAGCAAGTTACTTCTCTGTTCTGTAGTTTCCTCATCTGTAAAATGGAGATCATAATGAACCTTTTTCATAAGTTGTAAAGATTAGCTGTTGTGAGAATTAGGTAAGTTCATACATGTAAATACCTTAAAGGAGTGCCTAATACACAACCAACGGCATTGCACTGTACGAGGAGGTGACATGCATTATTTCACTCAACTCTCACAAAACTCCCAAGATATGAAAATCACTAGTCCCATTTTACAGATGAGAAAACTGAGGCTCCCAGTGGTTAAATAACTTATCCAAAGTCATACGGCTAATAAGTGACAGAGTCAAGATTTTAACCCAGAATTCATCTAACTACAAAACCTATGTTCTTTTCACTATACCACTGGAGAAAAATTCAGTCTTTATACTAGAGGAGCTTATGATCTAAAAGACAAAAGATGAGGGGGGAGCCATAGTTCTTTCTTATATTATTTTTTATTTTACTAAAATGGGGGAGATCCTTTAAGAAATATAATTTAACAAAAGTTTTAAAGCAGGAGGAAGAGAGCTGGGCACTAGGGCTGCTCCACCAGGGTCCTCCCTTCTTGTGGTGCCCAGAGCAGCAGCACCAGCAGCGCCTGGGAACTGTTGGGAAAGCAAATTCTTGGGCCTCACCCCAGACATCCTGAATTAAGAGGCCTTCAAAGTTATTCTGATGCCTAGTCAAGTTTGGGAACCACTGCTCTAAGCAAAAGGAAGTGTGAGAGTTGGTAGTGAAAACGCAGGTCCAAGGCGACGGGATGGATGGGCGTCTGGACTGTTTCTTTGAGAGTGAACGGAACACGTCCTCTTCCTGCCGTACAGAGAAGACGAGGTGCTTATTCTAACTGAAACATTATTCTATCATGCTCTTGCACTTTTGCTATGTTTCCACTCCTTAAACCTATTTCTTAAAAACAGGAAATAAAGTTTAAAAAAAGTTTAACTGTCAGCAAATGTATATCTGTATAATTTTGAGGCCCATCTGTGAGTTTTTCTCCCCTCACATTGCATTTGTTTTTTTTAAAAAGGCATTTATTAGGTCCCTACTATGTGCCAGGTTCCACACTAAGCCCTTCCTTTCTCATGGATTTTCTTTCTTAATGAATCTCATAACAGATCTGTGAACAGGAATTACTTTCGTTTTATAGATGAGGAAATTGAAGCTCAAAGAATTTAAGTGACTTTGCCTTAGGTCATGCAACGAACTAACCAGAGAGCTAGGATTGAAATGCACAACTTCCGACTACAAAGTGGGCATTTAGCCATGTTCCGCCTGGAGAACAGACATGTGCTGAGGAGCCCTCCATGTCCCAGGCACGTAAGGGATAATCACACAGGAAAGCCACAGGCAGAACACCCTGAACCTCTCTTTTTCCACCCTTGCCTGGCTGGAATCACCAAGCTCTACTGTCAGAGAGGGGAGAACTGGGCCAATGAGGAGAAGGCTGATTAAAACAAAATTTTTTTTCAAGGTACTCTTGGTTGTATAAACAGTCACAAAGTCCAGACGATGAACTAAAATTTTCTTACTTCAGATACTGAATTCCAATTCCAGGTAAAGGAGTTAAAATCGAGATTTCTTATTCTTAAAAAAAAAAAAAGCTAAGAATTCTTCAAGACAGTTATTCTTAAAAGTAATCTAACTGATGCCTTAATATGGAAGACCCATAGCAAAACATGACAGTATCTGGTTGCTATTATAATGTTCTTATCTTTTTCCAAACAAAGAAAAACTTCATTCAGTTCTCTAATAAAATTTCCACTATATGTAATGACCTTCCTCCCATCAACACTTATTCAAATTCTAGGCTTCACTGTGGATCCTCTGAACTGAAAACGTTTTATTTCTATCACTTTGTTGGCATTAACAAATACTGTCACTGTCACAGGTATTTTCTAGCTCACCTACTGGATTCCAAGTACTTAAAGGTAAAAACATCATCTTAAACATCTTTGTTTACTACACAGCACAGAGCAATGTGTGTAATTCATATTAATATCCCTTAGTGACTGAATAAGTTGAAAACCCACCTTCCTAGGTGTTTGGTGCCCTGGACATAATTGCATTTACACCACATTTTATTTTTCTACAGTTGTCATATCTACCTGCTTTGTAACAAGAACCTAAGGTGTTTGTCAACATTAACGAATAATAGCTGATACTTGAGATTATTTTATTACTGTATTTCTAATCCTTTGGGTGGGTACCTGAAAATGCAAAAACATATATTAGAGCTAACACTCAAAAGGTGCAAATTACAAATGACAATCCCATTTCAGGAGTAGAAAAAGAGAGTGACCATTCATCTGGGGTGATTGGTAGCATTCCCCTTCACAGTCACGGGTTTTACAGTTTGGACAATATAGTATGCAGTCACCCTAATGAGAAGGCTCTGGTACCCAGATCTCAAGCTCTTGTTTTTATGGTGGTGGATAAAGATGACACTAAGGCTGTGTTTACAGGATACAGCAAATTAATAATTTCGGAGAGAGTAAACAAATATTTCAGGGTGTTCTTGGCAATCCGTTGATGTGAGAACACTTTTCATGTATTTTTCCCTTTTATTTACACCTTTATTTTGAAATGTTTGTCCTCCTTAAATCTTTTCAAAGTTTTTAAAATTGTGGTGAAATATAGAAAACATAAAATTTACCATCTTAATCATTTTAAGTGTACAGTTCAGTAGTGTTAGGTATATTCACATTATTGTGCAACCAATTTCAAGAACTTTTTTATCTTATAAAACTGAAACTCTGTATCCATTAGACAAGAACTCCCCATTCTGCATCGTCTCCCCAGCCCCTGGCAATAATCATTCTACTTTCTGTTTCTATAATTTTAACTACACATATAAGTGGAATTTATGTAATATTTGTCCTTCCGTGACTGGCGTATTTCACTTAGCTCGATGTCCCAATGTTCATCCATGTTGAAGCATTATGTTAGAATTCTCTTCCTTTTTAAGGCTGAATAATATTCCAGTGTATGTATAGACCACATTTTGTTTATCCATTCATCTGTCGATGGACATTTGGGTGGCTTCTGCCTTTGGGCTATTGTGAATAATGCTGCTGTCAACATGGATGTACCAACAGCTCCTCAAGACCCTGCCTTCAGTTCTTCTGGATACATACCAAGAAGTGGAATTGCTGACTCATGTGGTAATTCTATTTTTCATTTTTTGAGGAATAAGCCATACTGTTTTCCACAATTTTACATTCTTCCAACAGTGTGTTGGGGTTCTACTTTCTCCATAATCCTCGCCAATACTTGTTATTTTCTGTTTCATTAATAGAACAGTAACGATCCTAAGGGATGTGAGGTGGTGTCTTATTTTAGCTTTGATTGGCATTTCCCTAAGGATTAGTGACATTGAGCATCTTTTCATATGTTGCTGACTATTTGTATATCCTCTTTAGAGATATGTCTATTCAAGTCCTTTGCCCATCTTTTAATAAGGTTATTTGAGTTGTTGTTCCTCCTTAAATCTTTTATTTTCAGTCAGTGAATCAAGTCCTCACCCTCTCTAATTTTTAACATTCTCTGGCCAAGAATGCCCCAAGATATTCTCCTGTTCAGAAATGCTTAGGAATAGAGAGAATGTTGCTCTCAAGAAGTCTTGAAGTTGGAAAGGCAGCATTTTATAAACAAACCTCTGATTGCTACTGGTTGCCCAGAACTCTTGGAAAAGTTTTGATATGTAAGAAGTCTTTCATAAAGATTTTATTATTATTGTTGATATTATTAAGCTCATTCATTTCAGTTTAACATTAATGAAGTGCCTACCACATAGTGTTGTGCTACAGATATGTTACAGTTAATTTAAAGGAAAATAGACACAAAATATTTTAACTCCTTTGACCCAATCCATAAGCTAGACTCCAAGTCACTCATTTGGATACTATTTTCTTTCTTTGTTGTTTTTTTTTTTTTTTTTTGAATGAGGAGTTAAAAGCTACAGATCTCTTCTGATCTTTGCTGCCACGTCTTCCCTCTCTGAATAAGGAAGTAGGCAACCTTAAACAAGCCTGATCTTTGGGTTGGGCCTCTCAATTTTCCCGGGCCCTACCCAGGGTAAAAACACACTACATCTGAAAATCTAGATTTCTTTAAAAATCTTGGTAAGGTTTTGGAGAGACTCCCTACACAAGGCTATCATTTCTACATTTATTTATATTTATTTATTTATTAAATTTCAGAATATTATGGGGGTACAAATCTTTTGGTTACATGGATTGCTTTTGTACTGCCTGAGACAAAGTGATAAGTGTGCCATCATCCAGATAGTGTACACTATACCCATTACATTTCTGCTTTTAAATAGAAGCTTACAGTTCATTCAGAAAAAACTACTGGTTCCAATTTGTTGAATCATATACAAAAATATCAACCTGACTGTAAAATATGAACAGCTATCCACAGGATTTTCTACGTAGGTGTACATTCTTTTCCAGACAGAGTCTCTTGTCCATATGTACCCTCCATATAGTTTTGTGTCCCACAACCCTTAAGAAGCCACTGCTTGTGAAAATATCTGGAGTTTGCTTTAAGAACAATGTATAATTCCATGGGTTGAGGAGACAGCAGAACTCATTCGAGGCTCATGGTCTCACAGAGTGTTACTACTGTAAAGGTCCCTGAAGATTATCTAGTCAAATCACCCTAGTGTTAGAGGAGGAACTGAGACCCAGAAAGGAGAGTCATTTCCTTAATGCCATAAAAAGTCACCTAGGTGTCCAGAATTCACATAGGGCTCATTAGATGCCATAGTTCTTTTTCCTCATTAATGTTTATTTTCTGAGATGCTTCTTGATGTTATATTTTCCTAATTATTGAACATGAAAATAATCATATTGCTGAAAATCCCTGTAATATATACTTGAATGCCTTAAATAAAAGTCTCTTATTAATACAATTCCAGATTTCAGGAAAAAGTTTTGTTAGAACTAGGACGAGGTGGCCAAGTTCTAGAGAAAGTGCTTCCAGGCACCTCTGAATAACTCTTCAGATTTGAGACCAGTGGGTTTTCTAGAGAAGGAAATCCACTAAGCTCCTTCTTCATCTGGAGCCTGGTCAGGTCGCCTGTCTAAAATTCCCCCCAAAGTGTGGGGCACTTTGTTTTGTGTTAGGTAGGATTAAGGCACACTAAGGTGCTTTGGATTAAGATCTTTACATCAACACAAACACATCTACATCCATATGACAACAAAAAAGTGACTTTCATGTAAAGGTGAAGGTAAAAGTTTAGGTAGGAGTGTCTGAGAATAATAAAAGCCCAGATACCCCCAGGGGAAGGGTTAAGCCCAGGGACACCTCAGAATCTTGACACTATTACCACTGTACATCTGGAATCATCTGGATGACTAACAGTACAGTCTATCATTTCAGGAAGGTTACAAAAATCTGTGGGCCTCACACTATGTGTAATGCAGTGAGGTAACAAACAGGCTTGCAAAACTTTTTGCTTCTGCATTTCCTGATTTAGGAAAGAGAAGCAGTGGGGGTCTAAATGTATATTATGTCTATTAGGGAATCTGTATGTACTTGGTCTAGGATTGGTTGCTTGCGCAAAAGAGAAGTGGCCAAAACTAACAATCTCATATACTGAATATGAAACCCATTCAAAATCTTGTTCAGGTCCTCAAAGAATCAATGAATCCATTTTCCCTTTCTGATAGATAAATCAGGCTGTCTGGTATCTAGTTGTGTGGACTCATAAATTATTTAAAAATATAGAAGGTCATTTTCTCTGATCCAAAAATTCCTGGTTTGGGTGTAGTTAAAATGAAACTCTGAAATCCTATTATCTGTATGGGCATTTAAGACCCAGGGGCCATATTCTATAATGGAATATTGCCCTGGTTCCATAAAACACAGTTTATAAACCAAAGACATCGACTAGAGCATCTTAAACTAAGTCTAATAGCCATTCTATTTTATCAAACAGTAAATCTGTATTGGCACAAAAAATATTAACTATCAGTACAACTGGGCCATACCGTTTTATACGTCTAATAGGCCGGTGAAAAGGAAAAAGATCGTTAAACAAGGCTTAGGAAAGGTTGTTCCCTTCCCAGAGCAAAGCGGGCTGAGGGCACGGGTGGCGCAGCGGAGTGCGCAGTGGAGGAAGTTTTGATGTAGAAAGTACTGAGGGAAACACAGCGGTGTCTGGAAACAATCAGAGATGCCAGAAGGAAGTAGTAATGGATAATTCTAGAAAATTCTAGAACAAGGACAAGAGCAGGTCAGTGTTAAACTAGAATGAGTACAATTGAGTTCTCCCCGATCTAAGGCACAAGACTGGAGAGAAAGGAATCGTAGGAAACAGCCCCACTGGGGGGAATTGGGGATGTGGGAACAAGATACGTGTGAAGGGGCATTAGGGACAGCAGAAAAAGCAGAACCGGGTGGTGACTGTTGAGTAGTGCCATTAGGAGGAGGGTCCTGCAAGGATAACGAAGGGAGGAGGGTGTAAAGTACGGGTCGGGAATGCCGGGGTGAACCATGGGCAGGGGCTGCGCGACGTCAGCAGCGGAGAGAAAGAGAAGGCGCAGGGTTGGGGCGTGGCCCCGGGAGGGAATGGCTCAATAACGGGCTCCGGGTGAAGAGAAGGGTGGGGAAGCGCCTTGCTGACAGCTGTTCTCAGATGGCGCCTACAGGGTTAAAAATCAGGGGCGACGAGACGAGGACGAACTCGGTTTCCAGGGCAACGGCTCCGACAGTTCCGGCAGCGCAGGCTCGTACCATTGCGCGGGCGCGCGCGGGGGAGCGGAGGGGAGGAGGGGACGCGCGGAGGCGCAGGCGGGCGGAGGGCCGGCTCGGACGCTACCAACCGCGCGGCCGCCTGCTCGCCCGGGTCTGCGCCGAGCCGCGCTGGGGCCGCGGCGGCCTGGAGCAGGGCCGGCAGCGCCCAAGCGCCCGCGCACGGCGGGGGGAAGAACGCGCGCCCGGCGGCCCGGCCTGGCCTCCCGGTCCCCCCGCCCGGGCGGCGGAGTGCGGGCGGCCCGGAGCTGGGAGGTTTGAAAAGCCGGCGAGAGACAAAGGCGGCAGGAAGCCTCCTCGGCGCCCGGAGCCCGTGCGCCCGGCCCCCGGGCCCCTCGCCGGCCCGCCGGCCCGCGGAGCGGCGCGGCAGCGGGAGGCGGCGGCGGGAGGCGGAGGATGCGGCAGGGGGCGTGGGAGCGGCGGCGGCGGAGCGGCGCGGCCCGAGCGCGGCGCGGCTAGACCGGGCGGCGGCGGCCGGGCTCGGGAGCGAGGCGGCGGGCGCCTTCCGCGCCCGGGATGTGAGGACCGAGCGGAGCCCGGGGCGGGGGCGGCAGGAAGGAAGGAGGGACGGACGCACCAGGAGGAGGAGCGGCGGCGGCGGCCGGAGCCGGAAGGCGGGGAGGGGCCGTCCATTGGGCCCGAGGCGGCGGCGGCGGCCGGGGCGGCCCGCTCTCGTCACCTTCCCGGGCGGGAGCGGCCCGGCCCGCGCCTCCGCCCCCAGCGCCGCGGACGGGGAGGAGGAAGATGGAGACCCACATCTCGTGCTTGTTCCCCGAGCTGCTGGCCATGATCTTCGGCTACCTGGACGTGCGGGACAAGGGGCGCGCAGCGCAGGTGTGCACGGCCTGGCGGGATGCCGCCTACCACAAGTCGGTGTGGCGGGGGGTGGAGGCCAAGCTGCACCTGCGCCGGGCCAACCCGTCGCTGTTCCCCAGCCTGCAGGCCCGGGGCATCCGCCGCGTGCAGATCCTGAGCCTCCGCCGTAGCCTCAGCTACGTGATCCAGGGCATGGCCAACATCGAGAGCCTCAACCTGAGCGGCTGCTACAACCTCACCGACAACGGGCTGGGCCATGCGTTCGTGCAGGAGATCGGCTCCCTGCGCGCCCTCAACCTGAGCCTCTGCAAGCAGATCACCGACAGCAGCCTGGGCCGCATAGCCCAGTACCTCAAGGGCCTGGAGGTGCTGGAGCTGGGGGGTTGCAGCAACATCACCAACACTGGCCTCCTGCTCATCGCCTGGGGGCTGCAGCGCCTCAAGAGCCTTAACCTGCGCAGCTGCCGCCACCTCTCGGACGTCGGCATTGGGCACCTGGCGGGCATGACGCGCAGCGCAGCCGAGGGCTGCCTGGGCCTGGAGCAGCTCACGCTGCAGGACTGCCAGAAGCTCACGGATCTTTCTCTAAAGCACATCTCCCGAGGGCTGACCGGCCTGAGGCTTCTCAACCTCAGCTTCTGCGGGGGCATCTCGGACGCCGGCCTCCTGCACCTGTCGCACATGGGCAGCCTGCGCAGCCTTAACCTGCGCTCCTGTGACAACATCAGTGACACGGGCATCATGCATCTGGCCATGGGCAGCCTGCGCCTCTCGGGGCTGGATGTGTCGTTCTGTGACAAGGTGGGGGACCAGAGTCTGGCTTACATAGCCCAGGGGCTGGACGGCCTCAAGTCCCTCTCCCTCTGTTCCTGCCACATCAGTGATGATGGCATCAACCGCATGGTGCGGCAGATGCACGGGCTGCGCACGCTCAACATTGGGCAGTGTGTGCGCATCACGGACAAGGGCCTGGAGCTGATTGCTGAGCACCTGAGCCAGCTCACGGGCATAGACCTGTACGGCTGCACCCGAATCACCAAGCGCGGCCTGGAGCGCATCACGCAGCTCCCCTGCCTCAAGGTACTCAACCTGGGACTCTGGCAGATGACGGACAGTGAGAAGGTCAGGTGAGGGCGGCAGCACCAGCTCCCCTTCTCCCGCCCTGCGCGCCCTCCTAGCACCACCACCGCCCCCCCACACACGCACACTATGCACAGATCATCGCAGTGGATGAGACGGGGCAGTGACAGAAGCCTCAGGCTCCTTTCTCCTCCCCCCTCCGGCGCCCCTCCCTGCTCCCAGCCCATTCTCAGTGCATCTGGGGTTCCTCCGCTGGCCCTCCCCTAATCCCCTCTCCTTGTCCCTGCTGACGGAGAGCCGGACTCAGCTCCTTACGCCCCCGCTCCTCTGCAGGGGATGGAGGGCTGATGCAGCTACTGTATCCCCGCTGCGTTGCTTTTGGAAATGGGGGTGGGGAGTCCTTTCAACCCCTGGGAGTTGAGGAAAATGTCTGCCTTCACTTAAGCTTTCATTTGAATACTGTGATCTGGTTTTTATTTTGAAATGTATAAAAAGCAAACCCAACTACAACGGCCTTTTCACCCCTCTTCCACTTTGTAACTAATCCCAGTCTCTTCTCATCACTTCTCTTTTCACAGTACTCTGCTACTCATGCTCATTTCATTTTTATCTTCTTTCCTTTTTAAAATTTTTTTGAAGAAATTTGAAATCATGGTCCTTTTTTTCTGCTGAATATATTCTATATATTATATATATATAAATTATATATATATATATATATGTCTGGCTACCTCGTTTTAGTTTACTTTTTTCTCGGAAGCCCTGGAATTCTACAAGAGAGATATTTTGAGACAAACATTTTTGTGCCTAGACTGGAAAGATTCCCATTGGGTTTGTGTGTCTTTTTTGTTTTGGCTTCCCATCCCTCATGCATCCAGTGTGTCCCATTTCCACATTTTGGCTGTAATTTTCTTTTTCTCCTTGTCCATTGGGATTTGAGGACCCAACAGTGTTTCTAAATCTTGACTTAATTTATAGCACAAATATGTGGGAGAAATGAGAGTTGAACTGTTTTTTGTTTGAGATGCAGATTGTCTTGAAAATGATTATTATATATGCAAATTCTGCCCTACCCTCACCCTCTTGCAAGTTTCCCCTCTGAAAGGTCGCACGGAGGCTTCCTGTGGGAAGCAGAGGAGCAGAGCTGGCCTGAGAGACCCGGGGGCTGTGATGTGAAGGGAAAGAGACTGAAACTCATGTCTTATCTGTGTTCTATTAATAAAATGGGAGTTTGTGGGTTTTAAAAAATTCTGTTTCTAAATGGAGGAATAGATGACTTACTTTATTTTGGTGGGGGTTGGGACTTGTGGCTTTAAAAAAAAATCACTTTTGAGTAGGATGTATATTTTTGTTGGATTTTGTTTGTTTATTTTTTTAGAATCCTCCACAGCAACATGTGAGACCATGGAGTTAAAGAAACCCAGAGACCTTTATCAATTAATTGTACTGTTTGTGAATTTGTATAAATAATAACAAAGATCCTCTTAAAACATTTATATTCTTACAGTAAAAGGTTAAACTGATATTTATATAATAAAAGAGGAAATATGAAGTATGTTTTTGAAAAAAAAAAAAAAAAACCTTGTATCTGTGAATTATTTTTAAGGCATTGTGTGCTTGGGTACAAGCCAAAGTAGGATAAAGTAAAAGGAAATAAGGTATACAGTTTGGTGCATCCTATGTGGTGTGAGTTCATTAAGCTCATGGTTAAAATTTTACTCTGTATAAGGTTTACTACTGACATCCAAATGTTTTGTTTCTAGAAATGTGATTAGACTGGAGATTTATACAATTTTTGGCTTTAAACTGTCAACAACATGGAAAATTTAAAGAAAGTGAACAAAAGGAAACTTTTTTAAAAACCAGATTTGTAAGTCACAATTTCCCCAGTGGCCAGTTTTTGTTTGGGTGGAAATGAGATCTAGGGGTGATGTTTACAAAGTGGGTCCTGAGATGTGGATGTGGGCAAGAAAGATGGGCTTCTTTACCCTTAGAGTGGGTGTGGGGAGGCTGTGAAGGGTGGAGGGGCTGAAGCCATTGTTCAGGAAAGTTAAAAGAGAGCTGGCTGTCCCTGTGTGCCAGCTTGCTCAGTCATGCATACTGAATCTCTCTGTGTGAGCGGGTCCCGGTGGAAAGGAGGAGGGCAGCTCAACCCCTCTTTTTAACATTCCCCTCCAGGCCTGCCTGTGTGTAAGCACTTTCCTGGGGGCGGAGAGGTTGGCCGGGATTCTTGCACATTTGCATTTTAGCACTCCCAAGGCAGAGGCTGGCCACTCATCCACTCTGTTGAGGGTTTTTAGACTGAATTTGGGGCAGATTAATGAATACCAACAATTCCAGCAGAGTTCCCTTTAGTAGACAATAACTAAATAATCTGACACCCTGTGGTTGGGCTGTGGAAACCTATGAGTATAAATTATCAAACAGTGGAGTAATTCATATTCCTGGTTTCACATAGGTCTGTCTTAGTTGTTTTTGAGATTACTTTAAAAAAATTGATCCCAGCTGATAAGAGTAGTATAAAGCTTTCCTGGATCAACCCCTCTTTCCAGGAAGAGGGCTAGAACCCAGATTTCTCTTGGGGTAAGATTATTTTGTAAAATTTCCAAGCTTTGTGCTTGAGTATATGACAAAAGCAGCATTGTTCCTTTCTGGAGAGCCGTCACAATTGGGTCTAATTGAGCCTGACACTAGATCCATCTTCCCATTCCTTTCTTGGGGAAGGTGTGGATCTCTTTCTTCCTGCTTAGGTTACAGTGCTTATTGCCTGGAAAAAAAAAATGTGTGAACGCTAGTTAGAAGAAGGGACTTTGAATTAGGGTCAGCTGTCTAATTCAGCATTTGACACACTCATGAAGGTTACACAAGTTTTAGGTTCTTGGTCTGTTTTCTTCCTAGAGACTACATGGCTGTTAAGCTTCAATTCATGAAAATTTGAGCACCTTCTAAGTCTTAGGCTCTGTGCTCACATTCTTCATTTTAATACACAGAATAGTCCTACCTCCTATAACCTGGGGCATTTTCTGCTTTTCTGTTTTGTCTCATTTTTTACATTCAAGGTTAAATATCAGCTTCACTAAAGGTTGGCAAATTGATATTTGAAAGTTAAGATCATGGCTCTAATGTCCTTATCCTGAACAAGGCATACTTAACATATCTGGAGCTTCTCTAGAAGAGGTGAATAAACCACTTACTGTGGTCAGTGAAGGTCAATTGCTAATCTCTCAACCTATCAGGATGGAAAGAAACCATGTGTGCTTTGCATGGTACTTGTAAATTTTAATCCTCAAAGCAATCTGTGGAAATAGTTCCCTGTTTTCCAGATAAGCCATAATTCCTGCCTTAAGTGACTCAACCAGTAATTGAGGGAGCCAGGATTCAAACCAGGTCCATTTCTAAAGTCCAGCTTCCCTTCTGTTTGATGAGAAGGTTTGGTTACTGATACACCTTGGTTTCCAGTAAGGTGCCCCTCAGTGAAGTGAGTGGTAGCTGTTGGAATGGAGTATGAACAGGCTCATGCCATAGGGCATTACTTCAAAGGGAATGAGGGTGGTTCTTGGTATGAAAGGTTGACCTCACTATACCTACAGGAATGGAAGAAATGCTTTTAAAGAATAGACATAGGAAAGAAAATGAGTTGATACACATTTTGTGGGTAGTAACAGAAGTTAAAAGGTATGCCAGTGCAATTTTTAGAATAATTACAAAATACCTGGTTCAGGTGTTTGCTGAAACTTAACTATGAGACTGACGCGCTGCCTACTGCGCTAAGGAGGCAACTAAACTTAACTAAAAAACAAAATGTAAGCAATATAAACCGTATCATCTAGAAGTAAAAAACCTAAGTAGAAATTCTTTGCATAGTAGTCAAGAAACAGCTTCATATACCTTCTGTTTCTAAGTCTCGTCGGGCATAGCCCTTTAAGGTCCGTACTGAAAAGATTACCTACGAATGCAGCTGTGGGGCTCAGACAACTCCTGCAGCTCCCTGAGCCCCACGAGAGGCCTCTAGCTTGCCTAACTTACTAAAGGCAAAAGCCAGCACCAGCACATCCTTAACACATGAACTGCCATGTGAGTTGTATTTAACTCACACTAGTTTTGAGCCCAGGGCCCCCTGAAGCATATGTAACACGTGTCTCTTCACCTTGGGAACTGCATGAACTATTTTTCAAGTTACATAAAACTCACACACAGAAAACAATAAAAAATAACAAATTTTTCATTAAATTAGAAAGGATCATTTTGTTTTCTAAGTTTTTATTCTGTTTTTGTAATAAAACACTGTGGCCCCAAGGAAAAAAATTTTTTTTCTAGTGTGGCAGTCAATGTATTAAACAGTTAAGAAGACTCTAACTGATCATATTCTTTCATGACTCAAATTAACAACAAAGATCTAAAAAAAGCAAATGTTCCTTTTTCTCTTTAAAGGTAAGACCTTCCTCTTATATAAGGACATACACAAATTGAAGCGTGGCCTGTCCTCTAAATCCTGGTGCTTTCCCACAGTGGTTACTAGACAGATGCTGGTCTTGGAATATAAGTAAAACCTTTCACTTTTGACTTAGAAAATTTGAACTCAGGTTTCCCAAGGGGAAAGGGTAGTGGCCCCCAGGGACCACTGTGTTTCCAAAGAATAAGAACCTCTTGATTAAAAGATCAGATTTGTAAAACAAAACCAAGACCTCATGCAGCTTCTGACAACTGTCTCTTCCCAGTCCTCTGAAAGGGAAAGCCCCTGGCCTCTGATCTCTGCTCTGTTCTGCTGTAGGAAGGGGGGGACCACAGTAAGTCATCTAGTGGTCCCTTCTCTCTGTTCTCTTTCTCTTCCCTGCATCAAACTTCACCCCTTTTAAAAGTTAATTCTGTTCCTTTAGCAGAGGGCAAGACCTAAATTTTGTGCCATTATGAACCCCTGAGGAGTCAGAAGGGTGAAGCTTTTTGATGAAATAATGTGGATCATGAATAAAAGCACAGGATTAGAAATTAGAAAACCTGCATTCAAGCCTAACCTTATATGGGGCCACGTATTTACCTCATTTATGTCAATGTACTTGTTCAAATATTAGGTAGGAAGTTAAATTTTTTAAAAAGTCAATGTTGTAAAACAGATGAGACATTCATATTTAGATCAGTGCCAACTCTTAGTTATTTACAACTCATCAAAAGTAAGCACACAGCTGGAATAAAAGCATATATTCTTAGCTCTCGGATGGAAACAGGTATTTCTGGACCATTGGTAAATTTAAATATCCACAAATGATCAGTTTCAGTCTTTTCCTCTTTTCCAGAGTTTGCCTGGTGGAGTTGCCTTTACCAACCCAGGACATTTGGTACTATGTAAAGCCAAGTCTTCCAGCTGGAGTGGAAGAGAAAGCAAGCTTGAGATCCTAACTACACAGCAGTAGAGTGGGGTATGTTAACCCCTCAAATAAAAGAAGTGGAACTCCTCTGCTTGTTATTTGTTAATCCAGAAAAGTGTACATATTTTCTTTAAAAAGAAGACTTAATTTTTTATTCTCATTACTCTTCTACTTTAATGGTTTAAGGGACAAATGCTACATATCCTTATAAAAAAACTTACAAGGATGCTTGTATTTGTGATAGTGGAAACTAGTGAGTGTCAATTGCAAGGAAGAGAAGGGGCCTGCAGCAGCAGCAGCAGCAGCAGCAGCAGAGAAACCTGGTGAGGTGGTGTGAGCAATGTAACTGTGATCTGCCAGGAGAATTCAGTTGTAACAGAGTGTTCAATTTCTCTGTCTCCAAATTTTTGTTTTCCCAAACCTAGCATATACGGTGCATCTAATTTTACAAATGGAGAAAGAGGCTTAACAAGGTAAAAGATTTTGCCTGGGTAATATAAGGAGTCAGTCATATTCATTCATATGGCTGCCCCAGACTTTAAGAATTACATCGGAAGGTGATCAACATGCAGGTAGCTTACTGGGACCCTGCAAAGTACCATCCTACCTCTTTCTTTAGAAAGGTGCCACACTAGAGCCCATTATTTTTGCTAGGAGTGAAAAAAAAGTTGAAAGTTATTCCTATTTGATATGTATTACATTATACAAACTTAGATATGTTCTGCAAGCATTATATATAGGGTTATTCAAGAAGCCAAGAAAACAGTGCAGGTTGGCAAATGGTCTATAAGTTCTTGAAGTGTCAAATCTGTTGCCCTCAGAGGACTTGAGCCAGTGTCCAAAATACTGCTTTATCACAAACAGTAATGTGGAGTACTAATGCTAGAAGTCTATGCTTGTGATAGCCTCAAAGCCAAGAACTTACTTACACACACTTAACACTACAAATATCTGTCAGACAATCCTTTTATAAAGTAGAATAGAGTTGCAGGAACTCTAGCTATTTTCTCTTCATTCAAGGGTAAAAAGGCTTGACTCCACGGATGTTTTAGTTACAAATCCCACTTGTTCAGAAAGAGTAAAAAAGTCTAATTGGTTAATACCAGGCACCCTCTTATGCTCATGACTCCTCCGATACGTAATCCTCGCTCCAGAAGGGAGCAGGCTGCAACACGGCTGCCTGTCAACAGCCACCACCCACATCATGGAGCCAAGATGCTGGAACTGGCTGTGGGAAAGCAGTTCTTTGAAACCAGATTAATTTTTCATAAATACTAATATGGAATTATTCAATATAGCTTGGAAAGCATTGTTTTCTCATCTAAAAAGTATATGAGAAAATATTTACTATAAACGTTCATAATAATATTTCTCCTTAGGAAATCTTCACCCCAAACTGGCATCATTTATGCACACATCTGCTTCCATTTTCCAGCTCAAGGCAGGGCTCTTTGAGAAGTGGCCCCTAATTAGGAGGAGCCAAAAAAAAATTAGTCCTGATGTTCCTCAGAATCTCTAAAAAAATCACTGAGGTTAAAATTGGCAGATGGTAGGGGAGAAACTGCAACAGTTAAGGCTCTCAAATAAATGCTTAATGTTCTCAGATGGAAGACAGCCACTTCTACTTCCAATATTTTAAACCTTAACTTCACTGATTGAAAAACCCAGTGCTGTAAACTACTGGAAAAAAAAAAGAGAGAGAGAGATGGCCAATAAGTGTGTCTTAAGCAAACAATATGAAAATGACAAGGTGAGGCCAGGCGCGGTGGCTCACGCCTGTAATCCTAGCACTCTGGGAGGCCGAGGCGGGTGGATTGCTCGAGGTCAGGAGTTCGAGACCAGCCTGAGCGAGACCCCATCTCTACTAAAAATAGAAAGAAATTATCTGGCCAACTAAAAATATATATAGAAAAAATTAGCCGGGCATGGCAGCGCATGCCTGTAGGCCCAGCTACTCGGGAGGCTGAGGCAGTAGGATCGCTTAAGCCCAGGAGTTTGAGGTTGCTGTGAGCTAGGCTGACGCCATGGCACTCACTCTAGCCCGGGCAACAGAGTGAGACTCTGTCTCAAAAAAAAAAAAGAAAAAGAAAAGAAAATGACAAGGTGGAAGTGACAGTTTCTAGCATTCCTAGTTCATTTCAAATGTGCAAAATTAAGTCAGTCTTTCAGGAATCTATAAAAACAAGATGGCTAAGTTCTGTGGCCCCCTGAACTTTGTCAGGCTCACAGCTGACTGCTGGAGGAAGCAGAGAAGGTCTTCAGGTTTCAAGTATGTAGCGGAGTGGTGTTTCCAGCCCTAGCTGACGTCTGTGCACTTGAGACAGATGCTTTGCCATTGTGCTCCGAGTCAGATGGCGACAATCAGAACAGCATGACCCACAGGAAAGCAGCTGGCCTATCTTTTTCCCACAAAGAAGGGTCCAATTTTCAATGGAATCACAAGAGGAACTGCAGAAATTCACTACAGTAAGTACAACACAGGATTTGGCAGCAAACAGCTTCATCACTGCTTACTTTAGAAATGAAAATGTATGTGTGTGTGTGTTGTGTGTGTGTGTGTGTGTCTGTGTTAGGAAGTAGAAGTCAAGCACTACACCTTATTGAAAGGTAGGGGTGGAAGATTGTTCTTGTCTTCTTCTGGACTATTCCTTGACCTACCCCATCCCCCTAAAAACCAAAACCAAAACCGAAACCTATCCTACCCACTCACACACAATTTACCTTCCCCATTGTGAGCTATGGATCATGTCCAAACCTGTGTTAGAAGTAGCTAGGAGTCCAGGCTTGTGTTTTTCTTTACTCTACGAAAATGATTTTAGGATCCAACATAAGGCAGTAAAATAAAGCGTGGTTAATGTGAAACTAAGTATTTGTTCTCTACTGTGGAAGATGGAGAAATTCATTTATCCCCAAAGTCCGCAAGCCCTGTGTTCTGTCAGCAGGTGGCAGCATTGCCCGTGAGTTGGAGGCTGTTTCCGCGGGGACCCACTACCGCCTTCGATCTGACAAACCCGGCCGGTCGCTCCCCAGCACGGCCCCCCAGAAGGACTTCCTCAGGGTATAAGAGTTGACAAGCGCGGAGTGTCACTTCCCAGAAAGGAGTTGAAACATCGGTGCAGCGACTCCCGGGAGGCGGGCGCGGGCGCTCTGGAGCGAGGCCGCCTCGCAGCCCCGCACGGCGGCCCGACCGACCCGCAGCTTCTGCGTTTGGACCCTACAGCAATCGAACGTCACCTTGAGTTATTCCTACTTTTTAAAGAAAACTTCTAATTCTTAAAGACGATTTCATACTCACAAATCCTTGTTAGAGTGCCATATTTAGGACCGGGAGAACAAATGGGGAAAAATTCAGTCATACATAGAAATATCAATTTTAACAGCAAGAGAAAAAGCTAGCTTTTTTTTAATTACAAAAGAAAAACAGAAAGCATATTGTTTGTGAGGAAGAATTCTAGAAGTCCTTTGAGGAAAAATAACAATATTTTTTAAATTTTAGGAGCATCTATTTTTATTTTTTATTACTAAAAGGAGTATCTTTATTGCCCAGATAAAGACATCTTCAGAAAATCTAAAGGAGCCGATGAAACTGAAAACAGTAAGAGCCCTGATGAAAAGGTAGCAGAAATAATAATAATAATTTTATTTTTTTTTAAGAGGCAGGGTCTCACTCAGTTGCCCAGGCTGCAGTGCAGTGGTGCAATCATAGCTCACCACAGTCTGCAAGTCCTGGGCTCGGGTGATCCTCCTGCCTTAGCCTCCCAAGTAGCTGGGACTGCAGGCTCACACCACCAGGCCTGGCCAGTTTTTTTAAAAATATTTTGTAGAGATGGGGGGCTATGTTGCCAGGCTAGTCTCGAACTCCTGGCCTCAAGCGATCCTCCTACCTTGGCAGTAGCAGAAATTAAAATAAACAATACTGTTGAGCCAACTTGGCCAGTTTCCATAAAATGTCACAGGGATAGGCAGAGGGTAGGAGAGGGCTGGGGGAGGGAGTCTTGCCCTCTTGGCTCTCCATAGTCTGGCCCCAGGGACTCAAAGCATGGACCCAAAGGGCAGTTGTGGAAACATGGAATAAAAAAGTGGAAGGTGGATATCCCCTGTGGATACGTCTACCAAGCTGTATTAGCCAGATGACCCATAGCTTATAAACTCAGTAATACAGAGGTCATTTTTGGTTAAAGAATGAAAAAAAGGGAAAGTTTCTGGGACTTGGGGCCTAGGCATGAAGCAATTGATTATTCCTGGCACCATCCATGAAAATCTTATAACAGCAGAAACTCTCCCTGGCAACTTTATGGAAACCGTAGCTGAAATATGCCATTGTTAGTGACCACACCAAATGAATGTGGATTCAGGGAAAACAACCCAAATG
Source organism: Lemur catta (assembly GCF_020740605.2). Taxonomy (NCBI): domain Eukaryota; kingdom Metazoa; phylum Chordata; class Mammalia; order Primates; family Lemuridae; genus Lemur; species Lemur catta. The sequence goes on from NC_059133.1 coordinate 98,841,631, forward strand.
AAAAATGGAAGTTGTAGAGGAAAGAAAGAGAACACGTGCCACTCCACACAGAGCCAAGGAGCAGAAGACATAGGTCAGGCTGAGGAGCCAGAATGAGAAATGAGGGGAAAGTGCCAACTTCAATGACCAGCCGTTCCTAAAGGTGGTCCTCAGGGGGGATTAGGAGGGTTGCTCTCTGATTTGCAGCTTCCAAGAACAGCTTTCCTGGGCTAGCATGTGTTTTCAAGAAGATGGCCCTCCTTCTGTGGTGGTCTGAATTTAACTTGAGACAAAAAACTCCTGCCAACGTGGCGTCCGGGCTGGTGTGAGGATGGGCCTGGGACTGAGGTCTCGGCAGCCACAGCGCCACAAGCCTGAAAGTGTCCCACTCGGACACGTGTTGCCATTACTCTAGTTATACGCTCAGTCAGGACAAACACTGTTCTATCCATTATCCCACTTTTACCAGGGAAACGAGCTAGAACTTGTATATGGGGAGAAACAGAAAAAACTGTTTGCAGGGCAGGTGACTCTGACTCCTCACACGCAGTCGGCTCTGCTGGCCTCAACATCCCCCTGACACTACTTGGGCCTCCGCGCTCTGTTCTGGGAAAGAAGATACAGCTCAGGGCTCCAGCAATCCCAAGAAGATGGAAGTTTCTATTTTAGGTAGCTTTCCCCAAACCCTCACCCTAGAGGGCTCGCACAGCTCAGTTTGCAAACCCACGTAGCCTGGATACGTACTTGCAGATGACAGCCATTGCTGCTGCCTTCTTAACCTTCTTCTGTACTCTTAGACGGTAACACCCTCCCCCAATAAGGGTGTCCATCTGCCATTTAAAGAATCTAACACGGCCACTTCCTAGTTTCTTGAATTCCCATGATGTCTAGGGAAACTGTCAAGAGGGGCACAGAGTGTTGGGGTGGGGGGATTCCAGGTGACAGGGATGGACATAACCAGGATTGGAGCAAGCCCCACACCCACACACCACCAAGCAGGTATCAAGCGATGCTTTGCAGTCCTCCCTGATTCGGGTTGCCATCCACTTGATGCCCCAGAGTGAAGGCCTCCATGCACCATTTCCAAGCCCGTTAGTTCCCGCTCCTGTGTTCATTCCTCTTGCTGCATCTGCCAGGAATTGCAGAGAAACTAAGGAACTTGTGTGCAAGAGGCTGCAAACACCTTCCCACCCTTCCACAAGTGCCAAAAACAAGCCCACTAATGCTAATCTGCCCCTCACTTGCAGCTCAACAGCTTTTCTCCTTTAAGCCCCTGATAATGGTTTTACTAAAATCCCCTTTTGATGGGAAAAAATCCCAGCTGGACATTTCAGGCCCCGGCACAATATACAAGTCTGCAGGTCCCTTTCCCTACCTCACAAAGGCCTCTAATCAAGTGGAAAATGTGCTGGAGGCCAGAGGTTTGGGTCTGCAATTATTTTTTAAGGGATTACTAGAGAAGAATAGGGGGCAGCAAGGACCGCCCCCCTTTGTTTTCCATTTGGTCCTGCTTTTAGCCATACGTTGTCCAGTTCTCCAAGCACAAGAGCCTCATCTCTCCCTTCTCTAGTAGAAGGATGTCATCTTTGAACACCATTGCTTCAGACAGATTTAGAGAGTTTGGAAGCAATATTCAGGTCCTATTCTGACCTCATTTAAGCCCTTATTCATAAAACCACTATCGAACAGGATCCGGAGTGTGGGGAGAGCACTCATTCATTAACCTCTAACCCCTGGTCTGTATGCAGAGGGTAGAGTTCGCACTGTGTCCATATACTGCTAAGATTGGGAGCATTCATTTGGGCTTCCCAGGCTTTGGAGGGCAAGAGGTCATGTTCCCAACTTTGTCAGATACCCTTCTTCTTACGTACATACAGTGACCCTTCTCTTCCAGGCTGCGAAGAGTGAGCAAATATCCCTGACAGTCATAATGCTTAATCTCAGGGCAAAACACGGATAAAAACACAAAACATTAACTATTTTTATTAGTGTATTGGAATGTTCATTTAGAAAGGTCTACAGTGGAAGGAAGTTTGTCTTCTCTGTATATTGCAAAGGACCTTCTGTGATGTTGCTTCTGCATGAATGTTCAGTAAAGATTAATTGATAGAGATGAACATTTCAGGTTGGCCCTGAGTTCTCATCGTTCTGTTTCAGCGCAGAGAGAGACTGCTCATCTTTCTAATCCTAGTTGGTTAGCGATGTATGTAAGTACCCAGTAAAAAGGAAATGATTACAAATTCCTAAACTCATTCTGGAATGATCAAGGATTAGACTGTTCAGCTCCGAAAGTTAAAAGTCAGCATATATTTCAAACTAAATACCAGGCTGAGTAATAATTCTCAAGTTCTTTCTTCAAAGTTCCTAAAATACTTTGGATGAAAAACAAAAAAATTGATAACTACAGATTTTTTTTTAAAAAAACCTCTGGTTTGTTTTCATCAGTAAAAATGCCTTATAGGTATATTTTGCCTTATTGATTTTTTGGTTCTTCCTCAGAATAATCCTAAACAATTGAGAAATAGATGGATAAAAGCACAAATATTATAGTTAATATATTACATTTAATTCTTAATGCAAACATCATATTGGTATTTCTTGTTGGCTCTCATACTTCTTTTGGTGGGTGTTACATACAGGAGGAGAGGACTGCATAGTTTCCTAAAGAAAGCAAGTAAGAGTGTACTGTCTAGGGTCCCCTCCCCAGATAATGACAAAGCGCATTTGCTGGTCATCCCAAAAATGCTGGAATAGCTTTCTCCAGGAGTGAATAATTTTAACCCTACTTTAGGTGAAGATGAACTTCTTTAGAAAGGTGGAGTGATATATTCCTGGGCATCAAGGGAGATAGTGGAATATCTCTGAAGTAAAGCCTAAGGCAGCTGGCTCCTTGAACAAGGAAGATAAGCGCACCGCAGGAGGGCTCTGCCGAAGCCGCCTCTCATGGACCCGCTTCCTGAATCCCTGCGCAGAACGCCTGTTCACTTCTTTCCTTTGCTTATTACCGTTATTTTGGCATTCTTCATTATTCTTCAACTTCTCTCTGCGCTTTTAACATACCATGTTGAACAAAATATCAGTTGTTTTAAAAGTTGCTCTTCCTACCAAAACCAGTTTGGGGAAGAGTGACACACAGTTTGGAAACAATAATTTGACAAAACAGTGGCAAGAATGTATCTTAGATTTTTCAGGGCAGTTGAAAATTTTAGTACTTTGGAATGTAAATATCTTTTAGACTCTCATTAGATCACAAGGGTATCTAAATAATTCAAAAAGCATGATGAACATAATTAGAATTAAGAAGTACAGAGTATGGGCTTTCAAATTAAAGAAAATTTTGCTCAAGGTCTAAAGAGAGAAGGAAACTCTATCTTGATGTTGAAATGTTATCAGTCCCAAGTTCACTGTGTCAAACTGGCACACCTGAAATAGTCCATGAAGATAGGAAATGTTAGCTATTCAGATCACTCGCGCTGGGGCAACCTCACTTCTCTGCAGGGCTTTCCTTAGCTCTTCTTAGGTCTTCATAGCCAGGGCTTACCTAACTCCTGCTCCAATAGCTTCAGTCTCTGTTGTATTGCCTAATATTTCTAAATGAGCCCTGTGCACTGTTTTTGCGCCATTTTTGGACATACTTGTCCTCTGTTTCACCTAACTCTCCTGGCTACCTCTCCATGCCTAACGGCCTGAAGGCAGTGCCTGCAGACCCGCTGATATCTCTGCAGTCCTGACACTGAAGCTCACCCTGCTCTGCCCTCCACATCCATCTCAGGCACCTCCCAACAGCCATGGAACGCTCCAGAATCATCCAAACTCTGCGTTCTATTTCCTCCAGGGCGTGAAGGGCCAGATGAGTGATAATGACCCCATTATTGTTTTGATTGGCAATGACCATACTACAGTTTTTAAGAATTATTTTTACTAAAATATGCCTGCCTATTTAAGACTGGTCTTTAAAATAATACATAAATCCTTATTTCAAAAAAATTTTATTAAAAAATCCTCCAGAATAGGCCAATTGGATGCCAAGGCAAAGATGAGCTCTCCAACCCTTGCCTGCTCCACTGCCCTCCTCTGTGGTAGCCAGGTGAGGGCTGCGTCCTTCCAGACCAGCTCCAGCCGTCGGAGTCCCAGCAGCAGGGAAGTGACAGAAGCCCGAGTTTGGCTCTAATAGGAGACTTACTCTTGATTTGTATAAGATCTTGAAATTAAGCATTTATCCAAATAGGTTAAGCCCCCGAAGGGTCTATGGTAACCAGGCAACATTAAGAATTTCCCCTCTGGTCTCCTGCTTAAAGTTTCTCTCTGGGAACTATTAGGAGTTTATCCACATAGTGCTGACAGTCAAAGGCAGCGCCCACAAAGCTTGTGCGGCTCTATCAGTTACACAGCTCCCAATACTTTAAGAGCCCATAAAAATGCTAACAAATATTCCTTCTGACCAACCCACTATGACAGTCTTTCACAATCACAAAACCCTGCTGGTTTATTGGGATTAATTACTAACTAATAGTTAAAACGCCAAAGTTTATGAATGACTTTTTAAAAATACAAATTAGTGTGGATTCAAGACCGTCTTTCACTTAGTAAATATTTATTTGGCAGCTACCACAGGCCAAACCCCACGCCAAGTGCTGGGGAGACAGCAGCGTCTCACGCCCACTGAGGTCTGCTTTCCTGAGCGGGAGAGAAAGAAGTGGGGGCTTACTGGGAACTGCTCCCAACACGCAGCCTGACTTACCTGTGCCATAGCCTGCGGTCTGGACGTGCCCATGAGAGTGTGTCTTGTGTATTTTAAAGGGAAAAAAAGTTGGGAATTGCTGCTTTACAGAGTTGGCCTTCAGGGTCTCAGGGCAGGAGAGGGCCAGCCCGTGGCAGACCCGAGGTAGATTTATGCACATACAGCACTAAATTCCTCCCACCGCCCCCAGCGACAGCTCCAGAAGGGGACAGCCCTCCCCTTGGAATTGGTACCCTCCTGGTCTTTCCCTCACCTCCTTGGGGCTGCCTTTGATGTCAAGTTCAACCTGATTTCACTGGTACAAAAATATTGAGGAGTGAGGGGCTAAATGAGCACACAGTGACCTACCTTGCCCCCCATGCTCTCTGCCCATCCCTAGAACTGCCACCCCTTCACCTGGGTCAGTTTGGCCTGCCCGGACTTTGTTGGCATAGCACAAGCTAAAAAGTCTCCCAGGGAACCGAAGCCAAACTAGATCCTGGATTTAAATGGCTATTTGAATCACTCCCTGCTTCACCTGCAGTAATTTTGTTTTATTAGATAAAGGATTTGTGAGAAGAAAAGGAAATATTTAAGTTTTCCTCCTGCTGTTCAAGGCTACTTAAGTGTAAACAGAAAAAACCTGTTGGGCTATGTCGGAGCATTGCATATAATTTGTCATGTGCATCTCAGCGTTGACACAAACACACATGCCAGCAGGCTTCACAAGCAAGAGAAGTTCCTCTGAGCTGTTTCCCTAGGACAGGACCTTTCTACTGAAGATCCTGCAAAGGGAGAAAGTTCAGAGTTTGTTCCAAACCTGCACACCACTTTGTAATAATTCCCCAGGATGCAAGCACACGCCATTCCCTACAGATACTACCACAGAGACAGTAACCGCCCCATGACTCTTCCTCTAACATGACACGAGAAGCATCACACACACTCCATACACTGTTTTCCTACCAGGAAGCCACCGGGTGCCCTGCTACGCTCCCACGACTGTCAGCTACAGATACTGACACACAGCATGGACAGAAGCCAACAGCAACCGCTAGCCGCCACAAGGATCACAGGGTGCCTGGGGCTAGGCAGGGTTGATCCGGATCCCAGAGAGTCCTACACAAGCTTGGACAAGAGCTTTGGAGAGGGAGGAGAGGCTGTGAGCACAGAATTGTCACTGATCAATAAGGAAGAGGATTTTTCCCCAGAGGATCTTGAGCTGCACCGTATTAGTGTTTATTCGAAGACCAGTTAACCCCAGGGAAGCTCGAAGACCCACTCCTTGTGGCTGTAACAGTCAGGACCAGATACAGACAGACAGACCCACAAATGACAGACAGGCTTTCTTTTTGTTCCACTCTTAATCAGCATCTCCTGAGAAGCTGAACTACTTGCGTCTCAAAGTGAAATAAAGAAACCCCAGTGAGCAAAGGAGGCTAAGCCTGTGGGGATCTTTATTTTTATTTTAATAGAGGTTTTTTCTCCCTTGGGGTTTTGCTTATCTGTCCATATATGCCCAAAGAAAAATATTATTCTTAGAGTCCAGGGTCTGTTCACATCTGTTTGTACAGACTTTAAAAGGCAAATAAGAGACAAGCAGAGGAACTTTAGAGACTTACCGTTGTACTGAGATGATTTGTTTAGATCTTTCCCATCTACTTCAGGAGCAATTTGTTTATTCATTAGTGGCTAAAAAATGCCTTTGAAATACACTATTAAGTTCATCAAAGATATAATAATTTGGGGAAAAAAAGCTCCTAACTTTTCCAAAGAATTCGTACCAAAACCTTCCCAACAGCCACAATAACACATCACACCGCAACGCTTGCCAGGACACAGGGCTGTGACCAGATTAGGTCTCTAGAGGAAGGCAGGATTCTGCTGACTGCACACTGGCAGGTCCTGTCCCCAAAGCTTTCTGCCCACGTCCCATTGTTCAGGCAGGCAGGAGGCAGGGCTGCAAAGCTTCGTGCTGCTTTTGATCACTGATGCTCTGGGATCTTTGAGGCCTGAATTTCAGGTCCCTCCAAAGCAGGCTCTGCAAACTCCTCTGGCCACCTAGTAGGACATGCTCAGCAGCTCTCAGTTGCCCTCACTGTCCCTGCTTTCCCAGGCGCCTCTGCTGCCACCAGCCCCAGCTTCCCAGCCACACCACTCTTCTGCCAGGTGTGGTCTTTGGACGACTCATGTGAGAATCCCCTGGGTGCTTGCCAAAAATGCATTTTTCAGGGAGCAGGGTTCACAATCCCTCTACTCCATCACCAGAGATTTCTTCCTAAAGACATAAGGGGATCATGTTGCCATCCTGCTCCAAAGCCTCCACCAGCTTCCTCTTTTATGAAGAACAAAGTCCCAATTCTGTTCTACAGGGGTCCCCAGTTCCCCTGCAAGCTGCATCTCCTGCTGTGCTCACCCTCCTAAATCCCAGCCTCTTATTCTGGTCACACACAACCATTTCACTCTTTTGTGCCCTTACACATGTTGTACGCTGGGGCCTAGAATGTTCTTCCCTCCCTGTTTGACTGGAGAACTCTTCCTCAGCCTTTCATTACTCCTTCTATCCTTCTACTCCTTCTTCTGCTCCACACGCTTTCCGAGGCTCCAGTGCCAGCACTTCAAGCACTGCACTGTAACACCTTCTCTGCGTTACTCGCTCTCCCTGGAAGGGTCTACTAGTCATGGGTGGGTGTGGCGTTCAACTGACAAGTATGAACGCTCCTAACAGGTGCCCAGCCCTGTGCTAGGAGCTGAGGATATAGCAACGAATGGACTTTAGTTCTAGCCTAACAAAGCTTACAGCCTTGTGGGGAAGAGAGGCAATTAGTAAGTAATTTCCATAATGTTTTGATAAGAAAAGTACCTAGTACTATTGGAACCCAAGTCAGGAAGCCGTAACCTGGCCTAGGGGGTCAGAAAATGCCTCCCAGACAGTGCCAGCGCTTACTTTCGCATGCCTAGCACTGTTGCTTGCACACTGGAAGGTTCTGAATCAGTTTTCTAAGGTGAAGTGTCACCCAAATGCTGATGACGCCAATATGTTCAGCCCAGACCTCTGGACTCACAGACCCAACTATTAGACATCTCTACTCACGCATCAACATGAGTAGAGATGTCAGCCCGACACAGCCAGAACCAAACATCTTTCCTCCCAAACCTGCTCCGCTTGCCCGAATTCACAGGCTCCCCAACAGGCACTGCCTGGGTGATCAAGCCTGGACGTTATGTATCGCGCTCTCTCTCTTAGGAAACCCTGTGCCCGCCTGAGCACCCCACTGTGTCCATTCTGCTTTCTAGATTCCGAGGGCTTTGTCTCCTCTCCACCCTCCTCATTTCTAATTTTGACCCAATTTCTAACAGTGATTTCCCTAATGCACAAATCTGATCCCATCACTTCCTTGTTCACAATTCTCCCATGGCTCCTTCTTGTCTACAGGTTAAAATCTAAACTCTGCTGCCTACCAGCCAAGGCCCTGATGGCCCAGCCCTGTCTTCCTCTCTTGGTAGGAGAATTTGCATAAGGAACTTAAGACTTTATAGAAATAATAAGCTTGGGGTGCTGAGGTCTCAAGTATAGGAACTGTCTTATTTTGGTACCCCTGCACCTAGGAAAGTGTTTGGTATGTAGAAGATGCTCCATGAATGTCTGAGGAACAAGCAGATGGGACCATCTGGGGTTGGAATATATACCGAGGACTTTAGGCTCAACTGACTCTCGCTTGAGGAAGACAGATTGAGCTATTAGTAATGACTTCAGATGGGACAGGGTCAATCTCACAGTAACTCTCCTGGTGAGAAACAGATTAAAAACCCAGCATGTATTAAAAAGTCACTCTTTGATAACTGCTGTGTCCCTGTCCCATGGTAATCATTTTAAAGTCAAAGAAACAACATATATGATTAGGATATTTGAAGTGTCTTTTTAAAAAGCACTATTTAGGTTTATGCAATTGAAGAGAGGTGTTGCTTAAGCTCTGCTGACTTAAAAAGTGTTTTACAGCTACTGCCATGCACAAGCACGCTTTTGGAGACGTACACAAATATATCTAAAATCTCGGATATACACAAGATTCTAAAATAGTGATTGAAGGACTGTCCGGTCGAAAGGTCACAGCAAGGAGTGATTATTAGTGACGAACAAAGGCCACACGGTGATGGGACTCCTGGAAGCCAGGGCCTGTGTAATTTGCAGCCATCCTGCAGCAGAGGGGCGGAAGGAGCGGAGTCATGCAGCCACACGGGGCAGTCTGCACTCTGCCCAGCCACAGTCACTCCTCCCATCACCACCCAAGGAGATAAAAATCAAGAAAGACCGAGGAGAATGACTACCACTCCGTCTCCATGGTCTCATCATCAAAGACTTACTATTCACCGCAGGCTCAGATCACAGCGGGCGACAGTGACCGGGATCCTGGGCTCCGTTCTGCTTTGCTCTCCAGTCCTTAACCTGACTGCCTTCCCTCGCCTCCCTTGTTCCACTTGCAAAACCAGGCAAACACTAGCCAGAATATTGCCAGGAAAGACTACAGGAATCACAGAGGGTGAAATACGCTCCGAGTCAGCAGGCGGGTAGTACAGGCGTGGAGCTCGCGGCTGGTGCCCGCCCAGGCGCCCCACCTGACTGCCAGCTCCTGCACTTGTTTGCCCACCCTGGTAGGAAGTAAGCACCAGGAACAGCGCTCCCTGGGACATCCTCCCCCAGAGCCGGCAGGAGGTGGTGTCCCGGCGGGGCTCCCCAGCAGGTCGCTCTGCACCGGCTGCCTTCCCTCCCCGGATGGCTTCCCGCCCACGGCCAGCAGTTCCTTCAGGTCACAAGTAGTCGACCTGCGCCAGAGCCATCGTTTCGGGCTCTGCTTCTGGAGGAACCCAACTGAGACAGCAGGTCTTCCCTGCGCAGGACGCCATACCAAAGCCAGGAGAGGTTGAGACCAGAGAGGAGAAAGAACTTTAACTGCAATTAAACATAAAACAACAGCGAAACTGGTTCTCTTAGAAAGAGTCCCAACCTCATAAACTGTGTTTTATGCCTGAAAACCCTTCCTTGCACAAGCAGCATGGGGGGCCTGAGGAAACCCTTGCAGCCCTAGAGGGGGAGCCCTGGCCCTTCCCTGCCCATGCACAGGGACCCCGCTGGAAGGGCACTGCCCCCAGGGAAGGTGGCTCTGCTCTTTGGCAATGGCCTTTTCTATGGACAGGGTAAAACAAGCCGCCTCCAGGATGTGCCATGCTCAACAGCCATAAAGAACCAAGTGGTTTCTTATGTAGTACACAGAAGTTATGAAAGTACATGGGGTTCAGGAGCGAGGAAGAGGAGGAGCAGAAGGGAGGGGAAAGGGAGAGGGAGTGAGAGGAAGGGAAGGAGAGAAGCGGGGAGAGGGAGAAAGAGAATGGGAGACACAGGAGTAGGCTGACAAAAATAAATGACCCCTTCCCAAACAACCACTACCTTTCCTCAACTTAGAAAGAAAAATGAAAAAGAGAAGGCAAAACAACCTCTTGTAGTTTCCTGGATAGAGCTGGAACCCATTTACTTAGTAAAGTGAAGTATCCCAAGAATGGAAAAATAAGCACCACATGTACTCACCATCAAATTGGTTTCACTGATCATCACCTAAGAGCACATTTAGGAATAACATTAATCGGGTGTCAGGCAGATGTGGGGGGAGGGGATGGGTGTATACATACATAATGAGTGCGATGCGCACTGTCTAGGGGATGGACACGTTTGAAGCTCTGATTCAGGGGGGTTGGGGGGTTTGGGCAATATATGTAACCTAAACTTTTGTACCCCCACAATATGCTGAAATAATTTTTAAAAAAGTTAAAGAAAAAAGAGAAGACAAAACAAAGAGATAGGATGACTTTAGGTTATCTCATTTCTTTCTCTTTTCTCAGTCTCCATATACACAAACACACGTGCATAGAAACACAAAAACAAAAACATATAAACATATTGATTATGCATATATTAGCAGGTAAAAAGATATACCATCTTTCCATTTTTGTTCTGTAAAAACTTTAATGAAAATGTTTTTAATATTATTATGATTATATTATTAAAGATAACTACTCTGGGTTATTTTTGATGTCTCAGGACTATACCTCTCGCTGCCCAGCCCAAAGTGACCTCAAAGAAACACAAAGTGTATTTGAAGTGGGTTTCTTGTAGACAATGTGTAGCTGGATCTTGTTTTTTTGATCCACACTGACGATCTCTCTTTCAATTGGTGCATTCAGACCACTGACAATCAAAGCGATTATTGATACAGTTCGATTAATACCCACCATACTTGTTACTGTTTTCTATGTGCTGCCCTTGTTCTTTGTTCTTATTTTTTTGTCTTCTACTCCTTTTCTGCCTTTTGTGGTTCTAACCAAGCATTTCATATGTTCCATTTTCTCTCCTTAGCATACAAGTTGTACTTTTTCTAACTCTTTTTAGTGGTTGCCCTAGAGTCTGCAATGTACATGTGCAACGAACCCACATCTGCTTTCAGATAACACTATGCTGCTGCACAGGTGGTGTGAGTTCCTTGCAACAACAAAGTGACCCTAATCCCTCCCTCCTAGGTCTGTGTCATTGACGTTACTCATTTCACTTTCACAGAAGCACATACACGTAAGCACACATAATTGAATACATCATTGCTATTATTTTGAACAAACTATTTTCTCTGTTAGATCAATTAAGAATAAAAAAAATAAAAGTTTTTATTTTACCTTCACTTATTCCTTCTCTGATGCTCTTTCTTTCCTCATATGTAGGTCGGAGTTTCTGACCTATATAATTTCCCTGCTCTCTGAAGAACTTCTTTTAACATTTCTTGCAAGGCAGGTCTACTGGCAACAAATTCCCTCAATTTTTGTTTGTCTAAAAAAGTCTTTATTTCTCCTTCACTTTTGCAGGATAATTTCACAGGGTACAGAATTCTAGGTTGGCGTTTTTTCTCTCAGTGCTTTAAATATTTCACTCTACTCTCTTCTTGCCTGCATGCTTTTTGAGAAGTCAGATATAATTTTTATCTTTGTTCCTCTATAGGTAAGCTGTTCTTTTTACTCTGGCTTCTTTCAGGATTTTTTCTTTATCTTTGATTTTCGGTAGTTTGAAAATGACATGCCTAGGTGTAGTTTTTCTGGCATTTGTCCTGTTCGGCATTCTCTGGGATTCCTGGATCTGTGGTTTAGTGTCTGATATTAATTTGGAGAAATCTCAGTCATATTGTTTCAAATATTTGTTCCTTCTTTTTCTTCTCTTACTGTATTCCCATTTTTTACACATATTTTATACCTTTCGTAGTTGTCCTGTAGTTCTTGGATGTTCTGTTCTCCCCCCCAGCCCAGTTTTTTTTGCTCCTTGCTTTTCAGTTTTGGAGGTTTCTATTGAGATGTCCTTAAGCTCAGAGATTCTTTCTTCAGTGTGTACAGTCTACTAATCCATCAAAGGCATTCTTCATTGCTGTTACAGTGTTTTTATCTCTAGCATTTCATTTTGGCGCTTTTTTAGGATTTCCATCTCTCAGCTTACACTGCCCATCTGTTCTTGCATGCCGTCCACTTTATCCATTAGAGCCCTTGGCGTATCACCATAGCTGTTTTACATTCCCAGTCTGATAATTCCAACATCCCTGCCTTGTCTGAGTCTGGTTCTGGTGCTTGCTCTGTCTCTTCCAACTGTATTATTTGCCTTTTAGTGTTTCTTGTAATTTTTTCTTGATAGTCAGACATGACTGGGCAAAAGCAACTGCTGTACATAGACCTTTGTATATGGTGGTGAGGCACTGGAGACGGGAGGCCGTCTCCACCCCACGATTAGGTCTCGGTGTTTCAGCAGCCTGTGCTCGGGCTGTGAACCTCACAAGTGCTTCCCAGTCCCTGCTCCCAGGCACCACCGTGGTGGGGCAGGGTGGCTGCAGTGGGCTGGCAACAGGCACGTCCCTTCCCCCAGGTCAGTGAGGCTCCGATAAAACCCACTGGGCTTCGGCTCTGGTTAAATAGTTTCTCCTGAGGGCAGACCGTGCTCAGAACAGAGTGCTCTGACCTATTTCAAAATGGTCCCTTTCCACCTCCCCTGCAGGAAGCATGAGGGGATTCTTCCCCTGTACCCACGGTGAGAGCTTGGGGCAGCTGCAAAAGGCCAAATGCACAAAAGCTGAGGAAGTGGGGGCACTGATTTGGCTCCCCTGAAGTTTTTAACTGTTGGATCTGTCTGTTGTGAGCCCCCAGCCATGTGTCAAGTACAGTTCAGGAGTCCCTGCCTCGTACTAGTGACAGCAGCAGCTGCTGGTCAGGGTTTCTGCTCCAGGAAGTTGTGATTCTCAGGTTTGCCCTGTGACCTCACTTCTCTTACAGATCTCAGAAGAATTGTTGCCTTTTCAGTTTGTTCAACTTTCTACTTGTCGTTAGGATGGGGTTGCAACTTCCAAGCTTCTTACCGGACAGGAAACTGGAAATTCCACACTTTACTTTCATACATATACACACACACACACGTATATACATGTATATGGTATGTATATACATGCATACATAAAATGATGATATATATGATGATGGTGACTATTACTGAGAAGGTAAAATATGACCACACAGTGATAGCTGGACGCACAAGGATTTCACAACTTCCCAAAGAAAATACATCTGGATGACCTGCCTAGCAATTTCCCCACGAGATACAGGAATGTCTCTGTATTTCATTCCCTGTTCCTTCCCTGAAACAATTTCAATCACCTGACAAAAATCATTATCATTCATTGATAAAATTTACTGAGTGCCCATATGTGAAAGAAATCCACTACATACTCCAGAGATGCAATTCCCTCCCCAGCATGTGCCCACCGCAGTGGAAACGAGGTAGGATATGTATGTCTTCCCTTTACACATTCTGTGTGGCTTTGTTGTCGTTTCTTGTTCTCTCTCTCTCTCTTTCCCCCAGTCCAGAAAAATAATTTCCTGGTTTTATAAACTAAGTTGAATCATTGCACTCCCATGAGTCAGAGAACACTTCATGAAAGAGTGAAGACACACAGAGGACTGGGGACAGAGGCGGAAGGACGCTAAACAGAAGCAAACTGAGCTGGCTGAGCAGCAGTGGCCGAGCCTCTCCAGTGCGGGAGAAACTCCCAGGGGCGAGTCAGCGTGGACTGGGGGACGGGACACCCCATACAGGAGTTGAGGAAGAATCGCCAAGGATACAGAGAGCACGCGTCAACAAGAGGTCAAATGGTAACAAGCAGACGTTGCCCATCATTACCATTCTTAGTGCCTCCTCTCTAAATTACCTTGTCAATCTGATGGGATAAAATTCTCTCAGACCCCATTTCATAACCACAGAGACTCACTTCTTTATTTCACAGCTCAGGAAGTCCAGAGAGGGAGATTCTAATTGTCTCTTCCAAAGCGCCCACCAGGCCTGTTTGACTCTGGCTACAAGGGTCAGGGTGTTAGATTGTGCAGGTAACTGCTGTATACATCCAGGCTAAGAACTCACTGGTAAGAACCCTCTCTCTGCTGCCCAAAAGGACCTTGTAGGTTGCACTGTAGCATGGGCTTGCCCACATGCCAAACCTGGCTTACCTGGGCTTTTGGTGTGGGAGTCTTCCAAAAGCATGAGAGGACAGCCAGTGGTCTGGATGGTTTGATGGGGAGACCTTACATCAAATCACAAAGGTTTAGGGGTAGTGATGATCTACTCCAGTGGTTTTCAACTTTTTTTTTTTAAAGAAGTGGAACTCTGTTTTTGAACTAAAATAATATGTTGAAGCTAAAGAAAGAAAAGCATTTATGTAGTTGAAAATTGGGGAGGGATCTCCACTAGCCCCTAAGTAAGAAGTCTCAAAGTTCTGTCTCAAAAACCACTTATCTAGTCCAATCCCTCCATTTTTACAGGTGAAGAAATGGGTACACATGGAAGTCAGGTAAATCACCAGGGTTAGAGAGATACGGACAAACCCAGTTTCCCGATGGTCAATCCTTTGCTCTTTCCACTACAACACCATCTCTGAGACTCTATTCCAAACCCACGGAACTGCATGTGGCGATATTAAGCCACAAAAATTGCTGACTCAATGCTTTCATTAAAGACTCCTCTATTTCCTGAGAATGAGAGGTTTTTCGTTCTTTGTACCACACTAATTCCAATTGGTAATTCTGAATTCCTCTTGGCAGAAATAATATAGATCAGATTCCATTAAACATATCGCTACAGTGAAAATCTGTTTTTTAAAAAGTTCAAATCAAGCTTATGGTCTACAAACTCTAGTAAGATTTAATCAGCAAAATTTTAGTATTACAAAAGAATTTGGATAGTGTTTGGGATTTTACTGTAAACAGCTTTCGCCTATATTGTATATATTGGCCTCATGTTGGTGCATCCAACAATTCATAAAGCAGTTGGCTTCCAAGTCCCTCACCATAACAGTGGTTGCCTATTGTGAAATCCAACACTAGGATACCACTATCCCAGGACCCCTAAGGAGTATACCCCCACATTTCGTTTAGTTATGGTCCAGGTGTCTGCTGTGATGTGCAATTTGCTACTCTGGCACAGAGAAGAGAAAAAGAACCTTCAGCACAGCCCAGGCCTGGAGTCCTGCAGCCCCCGAGGCTCCCCATGCTCACCCAGGCCTGGTGTGGCCCTCTGGGAGCCGGCTTTGTCAGGCAGGAGTCGGGTTGTTGACAAGATCAGAGTCCTTGTTAAAGTAGTTCTGTTCAAGACCATTTTTAAAAAGGAAAGATAACTGAGAATTTGTACATATTTGAAAAATTCAGGAGCAGGGTGGACGCAGGATGAGGCCGGGCATCGACCGGGAGGCCACAAGCGCCTCCACGAGCACCCAAGCAGGGCCCCTGTTACCTGTCCCCACCCAGTGAGACGGGGTTTCCATCGGGCTGACTGAGGACGCAACAGCAATGACAAGGAGGCCACAGGGAATGAGGAAACTGTCCACATGGAACATAAATTCAATGCCAAGAGCCAAGCAAAACATCAAATTAGAAAGAAAGAAAGAAACAGAAACATTTCAGATGACGACGCTGAAACTCAGTGTCTGGGATGTAGCCGCTCAGGTCTCCCATCCTGCCTGGCGCTGGAACAGAGCCCAGTCCTGTCTGGAGGCCGGTCCCTGGCATGCAGTGCCTCTGGTACAGACGGAACCTCTTGCCATGTTAGTGATCTGGACAGGGGACGAGGTGTGTGGGGCCAACTCACACCCCCTGCTCGGGCTTCCCAGCCATCAGCTTGCATCTGCAACCTGGTATTAGAACAGTTCACGCCAGGACACTCTCTGAACTCAGTTTGCCCTAGTCTTGGCGCTTCTGCCCTACAAAGGGAAGGGAATTTTAATAGCATTAAAAAAACAAGGAAAAGAGGATGAAGCACTTGTAAAGCTTTTGATAGAATTGAGTCATGCACGTAGAAGCATGCGAGTGGTGAGAGTACTGAATGTTCTATAACATACACAATAAAATTTCAGTACAACAACCTTTTATATTACCTCATGGAGCAGCAAGGCTAAGTTAAGAGTCAAGAACCAAACGGAGACTTCTAAACATTCGGGGCTTTTAAATTCCTTTCACCATATATTGTTTTGGGGTGACCCGTGGCTTCCTGCGGAGAGCTGAGTGCTGCACACGTACAGCCTGCAGCGCCGTAGAACGAGCCCTGGGGGTTAAAACTCAAGTTAAACCAATTATTTGCTGCGTGACATTGAGCAAGTTGCCTAACCACGGGTCCTCAGTTTCCTCATCTTTAAAACGGGAATATTAAAACCTACTTCACAGGATTATGGTTGGAATAAATGAAATGAGATGATGTATATAAGGCATCTACTATAGTGCCTGGTACACAGTAGATGCTTCATTCATTTAACCAATATTAACTAAGCACCTTACTATATGCCAGGCACCACGTGAGGTGCTGGGAATAAAAGTTAGCAAAGACAGTTTGGTTCTTGCACTCTTGGAGCTTGGAGTACGACCACCAGATGAATCCCCAAATAGCAGCACTTACTGTGAACTGCTTGTCCTGACTGCGGGGCACTGGTGCTACCACATGGGTTACAAGACAGGCAAGGTACAGACTGTGCCTCAGTTGTTCCAGTCTGATTGAAAAGGTAAGAGAACCACATATTGGATGGCTCTGTCACTACGTGATCTTGGGAAAATCATTTAACAGTTTTGGACCTCAGTTTCTCCACAAGTAAAATAAGGAGACTGGACCAGACTAATGGTTCCCAAACTTGCCTGTGTATCAGAATTGCCCAGGGCAGTTCCTAAAAGTGTAGATTCCAGGGACCCACCCCAGAACCTGCTGATCAGAATTTCTGGGCTCAGGGATTTGTAATGATTTTTTAAATGTCCCCATGTAATCAAATGCACATATCTTGGTCTTAGTCCATCTGTAAGACCCCTTTTAACAAAAAAGTTCTGTGATAAATTATTGAAACACAAAGCTGAAGCTGAGAGTGCCACAGAAAAGGTACCAGGAAAGTGTTAGGAGTCAGGAAAAGGCGAACTTCGCCGGGGGAAGCGGCAGCACGGAAGAAGAAACTGAGCTGAGCCCTGGAAGGGGGCTGGAATCTGAACTTGGGGACACAGAGAGGAGACAGCATGGACAACTGAAGCCAAACGTCTGCCCAGAGGACAGACTGCTTGGACAGGAATGATGAGATGTGAGGTTGGCAAGGTAGATGGGGCCCAAGTCCATTCATTATTTCATACATTCATTCAAACGTGGAATACCTGGAAGTGTCGAGAATGACTAGTCTAAACCCTGAGGATGGAAAGATAAAGACACAGTCCTGGCTGAGTAGCATGACCTGGTGGGGCGGCAGACCCCCCGCAGCAGGAGGAGCTAACAGCGCTAACAAGGCAGCCCGCAGCACCGACTGCCTGGAGAAGACAGACGGCTGAAAGCAGAAAAGAGAATTGGGAGTTACGGGTTGAACTGTGTCTCCCAAAAATGATTCGTTGATGTTCTAACTTCCAATATCTCAGAATATGACCTAACTTGGAAATAGGGTCTTTCCAGAGGTAATCGAGTTAAAATGAGGTCATTGGGTAGGTCCTAATGCAATATGACTGCTGTCCTTATAAAAAGGGGACATTTGAACACAGAAGACAGACATGCACACGGGGAGACGCTACGTGAAGGAGAAGACTGAAGTGATGCATCTATGCCAAGGAACGCCCGGGATCGCCAGCCACGGCCAGGAGCCAGGCGCGGAGTCGACCCCCACAGCCTCCGGAGGAACCAATCCTGCCCACACCTTGATCTCAGACTTCCAGCCCCCAGAGCTGTGAGAAAATAAATTTCTGTAGTTTGAAGCCACCCAGTTTGTGGCACTTTGTTACTGCAGCCCTAGAAGCCATACGCAAAGCAGATGCAACAGAGAACTGACAGGGACTTTGCATGAGAGGCTGCATGGCTGATTTTCTGAATTATGGGATTATCCAGCTAGTTGCCTAGCACACAGGAAGCGTTCAGTGAATACTTGCTGAATAATTAATGGATGCTGGGAAAAGGAGGAGTAAGGATGGATTCTCAGGGAGAATGGTGGATGTGGGAGGAAACTCAGGTCCAGGGTCAGGCACGTGACTTCTCCAGAAAGACACGCAGCGGCAGCCGGGATGCAGCAGGGAAACTGGGGGGTAAAGTCTGGGCCAGAGAGTAAGTTTTGGGAATCGTCCACAGAAAGACAGAAGATTAGATGCAGTCAAAAGGAAGAAAAATGTGTATGTATAGCAAAAGAAAAGAGAACTAAAGGCAGACTCACTGCAGTTTAGGGTCTCAGAGAAGGACAGAGAAAGAGGAGAGGAAGGAGGCAAGTCCCATGTCACAGAAGACAGGAGAGGAGATTTCAAAGACAGCAGGCAGCAACAAGAGAAATGGAAAAGAGAGACATGCTTACAGTTATTTGCTTTCCATGTAACAATTAGTCCTTTTTTAATTTAAAAAAACCACACAAATCCATGACAAGTCTTGAATGATTTCAAACAGAACAGCTTTTGAATTTCTTAAAATCAAGAAAAGCTTCTTTGGGAAAAAGTCTTAGTGTCAACCCTGAGTGTTTCAACAGCAACCTTAGCCTGAAGATCTCAGAGACCCTCGGATCAGGCAAGTAATCAAGAATCGGAGATTACGGCCCTAATAACTTAGCTCAGAAAAGTAAAGATGAGGGGCTTGGTTTTATGCAGAAAATCAGGGCCAGGTAAAGAGCTGGGCTCTGATTCTTGGACAGATGTTCACATCAGGACAGCAACCATTTATTCATTCACCCAACACATCATTGACCACCTGGCACCAAGCTGGAAGCACAAAAATGAATAAACTCATTATGGAGCTGACAGTCTAATGGGGAAGATAGACACATTATCAAGTAGTTTAAAAATATGTTAAAGACTAGAGAGACTTTAAAAAACAATAATATGGAGTTTCCTCAAAAAACAAAAAGTAGCCTTCCTCATTATGTCTGGAAAATAGAACATTGAATCAAGGAAGATTAATCTCAACCTTCAAGATTTAATGTTGTTTAGCCTTGTTGGGTTTTGGACCTCCTTGGGACCCCTTTCCTCTTTCTTATTTCTCCCTTTTTGGAATGGGAATATCTATCCTGGGCCTGTCCTGCAACTGTGTTCTGGAATCACATGACTTGTTTGACTTCACAGGTCACAGCTGGGATTTGCCTCAGGATGAAACACACCTTTGAGTCTCACCCGTATCTAATTTAGATGATATTTAGATGCCTTTAAACTTTTGAGTTGGTGCTGGAACAAGTTAAGATTTTTAGAGCTATTGGGACAGAGTGAATGTATTTTGCGTGTAAGAAGGACATGAATTTAAGGGGGCCGGTGGTGAAATGCTACAGTCTGAATGTGTGCATGTGCCCCACAAAATTCATATGTTGGAACTTAACCCCCAAGGTGATAGTATTAAGAGGTGGAATCTTTGGGGAATTGATTAAGTCCCTCAATAGGATTAGTGTCCTTATAAAAGGAAGTGAGACTGATGCCCTTATAAAAGAGGTTGAAGGGGGTAGTGTACCCCTTTCCCCCTCCATCCCTTCTGCCGAGTGAGGAAGCAGCAAGAAGGTAGAGAGCAAGGCCTCACCAGATGCTAACCGGCCAGTGCTTAGATCTTGAACTTACCAGCCTCCAGAACTACGAGAAATAAATTTCTGCTGTTTATAAATTTTAAAAAATCCACCTAAAGATAGTATTACCATACAACCCAGCAATCCCACTTCTGGGCATATATCCAAAAGAATTGAAATCAGTATGTCAAAGACATACCTGTACTCCCATGTTCGTCGTAGCTTATTCACAATAATCAAGATATGGAAACAACCTAAGTGTCCATCAATGGATGAATGGGTAAAGAGGATGGAATACTAGACAGCCTTTAAAAAGAAGGAAATTTTGTCATTTTTGACAACATGAATGAACCTGGAGGACATTATGCTGAGTGAAATATGCCAGGAACAGAGAGATAAGCATTGCATGATATCACTTATATGTGGAATCTAAAAAAGTCAAACTTATAGAAGTAGAGTAGAATGGGGGTTTACCAGAGGCTGGGGAACAGAGAGATGCTGACGAAAGGGTACAAAGTGCCAGTTACACTGTAGGAATAAGTTTTGAGATCTATTGCACAGCATGGTGACCACAGTTAATAATAAGGTATTGTTATGATTGTTAGTATTTGTCAACTACAAATAAAAATTTAAGTTAAAAAAATACAAACAATAATGTTCTATCAAGGGATAAATAAAATGTGGTATACACATACAACGGGATATTATTTGGCCTGAAAAAGGAAGGAAATTCTGACACATGCCACAACATGGATGACCCTTAAGGACATCATGCTAAATGAATTAAGCCAGACACAAAAGGACAAATACTGTATGATTCCATTTCTTTTATTTCGAGGCAGGGTCTCACTCTGTCCCCCAGGCTGGAGTGCAGTGGTGTGATCGTAACTCATTGCAACCTCGAACTCCCAGGCTCACACAATCCTCTTGCCTCAGCCTCCCAAATAGCTGAGATTATAGGTGTGCATCACCATGCCCAGTTAAGTTTTAAAATTTTTTATAGAGAGGCTGGTCTTGAACTCCTGGCCTGGAGTGATCGTCCTGCCTCAGCCCCCCAAAGCGCTGGGATTACAGGCGTGAGCCACCGCACCTGGCCTATGATTCCATTTCTAAAAGTTATTTAGAATAGTCAAATTTGCAGAGACAGAAAGTAAAAGTAGATATTAAGAAGTGGTTGCCAAGGGCTGAGGGTTGGGGTGGGG
Source organism: Lemur catta (assembly GCF_020740605.2). Classification (NCBI taxonomy): domain Eukaryota; kingdom Metazoa; phylum Chordata; class Mammalia; order Primates; family Lemuridae; genus Lemur; species Lemur catta. Next base: position 98,862,621 of record NC_059133.1, read on the forward strand.
AAGGAATGGGGAGTTACTGTTTAATGTTAACTAAATAATAGTGTTAATCCTAAACAGAATTTCAGCTGGGGAAGATGGAAAAGTTCTGCAGAGAGATGTGGTGATGACTGCACAAAAATGCGAATGTGTCTAATGCCACAGAACTCTACACTTTAAAATGGTTAAAATAGTAAATTTCATGTTATGTACATTTTACCATAATAAAAAAACAATGTTTATGAACCTATGGGATAATTGAAGAAGGTCGTCTTCTGTGTCTGTATTAGAACATAAAGCTAAATTCTTATGCTACTAGATGCAAAGCAATGTTGAAAGGAATGAGTCCCACATTCTGCCCACCTTGACAGCCAGCAGCTCTCCACAGCTCAAAAGATACATTGAGTCCTTTTTTGACTGTGACCTTATGCGTAACAGGTTTCTACCCTGGAACAACAGGGATCCATGAAGCCGACACACTGTTTCAGGGGTTTAGGAATCCCACCATCAGGGAGAAACAGGGACCTTCTCAACTCGCTCCCCCCCTCCCACTGCCATGGAAGTGGAACTTCTACCACAGCCCTTCCCAAAAGAGAACAAACTGAGGCTGCAACCGGGGGAACTGTAATCTAATTTAAGTGGCATGTTACCACCACTGGCATTTACTACTAATATTTGTCTTAATAGCTGGCATTCTAAATTTCCTTTTCACACACAGAAAAGGTATGGAGAAGTGACTGATTGTCAACTAAAAAGTCAATGTCAAATTCAAGTAAAGAGACCAGGTCTAGGCTGCTATTCCAATGCATACTACATATTTTAAAAGTTTTCATTACAATTAATTAGTACTTGTATCTTTTAAGGTAACTTTTGGGTTTTACTTTATTACATGTTCATCTGCAGAGATTTTAGAAAATACAAATAAGCTTTGAGAAGAAGTAGCACTTAAAACTCTATTACCTACAGAGAACCACTATTAACAGTTTGGCAGAGCATTTTTAGCTGAAAAATGTCCTAAATGCATTTTTCAAACTTCAATCACTTGCATGAGAATTGACCATTCTCCCTAGGTGACAGATGGCAAAGTGTGATCTAGAAGGGTGGGTGGCTTTCTTTGGCTTCTTGCAGTCAAGGCTGCACAGCCACCACAGCCTCCTTGCCGCTCCAGTAAGTAGGATGACTGGAGTCATCGCCTACCACAGCCAGAGGCCCTGGCTAAAAATACAACCTCCTCTGAGATGGTTTCAGTTATTTAAACATTTGAGAGCCAGCCAGCGCCGGGCCTGGGCACTGCGCAGACATCTGGGTGAGGGACTGGGCAGCTGCAGCCCACATGGGCACTCACCCTGCAGCCACATGGCCCTGCCTCCACCTCCCCATACGTCTCCCTTCAAAGCCTTCCTCCCACCCCCTGTGCCAGATCACTGCTCCTTCGCTCCTCTGCCCTGCCACCCTCCCCTGCTCTGCCCAGGGTGGTGATTCCTCCTGCCGTCTTTGTTCCTTTGTTCTGGCCACATCCCTCGTCCGCGCTTCCCACTCCTCCCTGCAGCTGGGAGAGTTTTCCCCTCTCTTGCTCGTGGGTCTCACGGTTTCCTCTGAGTCCGTCCTCACGTGCCTTCTGTCTCGGACAGGCCTCTGCCTCCCGCACCAGTGGCCCTCCCGCAGCCTCCCCTGACAGGTCAGCCTCACCACGGAGGGTCCTCCATGTCCCCAGATCACCCAGACCTGCTCACCGAGCAGTGCTGCAGGCACAGTGATAACTGGAAGGGGGGTGGTGAGGGGGACAAACTAAAACCAAATAGTTAGAGGAAATGTGTTTGGTTTCATATCAGAATTTTTGTTAGCAAGTGTCTCCAGGAGCTTTGAGGAGAAAGCAGCTCTGCCAGGGAGGCACGCATGGCGTGAAGAGGGGATCGTGCGGCGAACACGGTCATCCTCTGGCTCGCACTGCAGACAGCGGGGGTGGGGGTGGGGGGTGCAGGGCCTCAAGCGTGGCACTTCGGGCTTCACACTTAGGGAAGGGGCCGGTGGCTCTGCAAGGCTGTGATGCTAGGTCCATGTTGGAGAAACGTCAGAAATAGAATTGAATCAGGAAGGGCTTGGAACTCCACACTCAGGGGTGGAGAGTCCAGCTTCTTCTTGGGGCCACAGTGTGCTGCTCGTTGCTCCCTAGTGAAAGGGGCCCAGGCCAGGTGCTATGGCTCACACCTGTAGTCCCAGCTACTCGGGAGGCTGAGGCAGGAGGATCGCTTGAGCCCAGGAGTCTGAGGTTACTGTGAGCTATGATGACACCATTACACTCTAGCCTGGGAGACAGAGCGAGACCCTGTCTCAAAAAAAAGCGGGGAGGCCTAACCTGGCTATGATCTCACCCAATTGTGTATCTAATTCTTATCTTTCAGTTGGGAAAGTTCAGAACAGTTTTCCCTAGACATCAGCTCCCAGCAGAGCTAAAACCACGGCTAAATGCATTGTTAAAGGTTCATAAACATCACACTGAGTGGCACTGTCACAACAGGTCCTGTTACAGACACAGTACGGTCAGTCTATTAAAGATGAACAACCTCAGTGCTGTCAGATTCTCAGTGCTTGTGTGGTTCTTTAGTCGTTCGCTCCTCTGCTAACCATGGCAGTGGGTGAGACCAGTGACTTGCTCTGATGAAAGAGGGCTCCACAGTCACATCCGTGTAAGGAACACTCCCATCCTTAGCGATTCACATTGCATATGAACATAGTCAAATTCTGTGGTTAAAAGAAATGTGTTTAATTTGGTTGAACCAGCATTTCTCAAACTTACTTGATCACACAACCCTTTTTTTTCAGCAAATACCTATTAACCTCTAGGGAAGAACACACGTTGGGAAGTGCTGCATTGTCTAGTGGCCTTCCAGCCATTGAAATCCATTGAGAATAAGCCACTAGGCTGGAACCAGAGTAATCACAACACAAGTAGGTTTCGGATGCAGGAACATTTATTCTAAGAAGATAATGGAACTGGAAACGGGGCCTGACTCTACGAAAGGGTTGTGATGATGGTGATGAAGGCTCACACGGAAGGCCCAGAGACCACAGGTGGGGAGAGAAATAACAGAACGAGGGAAAAGGAAAAGTCCTGACAGGAAACTAGACCGGCTGAAAGATAGAGCCAGAAAAACTGTGATCAGAAGAAACAACGGATCTGATAAGTTCGGAAAGTTTGGAAACTCTGAGACAGCTCCGCAGAGATGCCCTGGACACCAGCAAAGGCTGAGAGGGATCGGGAGGCCGCAGGAGACCGGCCTCTGCCTCAAAGCAAAAGAGACCTGTTTGCGCGGGGACCCAGCAACCGCGAAGGAACCCGGGCAGTGTGCTGTGCACAGGTAATGGGGGTGGCCAGCAAGAAAGCCACAGCAACATCAGGGCTGAGGGGGCGACGGATCCGGTAGCTGTGGGTGAAAGGATGGAAACAGAAGGGCTCATGAATGCCTCAGACCCACGATCAGCCGGGGGCTGGCCATCTGCACTCCACCCCTTAGCGTGAACGGCTGCAGGCTGACCCTCCCCTCCCGCGCCTCTGGGAGCACAAGTCACTCTCCTCTCTCCAGGGTGCTGCCCCTCCACCCACCTGCAGGTTTTCCTGTGACTCCGCTACCCCTCAAATTACTGCCCAGTTTCCATCCTCTGCCAAACCCCTTGAAGAAAGTGCCATGTGTACAACTTCCTGGAGAGACCAGCCACCTCCAATTTAACACATCCCCAAACGACTCCACCCACCCTCCTGTCCATCCGGCTCCTAACTCAGTCATTCACATGAGTGCTCTGACCACGTCCCGGTCAGCCAGACTTACGGCGGGAGCCAGGCCCCATGCCTCCTTAGGTGACATGTCGGACACATCTCTTACATCTGTGTCACTCTGTCATCTCACCACATGCCCCTGGCCCCAATTACAGTGGCCTTCTAAGTGCTCTCTAATCCTGGGAGGGCAAATCCTCACACATCTCCCCTCACCCCTGTACTGTACCCAGAGACCAGTGGAAGATGTCAGTGGTGGAGTGAGAGAGCTCCTTCTCTTGGAACCTGACTCGGACTTAACAATCCTCCCTAACCAAGTGTACAGACCTAGGAAGACACCACCAGTCAACTGAAGTTGATACAATGACACTCACGACACATTTCATCAGTTAAACAACTCTAAAATCTGAATGCAAATTTCAATGCTGTCAGCCAAACAGCAGTTGTGACATAACTGTTATTATCTCCAAATGGCAGGAACTTGATCCTAGTTGCTCACGTTGTTGCCACTTCAGTTGAGTAACCTGCATCATTGTACTATATACACTGACTTTCACTGCCATGTCTTTAAAAAGACACCAAGATCCAGCATTGAAACACAAAGTTTCAAAGGTACACAGAATGTCATGAAACAGAACAACAGAATATAAATTTTATATTAATGAATCAAATGTTTGTCATCAGAGGAATGACCAAAATTCCATATTTTCTTGCAAAGTAACAATCAAAAGTTTCACGGAACCTAAGAAAGGATGATAGCCACAGGTAGATGAAGCTGTGTCACCTCTACTAAGATGTGCTTATCACATGCCAAACAACATACTTGGTGGCAAAAGAGATGGACAAATCCGTCTGAACAGATGAAACAAAATGCAAAGCAAGAGAGGCTGACATGGCTAATTTGTATGTTTCAAAGGACTATCTATCTATCTATCTATATTTTTTGAGATAGAGTCTCACTCTGTCATCTAGGCTAGAGTGCCATGGTGTCAGCCTAGCTCACAGCAACCTCAAACTCCTGGGGTCAGGTGATCCTCCTGCCTCAGCCTCCCAAGTAGCTGGGACTATAGGCATGTGCCACCACACCTGGCTAATTTTTCTATTTTTAGTAGAGACGGGGTCTCACTCTTGCTCAGGCTGGTCTTGAATTCCTGATGTCAAGCAATCCTCTTGCCTGGGCCTCCCATAGTGCTGGGATTACAGGTGTGAGCCACTGTGCTCAGCCTCAAAGGACTATCTTAAAGGCATTGTTTTATAGGTCATTGGCACTATTTTTCTTTGTGATATAGAAAATAAAAGTATAGCATAAAACCAAAGGCATCTTAGAGTCAATGAACCCTTGGTTTGTGTTGCCTTCAGTGTCTCAGTAATTTTCACATGGAGTCCCTGGGCCAAAAGAAATACCTAACAGTTCCATTTACTAAGTAGTTAAGTCCAAACAACCTAATAAGTATTTATGTCCCAATTACTCAGTAGCCATTTGAAAAGATGATACCTATAAATTGAAAGAAGCACAGTCTCATTCCATCCTTAAGTAACCTCACAATAATCCTTCAAGGCAAATTCTCTTAACCCCCTTTAGAGATGAGGAAGCTGAAGCTCAGAGAATTTCAGCAACTTTCCCAATGTCTCAGAGCTGATCAATGGTGCTGTCTTGTAATACAGTACTTTGTGTTATTTCTAAATTTCTCCTTAGAACCTAAACTCCTTAAAGGCAAGGACTATGCCTCAGTCATGTTATAGAACCTTGCCACAAAATAAAGAGGGAATAAATAGTTCTTGAATTAAATAATCTCTACCAACAGGATCTCTCTTGTTTCAGCATCTTTTGTATTTTTAGCAGCTAACTCTGTACTTGCCACATTGAAGAGGATGAGAGAAAGGTCCCAAAGGAAATGGAGTGAAGGAAGAATGGTCGCTGGAGGTGGCCAAGTGTCCCCTGAGTGTTGACCCCTCCTTGCCAACAGCAAGCTCACCCGGGGAAGTCTCAACTGTGTAAGCCACTCCTGGGCTGTCCAGCCTCCCCAGACTCGGATCCACAATGCCCAGTGAGCTCTGCAGTGCCAACGTGAGCTCCCCTGAAGGACACCAGTCTTCAGCCACCCACGCATGAACACGTCCATTGTCAAACTACACCCGTGTGGCCGCCCAGGGGCTAATCATGTATGCTGGAACCAACTGCATCAAAGGGCAAAGGGAGAAGGGCAACAGCTCAGGGCCAATGTCTGATACCCGACGCTCCACGGTGACAGTTCAGGGTCTCTGCGAAGGTGCCCGGTGAACTCGCTTTGGTTGGTGGAAACAAAAGCTTCCACCACAACTACAACCACACGAGCTCGTAACAGCAGGAGCTGACAAGGCAGCGAGTTGCTGAGTGGCACCAGCCACGTTTCAGGGAGCCTGATTTCACTTTTGCCGTAACAACCAAACTCAGTAAAAGCCCAGTCTTATACACTTAGCTACGGCCTGGGTGTGAGCCACATGGCCCAGTTATCTGTCCTAAAAAGGGCTTTTATTTCTCCACTGAAGAAAGTGCAGAGTGTGCTGGAGGGAAAGCTGCTCTCCACAGGAATTCGTTTAATTCACCTCACCTCGTGTACCCTCCTAAACCCTGGACCTGAGGTTGGCGTGTGTGTTTAACATGGGGCGGCTGACAGAGAATGTGTCCCCAGGGAATCGGCCAGGGAGAATCTCCGTGAGGATTAAATGGATCTGTCATGCTGAAATGCTGACAAGCCCTGCAGTTCTGAGATGACAGCAAGTTACGAACACAGGATTCATGGATCTCCGGAGACCACAGGAACCATCCAGGGGAAGTTGCATGTGAGACGAAAGCTCAGTTCACAGGACTGTAGAGAACAATCTGGGCCACAGAGTCCAAGGGTTTGGAGATCTTGCAAAAGCCCCAAAGCAAGAAGCCCCCTCATCCCTTTTCCCAGGCTCTTGCCGCCCATTCCGATGTTGGCCATCAGGGTGGTGACGTGGAAGAGTAAACCTAACAGCACTGCCGAGAATGCTTCGCACTTGTAGAAAGGAGTGCAGTTTTCAAGGCACCGTGGTTGGTATGTGCTGCTTCGTCGGCTCCCTCGGCACCTCCACTGAAGGGCAGGGCACACATGCGCCCCTGAACACACTGTTGCTCACGAAAGGCAAGTGTTAGCCCCAAGTCAGACGGCTCGTTCTCCAACCCAGATCTCCTCAAGGCAGGGCTTGTCTACCTCATCTTTAATCCAAGCACGTCAAAGCATTCTTGCCATCATACAGACGGGCAGAGGGTGGCATGAAGCTATCGCCTGAGTCGCACACACACGTGCAAAGCATTATCATATTAATAATCACCTGCTCTCGGAAAATGATTCCCATAAACTGCAGGCTGCCAGTTGGTAGAAAGAATAGCCTGGCATGGGAGACCTGACTCACCACCAATGACAGACACACCATAGAAACGTGACTCCTAGAAATGCTTTCCACAATGTATAACAGGGTAGTAATATTCAAGTAGAAGTTTGCGTTATTCCTGATTAGCTCTGATTACTTTAAGAGGTGTCACAAAATACAATTAATTTCAATTCATATTTGTTAATAAGACACACACCATGTAGTATTTTGGGGAAAGGGAGAGAAGAGTTGTCACAACACATAAAGATAAATGTTTCCATTCCAAAAAGTTTACTTTTATTTTTGGAGGACTTTCAGTATTGTGGAAAGGCACCATGGGCTCAAGTGGCTGTGGAAATCGAACATCCCTGAGACCCCTGAGTTCTGACTGGTAGGCGTCAGTGCTCCCAATCAACGGGCCACCTGTCAGGTGGGGCTCTGATGCACAAGTCAGCTGTCCCAAAGGAAAGTCCTTAGGCTTCTGAGCTCCTGAAACCCCAATGACATCTGTTAGTAATGATTTATAGTATTTTTTACTTATTATACAAGAAAATATTAAATACTCCAAAAATATGAAGATTTACATTTTCTCAATTTATCATGGCTTGACGAGATTTTCCAAAGATGTCCAGGTTACTTCCTTTATCAACAAGAAATGCAGGATGCGTCAGAGATCTCTATTAGCTGCTTAACATGTTTCAAACTTTTATCTTGGAAGAAATAATGTGCCCAAAAGTAGGTAACCCGTAAAACAGGGGAACATATTAAATATTTGCAAATCATACATCTGATAAGCTATAATATACTAAGAACTCTTACAACTCATGAATAAAAAGATAAATAACCTAATATTTTAAATGGGCAAAGGATCTAAGCAGGCATTTCTCCAAAGAAGATACACAATGGTCAATAAGTACATGGAAAACATTCAACGTTATTGGCCATTAGGGAAATGCAAATCAAAACCATAATGAAATACCATCTCCTGTCTCCTTAGGCTGACATAACAAAACATTTTCTCATAGCGCCAGAGACGACACTCTGAGATTAGGGTGCCCCTGTGGTCAGCCCCTGTCCTGGCTTGCAGACAGCCGCCTTCTCAATGTCTGCTCACATGGCAGACACAGGGTCAGAGAGCAAGTTCTCTAGTTTCTGTTTTTATAAGGGCACTAATCTCATCATGAGGACCCCACCCTCATGACTTCATTTTATCCTAATTACCTCTCAAGGGCTCCATCTCTAAATTTTATCACATGGGAGTTAGGACTTCAACATATGAATTTGGGGGAACATAGTTCAGTCCATAGCAATACTCTTTAGGATGGTTACAATAAAAAAGATAGAGAATAGCAAGTGTTGACAAGGATGTGAAGAAATTGGAACCCTCGTACGCTGCTGGTGGGATTGTAAAACAGTATAGCCACTTTGAAAAACAGTCTGCCATTTCCTCAAAAGATTAAATATAGAGTTAACATATGACCCAATAATTACATTCCTAGATATCTGCCCACAAGAAATGGAAACATATTCCACATACAAGCTTATACACAAATGTTATAGCAACATTATTCATAATAGCCAAAAAGTGGAAACAGCCCTGATTTACATCAACTGATGAAAAGATAAATAAAGGTGAGATCTCTAGACAATGGATTATTATTCAGTCATAAAAAGAAATAAAGTACTGATACATGCTACAACACGATGAACCTTGTCAATGTTATGCTAAGTGAAAGAAGCAAGTCATAAAGACCAAATATAGTATGATTCTATTTTTATGAAATGTCCAGAACAGGGAAATCTATAGAGGTAGAAAGTAGATTGCTTATGCCTTGTAGGAGAGCTGAAGAGAAATGGGGTGTAACTGCTCATGGGGATGGAGTTTCTTTCTGAAAATGTTGAGGGGATGAAAATATTCTAAAACTGATTATGTTGATGGTTGCACAACTCAGTAAATACACTAAAAAACATCAAATTATACATTTTAAATGGGTGAATTGTATGGTATGTGAATCATATCTCAATAAAACTGTAATATATTGAAAAAATATTTAGCACCACTGGAATCCAGCCAAGATGTGCCTTAAGAGTAATGAGCATGCCCCAGAGTAAGACATCTAGACCCAATCCAATAAAGTCTAAAACCAAGCCCTAACAACAGCGACAGGAAAAACGGAGTTAGAAGTTGAGTACTGTCAAGTTAAAGTTTGTGCTTTCTGCAGATTCACACTAGCAAACTGTCAAACCAAGCCTCCACTGGCATAAAGTGATCAGCCAATAGTTGAATTGTCTGCCAAATCAAGAATCAACACACTTCAGAAAATAATAGCAAAATCCAGAGTTTTTAAAGTATATTATTATAATGTCTAATATTCAATCAAAAATCACTAGACCAATAAATAAATAAATAAACAGGACAATGTTGAGAAAAAGTCAAAAGATGCTAAACTTGACATGGCTTAGATGTTGAACTTATCTAACAAAGACTTTAAGACAGCAATTATAACTATATTTAAATAACTAAAGGAAAATATGTTCAAAGAATTTTATAAAAATATAGTCTTTACTGTAGGAACAGATAGGGAATCTCAGCAGAGAAATGGACACTACAAAAAGAACAAAACGAAAATTCAAGAACTAAAAAGTGTAACAACTAAAATGAAAAATTCACTGATAATCTTAAGGGCAAATTGAAGATGGCAGAAGAAAGTGTTTGTGAACACTAAGACACATCAATAAAAATTACCTAATCTGAAGGACAGAGGGAAAAAATGAATTAAAGAAAATTGACCCAAATTTCAGGAACTTGAGTGACAGTATCAATCAGTCTAATATAAGTGTAATTAAAATATCAGGGTAAGAAGATGGGAATCAGGCAGAAAAAAAATCTGAATAAATAATGGTAAAAAATATACTAAATTTGATTAAAACCACTAACTTATAGATCACCAAACTTCAAGAAGTATAAACATAAAAAGAACCATGCCCAGGCACATAATAGTCAAACTGCTAAAAATTAAATATGAAATCTTCAAAGTAGCAGTGGGGAGGGAACAATGATTTATGTACAGGGAACGATGATTTAAAGGATGACAGCAACTTCTCATCAAAAAGTACAGCAGAATTCTGAAACAAAACCTTTAAAGCGCTGAAAGGGGCGGGGGGAACCTAATGTTTACATCCAGTAGAAATATCCTTCAAAAACAAGAATGACATAAAAATATTTTCAGATAAATTAAAGCTGAAAGAATTCATTAGCAGACCTGCACCACGAGCAACAAACACTAAGGCTATCTGCAGGCTGGGAACGTGGATCTGCAGAAGAGTCTAATAAAGAACACCTGAAATGGCAAGTAAGTATGAAAATATAAAAGACTTTTCTTTCTTTTCATAATTTACTTAAAAACAACTGACTGAGGGAAAAGTAATAACTCTATAAAGTGAGGTTTATAACATAGGACAATATACTAAATGGGGGCAGGTAGATGGAGTGACATTGTTGTAAGTTTACCATATCTGGGAAGTATGGCCTGTCAAGAGGTACGATGTTGATTCCAAATAAACCCTGGTATGTTAAGAATGCCCTAGAACAACTACCATAAAAAAGGTGGGGGTGGGAGGGTTGGAGGAATGAATGGAAATCAAATAGCAACATGGTATAGACTTAAACCAAACCACATCAAAAATTACATTAAACGATCAAGAGTTAACATCACCAGGAATAAGACATATTGACATCATGCACCCCCTGACTGGATGCATTCAGAAGGAGACAACATCACTTTTGTGTCAGAAATGTACAATCACATCTGATCATGAGAAAACATCAGACAAGCCCAAAGTGAGGGAGGAACATTCTCTTTTGTACTCTTCAAAAACGTCCAGGTAATAAAAGACAAAAGTGACACTAAGGAATTGTCCCACATTAGAGGAGATTAATAAGACATGATCTCTAAATTTAATGTGTGGTGCTAGATTGAATTTGGGGCCAGAAAGAGACATTACGGGAAAATTGGTGAAGTTGGAAGAAAGTCTATAAATTAATTAACAATACTGTAACAATGTTAATTTCCTATTTTTGATAATTATACCATGGTTATGTAAAATGTTAACAAAAGAGAAAACGAAGTGAAGAGTATACAAGAATTCTCTGCACAATTTTTGCAACATTTCTGCAAGTCTAAAATTATTTCAAAATAACAAGTTAGAAGATGGTATTAAATGTAAATAAACTAAATATCTCAACTTAAAGACTGAGATTATCATATTAACCAAAATCTTGAATAACCCAATGTCCATCAAAAGTAAACAAAATCATGGCAACATAAAGGAAGGAACTACTGATCCCTGCAACACCCTGTATAAATCTCACAGATACTATGCTGAGCAAAAAAAGCCAACCGCCAAAAAGCTGAAAGGAAAAAAATAATTATATTTATGTGAAATTCTAGAACAGGCAAAACTAATCTAGAATGACATAAATCAGCTCAGTGGGTGCCTGAGTTAGCAGGGTGGTGGGGTGTGGCTACGGGGACGGGAGACAAGAAGACTTTCTGGGGAAGGGGAACATCTCAGCTGGGGTGGTGGTTGCATGCGTGTATATAGTTGTTCAGATTTATTGACCTGTATATTTACAATGTGTGAATTTTATTGTATATAACTTATACTTCCATAAAGTGGACTAAAAAGAAAAAGTCAATAGTATCTCTACCATTCAGCTGTGGCAACGTAGGGTGGGGAGTGGAGAAAGAAATACGGACAGGACCGAGTGCACCAAGCCAAGAACTTCACACTGTGAGACGTGCCCTAGTGCTCAGTCGTGGACGTAGGCTTGCGCCGTCTTCTCAGAAGCCTGTGTTCCACACCAAGCCAGAGCCATCGGGAGGACGCCAGCTCCCTGCAACACGTTCTTTGAGGGCAGGCTGCCCAGGCTTTCACGTATAAAAATGGGATGCCACTTCAGACTTTTCCTCAGCATGTGGGATGGGTAACAGTACACTTCAAGAATCTCACGTGAAAGGAAATCTTTTAAAGCTGTTTGGTAAGATTTTGACCAGTGTTCTTGATCTGGTTACAGTATAACAAGATGTATGTACTGAAAATGCAGTATTATTGAGGTCGGATTACTGTCGAATTGACATGTTTGTGTAGTTTATTAATGCCATGTTTAAGTAAGAAAATAACATGAACTCGATCCCTTCTTCCCAGACATAGCCAAGCTTTTGATTATGTCAGCAGAACGAGTCACTGGCAGTTGCACAATAGCATTTTTTGTGGTTGCTCAGAAGCATAATTAGAGCAAATATCTACTGGGTGCTTTCTATGTGCAAGACCCTGCATTTATTTATAATTTAGGTGCTTTCCATTCATTTCATTTAATCCTCACAACAGACCTTTAAGGATTTTAACAGATAAGGAAACTGAGGTCAAGGAAGTTTGGACAACTTGCTCAAGGTCACCTCTGCGTGGTAGTCATATTACCAGTGAGTTTTTGGAGCCAAGATTGAACCAGCACCTGTTGTGCTGCAGAACTTGATTTCTTGTGCACTGTACATATTAGACTTTCTCTCTCATGATCAATATATCTGTGTTAATGTTAACAGTATTTTACCCGACATATTTTCCAATGCCAAGGCAGTGAAACAGGAAAGTATAAAATGAAAAAAGGAAAAGAAAAAAAAGCTTTCACCCTAGTCATAGGACATAACTTCTTTTTGATCCTTTGGGATATTTCATCTTACCAGACAAGCTTCTATAAAGTTTTCAAAGACTTTCTCCTAGAAATAGATAAATAGGAAGCCAAGTGCCAGGTATGCATCACCACTGAGTCACCCAGGGCTGTGTTTTGTCAGTGAATTTAAAGAAATCTCTGGGTTATGTTTCCATTCTGCACATTCTACAGGTAGGAACATCATCTTACATTGGTTATAACCCACTTGCCTACCTACCATCTCACTTGATCCCAACACTAACTCTGTGAGATAGGAAGGGTGTGGGGGGGTTCCATTGTGAATCCATTTACAAATGAGGAAAGGGAGACCTATAGCAGTTAATGCACTTGCCCAAGATCCCAGTTAACAGAGGGATGGAAATCTTAGACTTCTGACTCCCAGGTGGCTGCAAGGAGGCTGACATCCTCAAGCATCAGGGTCCAGGGTCCGTGGGACATCTGTAGTCTTTGCCTAGAATTTCCTATCTCAATTTTAACTTAGTCAATAGATGTTCAACACAAAGGTGACACTTCAAATATTCTGTCTGGCAAAAAACAGAAGCACATTTCCAAGGGAGCACCAAGGTGCTCGAAGGAGCATCAAGGTAGGCACGAGGAAATGACAACAGGTCATCCTAGCAAACCGTGATCAATTACTTTATTTCACCAAATCTAAGATGTTACGGATTTGCAAATGCACCATTATTTTGTATCAGTAAGGAAGAAAAGTACTCCCCACTAAACTACCATAGGATACTGATTCTAAGACACATCCAGATCACAGATATGTTTAAAATAGGTCTTAGTATTGATGAAATATGGTAATTCAAGACCAGCTTTCTCAAATGGGGGATTATAATCTTTTTAGAAGTCCCTAGCTCATCAATTTGTCAATATGACTGAGTAGCAACGATGCTGAGTGCCGGGATCATCAGAGGGAAGAGAGGGACAGAGATGAGGAAGGCATCACTTCTGCCATCCAGTAAACCCGCATCTCAGACTGGGAGGTCCTTCCAGGAAAATTCCAAGAGCCTGCAGCTTCTGAGCTCTCATCAGCACTTTGGTAAAAGTAGTTGTCATGTGAGTGAATTTGCAGATCTCCTTTGTCTCCTTAATTATCAAAACAAACCAAATATAAAACATTCAGTTTTTCTTGACCAAACTCCGATTAGGTATTTGAGCATCTAGGTGACAATTTCTTGACATTTTCAATTTTTTTTCCATGAAGAGTTAAAGAAGGGAGCTAACATTGGTTGAGTACATACTATGTGTCATGCAGTAGTACCCTAATTCACAGAAATCATCACATTTAATTCTCAACATAACCTTAGGAGTTGGACATTATTATAATTCCCTGCTTAAAGGATGAGGAAACCAGAGCTCAGAAAACCTAAGTAGCCACAGTGAGGTCAAGCAGGCTATGAACGGCCAGTTAGGACCCAGACCCAAGGCCACCTGGCCCTGAAGGCCATGTGCTTTCCACTGGAAAGAGGACAGAAAGCATGGACAGCAAAGACTTGCAAAGGCTTGGAAATCACTGCTAGGCTACACTGAAGTCTGGAAGGCTGATATTTTATTAAAATGACACAGTAAATAACAAAACCCCTTCTGTACAGGATACCTCACTCACGCTGGGGACTGTTCAGTGATCAGGATGGCAGCAGCATGACTCATCTGGGAGCAGGAGACACGTGCGTGCTGTTTCCTCACCTGCCTGTCTCCCTGCTGGCTGGATGCTAACACCTGGGGGACAAGAACTATGCCTGTGCGCCCTGTCTCCATCTTCAGCGCCCGTCGTGAAGCCTGGTGTGGATCAGGTGCATGCAGTGTAGGTTGCATGAGTGGCTGTTTCCTGGTGAGACGCCGTGGCCTCTGCAGAGCCAGTCCCCGTGGCTTCTTTGCCTTTCCGGTTCATCAGCTGCATGGTGAACATTACATCTTCACCACTTTTGTTTCCCTAAGGTTGCTTATACATACACGTGCAGAAAATACTGAAAAGGAATGTACCCAAATACTATCAATGAGAACTCAAAATTGTCATTTTTCTTCATATTTTCAATGAAAATATGAATGAATTAAAAAAATTCAATGCTTTTCAGTGAACATGTCTTACTTTCATCAGTTGTGACAAACAGAGGTGTCCTCTGGTCACATATTCTCAGTGGCTGCCCCACCTCTGGTCTGGTGAGGGGGTCTGGAGGGGCAGGGAGCAACAGAGCAAAGGAAGGTAGCAGGTGAGACCCCTGCCCTCTATTTCTTTAGTTCCTTCAGCAAATGTTTAGTCAACACCCACTACGTGTCAAGCTTAGTTCTGTGTGCTCAAGACACAACCATGAACCAAACAGACAGAAAGCCCTGCCCTCATGGTGTTTATATGCTAGCAAGGGGAAGCAGACAAGAGAACCAATATGCAAACTAGAAAGTGTCTCTACATCCCTCGGTTATAGGTATGATGCAGAGAAACAGAGCAGAGAGGAGGGCTGGGAGGTGGGAAGGGTGCAATTTATACAGGAAAGCCCCAAAGACCTTGCAGGGGTGACTTCTGAGGAAGATGTGAGGAAGGGGAGAGAGTGGGGCCCCCAGCCCTGGCAGAAGACACAGCAAGGGACAGAGCCTAGGGCAGAAGCATGCCTGGGTTGGGACTGGGGGCATTCCAGGACAAGCAGGGAGGCCACCATGCTATAGTGACATGGGTGACAGATGAGGTCATAGAGGTAAGCAGGGGCTGGTCACCAAGGATGTGTAAGCCAGTGTAAGACTTTCACTTTTTCCTGCATAAGACACAAGGCCACTGGAGGGTTTGAGGGAAAAAAGTGACATGATCTGACAAGTCTCAACAGGATCGCTGCGCTGACGAAGGCAGAAGACCAGCCAGGAGGCTACGGCTATAGCTGGGGACTTGCTGGCGGATTGAGCTGGGATGAGGGTAGAGAAGGTGAGATGTGGTCAGGAGCCGGGCACATTCTGAACCTGGATTTGGCAACGGTCCCTGATGGCTGGGACGCGGGCAGCGAGAGAAGAGTCAGTAGTGACTCCAAGGTTTATGGCACGAGCATCGAGAAGGGGGAGATGGAGCAGGCTGTGTGCAGGCGGGTTTCAGGGAGAAGGTCAGAAGCTTGGTATCCCAGAGAAGATGCTGCCGAAGAAATTGCATGTGCCAGTCTGGAATTCAAGGGAGGGGAGCAGACAAGAGATGAAAATGTGAGATGTGTAAGAGTACAGGCAGTATTTACAGCCATCAAAGTGTGCAGTTATACATCACGTGACAACAGGGAGGCATTCTGAGAAATGCATCATTAGGTATCCCGTCATCATGCAGACATCATCGCATGCACTCACACACACCCGGATGGCACAGCCTACCACACACCGACGCTCTATGGTGTGGCCTGTTGCTCCTGGGCTGCACACCTGCACAGCATGATGCCGCACTGAATACTCTAGGCCGTTGTAACATGGTGGTAAGTACTTGTGTATCCAAACATAGTGAAGGTACAGGAAAAATATGGCATTGTCATCTTATGGGACCACTGACATACATGTGGTCTGTCATTGGCCGAAACATCTTTATGTGGCACATGACTGTATGTAGAGAAGAGGTACCAGGAGATAAAGACAATAAGGGACCCTGCAGCCAGTGAGGGAAGAGGGAAACCAGGAGAGTGAGGTGCCCTGGCAGCCAAGTGAAGATTCTGCATCAAAGAGGAGGCAATAATGCAACTGCCCGTGGCAACTGAGACCTTTTTCCTATTAGTTCTTTTCAAATTATGTTCAATCAGACCTTACTGGATACCGGTGCTGGGCAACCTGGAACCAAAGAGACAGGTAGGAGATGGTGCCAACAGTGTGGAATGACTATTTCATTCAACAACGACCGAGTGCCTGCAATGGGAAGTGTTGTGGGTGGATCACTTGTGGAACTCCGAATCCAGTGCCTGCACCATTTCTCAATCTGGCCATACACATGAGTAAAATACACTCGACCAGCAAGGGAAGCGGCTGAGGATCCAGCCTGAGCAAGGGGCCAGCTCAGCGCCGCTTCCAGCAGATCTGCGGCCGGGGCTGGCCAGCTTCCCCTGCATTTCTCCTCTGCGCTGCATTCCACTCACTGCCTTCGATGTGCCATATCGCAAGATGGCTCTTAGGCTCAGGGTCTGGGGGAATGAAAGACTTGGAGGTTCTGGAATAATGCACAGTTGCTATTTTTCTGTAGTAGAAATGGCCAGAACAAAAGTTCCTGAAGTTCAGGAACCATATCTTATAACCACCTGGAATATGCCTGAATCAATATTTATTACACAAATAATTCAATCATCAACAGAAATCATTAAGGATGGCACACTTCTTGGGCAAAAGGGGCCTATTTCTAGCAAAGAACATGCTATACAATTACAAAGTTCATCGTTCTAAGGTCAGCAATAACAGATATTTCCTGAGCACCTTTTAGGCTCAGACACTGGTCAGACACTGTCTTAGCTCTAGGGATATAGTGGAGAACAAGACAAAGACGGTGTGGGGGGCAGACATTCAACAAGTGTGCTGATAAACAAGACAGCTGCAGATGGCAGTAAGGGCTCCAGGGGAATCAGACTGCAGTAGACAGTGCCTGTGGCCGGTGGCCGCTTGCAGGGCAGGGCCTCTTTGAGAAGCTGCGATCGGGGCCACCCTAGCACAGAGCAGAGCAGGAGCCACCCAGGCCGAGGGAACACAGCCTCAAAGGGCCATGCAGTGTTCTCACAACTGCAAGGAGGCCGTGCTTGAAAGAGCGCGACACAAGATGAGGTTGGAGAGGGAGGCAGGAGGCAGGCTGTGCAGGGCTGCGTGGACCACGGAGTCAGGTCTGGGCTGTTTTAAGTTATTGTGAAAGTAAAGAGGGTATTCTTGGGGAAGTGTGAAAACTCCCTGTTAATATCAGGAGTGAGACACAAAATGTGCAGGAAAGAGGACTCTCAGGGTGCCGCTAAATGTGTCATGGCTCAGACCTTGCCATCCCTTAGAGAAGCTGCGGTTAGGTTAGAGCAGGGATGGGGCTGGGTGTCCCTGGGCCCTGACAAGTTAAAGGACCTGACCCAACCCCCTAGATGTGGCGCCCACCTCCACACTGGAAAAGGGGAAGCAAGTGGGTCTGCTCTTCAGCCGGAGGCCCCCTGCCCATTAATGCAAGGGCACTAATGTGGGTCCCTGACGCACCCAGCCTGATGCCCAGGGCTTTGGTAGGGCCGACTCAGTGAGTTTAACCAGATAAACTCAAATGCCTCTAAGTGGGAAAGCACTTGCAAGGTTGCCACGTGGGGCTCCTCCACTCTCTCTTGTATTTTAAACCCTCTGTCCTCCCTCACCCACTTCCACTACCTGCTCAGCTCTTGGGCACCTGAGCAGGAGGCCCTCGGCCCTATTCTCTTCATGGGCACACTGCTCTGCCTCACAGTGCCAGACACACCTGCCCTAGAGCTGATTGTAGATATGACTTCACAGAGGTTACCTTTTTAAGAATAAGAAGATACAATAAGTTAAGATTTTGAGAGTGAATGTGTCAGCATTTGCCTAGTAAAACAACAGCTGCATCTGAGATGGGGTCCGGGGGACACTTCCTTCTCAGCCAGGGACTTGCTCCGTCCTCCACCGTGTAGGACCACATTGGAATCGAACTCTCCTGTCGAGTGTCTCACGTTTCTTCCCTTCATGACAGCCAACACTGAACATCTGTCCTCTCCCCATCAGCCCACCAACCCCTATTCCCATCATGTAATGATCAAAATGACTTCTATGCCTGCCTGTACATGGCCATGTCTGTGAATGTCATTTCCTTTGAGAAGTGGGGACACAAGCCGACAGAAGCAGCAGGTCATGTCCCACCCAGCATAGCCACCAGCTTTCCATGCAGAGCAGGTCCAGGGCAGGGTGCCAAGGAGTTTCACCTGCCCTGCCGGGAGACCCTCACCAATACTGCCACAACAGCCGACCCTGAGAGCCCCACAAAGTTCCATGCAGGTCTAAGTGCTTAGCGTGCACTAATCGTCACCAGGATACCTCACAGCAACCACACGGGAAAGGCATAAAGCTACTGTCTCCAGTTTATAAGGAAGGAAACCGAGGCACAGAGAAGTCAGGTGCCTGCCCTGCCTAAGGTTGCGCAGCGGGTAAGTGTTGGGACTCATCCCCAGGAGGGCCTGGCCTCTGCTGTCTTGGCCTTCTACTGCCTCTCATCTGAGTGCATCCTCACGGGACAAGTTGGACGCGCTTCCTGCACTCACCAGCTCCTGCTCCGCAGTGCCATTTTCTAGTTCTAAACTTATACACATACAGCATCTCCTTAAAGGTTTAATTACCTTGATTGTAGGTCTCAAACCTGGACAAGATTTCTATGAAATATTTAGAAATTTGTTACTCAAATTTTCCCAAGAGAAACCTCTCAACAAGTGTGGGTGAAATCTATAATCTTAGAGATGAGTCTATGACAGGGACTCAGCTGTGCTCCAAGCTCCCAGAGCAGTGAAAGCCTGCTCCTATCACCCAGGTGTATCTGCCAGTAAGAGAAACAGGGTGGAGGTGCCAGCCTCCTGCCCAGGTCCATCCATGGGCTAAGTCCAGGAAAAATTCGAATCCTGGTTCAGACCTGGGAAAGGCCACGAGTGCAACCATGACACCAGTAACAGCCCCGAAGCTCAGGGCTGCTCTGGGGCTACTTGTCTTAAACCCTGGGCCTTAACTCCCTGGGAGGAGACGGGAGAGTGAGCTAGCAGCCAACAGCATTAGAAAAGCTGTGTCACTTTACACTTTCCTGTTATCTTTTCCACTCCCCCAACAGTACTCAGAGCAAAGCTAACGACTGAACATTTGCAGATAACTCGAAAGTGACCTTTGGGGTCTAAAATTTGTCAACCAAGAACTTTTTAATCCATCTCCTTTTCTACCCCCAAGCCCAGCTATCGTTTCACAGGCCTTGGTAAATCCACTTTGGATCCCTGATGAATGAGTCAGGCAAGAGCACCCTTCTAGGAGTTAGCATTTCTGGGGCTCAAGGAAGCTGCAGAGGAGAGGGAACTATAAACCCACTTAAGAATGGACATCAGTGCCTCCCCCCAGGAACTAAGGCACCAGCCCCCAAATCACCCAAAGCTGGAGACAGAGCCTTGTCATAAGCCCTGGGATGCCAACTAACCACAGCGGCCCCTGCCAGGCCCAAGCCCAAAGCCAGGAGCACAACCTGAGCCTCCTGCTTGACCACAGACCCTGCCTGCCCACCACGATTTGTGAAACAGCACCTCTGTGAAAGCAGCAGGCCCCAGCCCTCCACTGGGTTGGGGGGGAGGACACCCCCGCCTTTGGCCTGCCTCCCCACCCCAGGCCTATCCACAGCAGAGGGATTCCCAGACCTGAAAGAGCTGGAACTGTTCAAAGTGGGACAGATTCTTAGAACTGGAAGGGGCCTCTCAGGCAATCTAAGCCAACTTTATAGAAAAGACAACTGAGACCAGAAAGGAGAAGCTACAACGTGCACCCTCCCCAGCAAAACCTCAAGAAAAGACAGTGATGCAAAGAACAGGACATATGGGTGGGCTGGGTTCTTTGGAGGTTTGGGGTACAAAAGGGCTTCTGAGAAAACAGCCCTGTCCCTTTAAGGGCTGCACCTTGGCCAGCATGGTACTCACAGCGAGGGCAGCCTGAGCCTGGCCGCTGGGCAAGACTGCAGTCAGCACAGCCCCTGAGCACCCTTGGCTTCCTGAAACCTCCGTGCAGGCATCTGGAAGGGTCAGGGGAGAGAGTCGGCCCCCAGTACTCAACCAGATTCCAAATCGCCCCGGAGGAAAGAGTTGAGAAAAAAGCCACGTGGGTGGAGAAGCAGTGAGGAGAGACACCAACTTTAGAAAATCTAGAAGAGGATTCATTCAGTACAAAAAAGCCCAGACTGCAACCACAGGGGCGAAGAAGTCAGGAAATGCTGCCGCAGCAGCCAGCCCAGTGGTGAGACCGCGAGCCAGTGGGTCAAACTGGGATGCAGGGGGCGGAGGTTTAAATTTAGCCAGGTAAACAGAGCCGGCCAGGGCAGAGAGGGCTGGGAGGAGCAGTGCAATCACCTGCTCTATGGGGGGTGGGGGGGGATGCGGGCATTTCTCCCGAAAAGTCCAGCCAGAACTGCACCACACAGCCGGCCCATTTTCAGGGCTCCCCCGACATGCTGCTTGGGGGAGTGCACAGGCTGCACCTTGGAGATGGACAGATGGCCCAGATTAAAAACTAAACTATCAGGCCTTTTCATCTTTACCACAGTATCTACGCCCAGCCTCTGCTGGATTTTTCTGGATTCCTGGATACGATTTGAAAATGCTCAACAGAAACCAGCCAAAGGTGCCCTAATGTGCCCCTACACTCTCAGCACTCGAGGGTTGACATCCATTGCTGTCCAGAGTCACGAGAGACCCAGTGTAATTACAAACACAACACTCTGAGATCGTGTTCAGGTGAGGGGCTGGAAGAACAGTGGACTCTGAAAACCTGTCTGGAAGGTTAAGGAGATAAATGGCAGGCAGTTTGGAAAGGAGCCAAGGTGAACAAAATCAGGATTGCGGACACAAAAGCTCTTGTGGGCTCACTGGTTTCTATTTCAGAGAAGACAAGGACTATCACTTCGTGTAAAATTTCCCTCCCCCCCCATGCCAGAGATGCCAGGCTGCGGCAATCCAGAAACCAGCAGAACTATCCCAGAAGTGGAAATTAGAACGGACCAGCCTGGTCCTCTGCGAAGAAGAGCAAACAAAAAAATCTTTCAGCTGCCACTAGAGTAAGAGGAGAGTGAAATATGCAGGTGGAGAACAAGCCCAGATTTTTTCTTTTCACAGCATATGGCTCCCAGCAATTCCGGCAATAACTTAAGCTTTTTGGACAGAAACATTTTTAGATAAGGCTTGTTTTGAGCCAGTAAGAAACCCTTGGAGATAGATATTACAACCACCAAATGAACTAAAGAGGGGACTAGTTTCAGACGCCCTGGGCAAACACATAGACACACATGCTCACTCTTACTCATACCCAAACACGCATGACACCAGAGCCTGGGGAAGCAGGAACTCCACAGTGGGGAGAGGACCAGCAAGCTCCTCCTAGACAGAGCCACAGGGTGTCACAAGCCCTTGGGCTGACTGTCTTTGAGAAAGAAAATGAAGGGGAGCTGTCTCTCCTGGCTACCTTTGGGCATTTACCCACATATTGCCACTTTAGGTTCCTTTACTTCCTTCACCTCCTGCCCTGGTGTCAGCGCCACTTGCACCTGCTAGGAAGGAGCCCTGGCTTTAATTATGCCTCTTTCCTGGACCTGACAGCACCAGGAAGACCCCAGCCTCATCACTCCTGTCACAATTGCACAAAAGTGACTTCTTTCAGTGTTGTCTTTCCTCCCGAGGAGACACACCTGTTCCTTCTTGCTATTTATAACCACAAATCTTGTGTGTCAAGGAGAGAATAGACACTTTTTTGAAATGGAAGAAAGCCACCACCCAGCCTTCCACCTTTAATAAGTCATTGTGTTTGCCGGGACTTTTGTGTGTGAGCCTAGGCAGGCATGCAGGTGCAAGCTCTGGGCCGGGCATCCACTCAAGTTATGCCTGAGATGAGGAGTCTTGCCTTGGATAAGAACTGCACATGTGAGCAGACCACAGGAGCAGCCGGGTGCAGGAAACGGTCCTCAGGCCCCGTGAGGGTGAGGGTGTGCCTGCTGCTCCCTGGGCTCTCCGTCGCCTTAGGGGCCAGCCACAGAGGGGGTCACCCTGAGCTTCCACCCATGTGCCTGCATGAGTGCTGGAATTTGGCCAGGGGCATGATCCTGCCCTGCTGACCCAGAGTTTTCTGCTCCCACACTGAGGGCATGGGCACAGATGTCCCATCACAACTCTGTCAAGTGGGCACATTCCCTGGTGACTGGAGCAGTTCAGAGGATTGGTAACCTGATCCTGAGTTCCTATCCTCCAGGTACCGGGCTGAAACTCTGCCCAGAGTGGTAGCAATTGAAACTGCTGCCAACGTGGCCAGGTGGCAAAAGCAGTGAAGAAGGACCCTGGTAAAGTGGAGAGCAAGCTGTCCCCCTCCCCATTCAGCTGAGTGACCAACACAGGGCTGGAGCCACCTTAATCTTCCTCCCTGTGAAACAGCCCCGATCCTGCCCCAAGCGCACTTTATTGTCTCTTACATCGATTTGCAGGATGCAAATATCCAGAAGTGGCTTGGTAGCCACTAAGCCTCCACGAGAAGATGGGGGAAGAGGTCACCTCCCACTTCTCCCACGGCAGGGACTGGTGAGGCCGGGGAGCAGAGGAACAAGGGAGGAAACACAGAGCTCGCCCACCACGCAGGGCTCTACCTGCCCCGGCGCGGGCAGGAATGCAGGCACCAAACACACACTGCCGGCGGGCTAAAGTAATCCAGATGTGGTCCGCGCCGAGTCTGCCTGCCGCGCGCGGACCTCGAGCCGAGGGTTCCAGCTGGGCCCGCCCAGGCCCGGGAAAGCGAGCGAGGAGGTCGGGGCTCACGCAGCTCGCACAGCCGCGGGCGGTGCCGCCGCCGGTGCCGCGCCTCGGTCCGGGGAGCAGCGCGCCGGCGCCGCGGGGAGGGCGACCGGCCCGAGCCTACCTGCCCGGCCGGGAGCGCGCCCTCGGCGCTGGGGACCGCGCGCTCGCGGGAGGCGGCAGCGGCGCGGCCGAGAGCCCGGCGTCCCAGCTTTGTTCGCGGCCCGGCCGGGCAGGTCCCTTCCCCCCGGACCCGCCGCGGACCCGCTCCCGGCCGAGCACCGCGCGTCTCCTCGGGGAGACCAGGGCTCGCTCGGGACCCCGGGCGGCGCGGGGCGCTCCGGGCAGTCGGCGGCCGGCAGCGGCGGGGGCGCCTCGGGCGGCGGGGCCGGGGCCGGGGGCGGCGGCGGAGGCCCGCGCAGCCCCTTTCGCACAGCGGCAGCGGGCGCTTACCTGCATGGCCCGCCGCTCGTCAGGCCCGCGGGCTCCGGCGCGGCCCGGCTCTTCCAGCGCCCGGCTGCGCTGGGTCGACCCGGCGCCGCGGCGCGGAGGAGCGGCCCGGGAGGCCCGGGGGGCGGCCGGGGGCCCTGGCCCGCCCGTGGGGCCCGGGGCAGACCCTGCCCGCTCCTCTCAGCGCGCGGGCCGCTCGGGCCGCCGCACCAGACTCCTCATCCGCGGCTGGGGCGCGGGCGGGCGTGCTCCGCTCCGGGGGCTCCGCCGAGGCGTCTGCCGGCCCCCCAGATGCTGGGGCACCCCAGCGGGCCCGCGCAGTCCTGGCCCTCGGAGTCCGCGCTCCCTCCTGCCGCCCGGAGGGCTCTCTGCTCCGCCCGGGGACCCCCGAGCTCGGCCGGCGGGCGAAGTCGGGGTGCGGAGCCCCCGGCGCAACCGGAGGGAGGCCCTGGGGCCGGGCGCCTGGCTCCGGCCGCCGCCGTCGGTCGTCGCGGTGCTGAGCGCTCTTCTCCGGGGCACGAGACCCGAGGAAGTTTCGGCCCCAAGTTGGCTGCGGGGCGGGCGGCGGCCGCGGCTCGGATTGAGGGGCCGGCGCTGGGCGAGTGGACCCGGGGGCTCCGCCGCCTCCGCCCCGCCCCCCGCGCCTCCTCCCCGCCCCCGGCGGCCGCTGCCCGGGCTCGCTCCTTCCCACCCGCGGAGCCCGCGGCTCCTCTCCCGAGGGCTCCTCCCAGGCGCTGGGACCGTGACCTCCGCACCTGCCTCCGGCTGCCCGGCCGCCCGCGGCCCCGGGTCTCCCGCGGGGGTGCGGATGGGGAGCCCCCGCCGCCCAGCCCGCTTCCCGGCCCACACGCCCGCGGCCCCCTCCTCCAGGACTCGCCCGGCCTCCGAAAAGACCGGTGAGACCCCAGGGCCGGCAGCGCCCGGGCGCCGGCGACCCGGGTGGGAGCCCACCCAGGGGGCTGCGGAGCTAGCGGCTGGGCCTGGGGCAGGGTTACATCGCCCTCTCTCATACCTCCGTCGAACACTTCCATGCGCTTCTTCCTCCTTTGAATCCCCCAAAGAAAATGATCTGGGAGCTATTTTTCCACTTTACAAGCCCAGGTCATTCCCTGTTAGTCCTAGGACCTTTTCCTACAGCACCCAGCCGGGACATATCTCTGGGACTGGAAAGGTTTCGCGTGGGAAGTGCATTCTCTGAACACTTCTGTCATGGCTTTAGGACTGAATTATTCTCCTGACTTTTAATGAGGAAACTGAGGCACAGAAAAGCACAACGACCAGCCAGCCCTTAGTTACTAAAGGATTTAGTCACCTGAAAAGGTCAGACCGAAGTTTTAAACATTTTATTGAGGTCCCAAGTCCTGTTTCAGGCTACCTCGTAGCACCCCTGGGTGAGCTGTCCAAGAGGGTGCCCAAGAAGGTGAAGGGAGTTGGCCACGTCCCGCCTGCGGCAGGAGTCACACTCTAGCTGCTGGACCCTACTCCAGACCCTAGAAACGGGGCGACCAGAGGGCCCGCACGCTGAGGCCTGCCCTCCAGCTGCCTTTTCTTTCACATTCTGAAAACCCCAGCCTCCTCCCTGAAGGAGTAGGAGGTCACCCTGCTAAAGAAATTGCCTTTGAATGCAGTACAGTGAAGGGGCGAAAACAATAGTAATAATCAAAGGCTTTGCCTTTTCTTAATTAGTAACCAAACAAGGTGACAGCCTCCCCCTTTCAGTGGGGGCAGGGGCAGCAGGGAGGGTCAGGGAATAGGTGAGGCCAGGAACCCACCATATTGGTTAGGCAATAAGGAGCTATTGTCCTCTGGATTTTACAATAAGGAGAGCAAGAGCTGTTTTAGCAAATACCCCACTAATTAGAGGGAAAGGCTTCCTTGGAATTGTGCTGGCTTGGGCTGGAGGTGCACTGTGACTTTTCTCACCTCCGGAGTGAATGGGGTTTATGAGACCAGGTCCAGCAACCATAAATGAATGGCCTGTAATTGCTGTGGGAGGGGGGATCTGCCTCCAGCGAGGGGAGCTAGTTCAAGGCTTTATCTTCGGGGGCAAGGAGGAGAGCTGGCCTAAAGCAGGCACAAAAGCCTTGAATCCACTTTGTCAAATTACAAATGGGCTCAGTTCCTCTCTTCTGTAGAATAAAGCATCAGTTCTGGGGTCAGGGTCCCTCCGCTGTGGCAGGTCAAGGGAAAGCCTTGTTCAGGAGACCCTGATCATTCAGAATGCAACCTGGGAGAATCTGGGGGTTCGCTTCCTAAACACGTTTGTTGAGCTCTAAATGCTTAGAGATGACTGACACCAGTTCCTACCCCAGGAAGTTGACAGTCTAAAGAATGGGGCGTGGGGAGGCAAACCTCTAATTTGAAGAGCAACAAGTGGTGACTTTGCTCAGCCCCAAGCTGACAAGCCAGGACAGCAGGTGGCAGATGACAGCAATCTCAGCTGAATGTCCTGCAAGTCCCCTCCTCCCACCATCTCTATCCAAGATGAGTCAAAACGTGTGGTACAAGGAAGGAAGCTGCAGTGCCCCCAGGAAAGGAGCTTGTGGCTGAGTAGCTGGGAAAACATTTGAATGAGGAGACGGCAGAGACGTGGGCCAGATTCCCAAGGGAAGTGGTGAGCGTCCCGTTGCTTGAGTCACTGAACTGCCAGGGAACCTACCTCGGGTGCTGGAGGCCAGCACTGATGGGAATGTGGACAGATCTCACCCATGTTTTGTCTGCGACTGCTGGGTGGGGCCTCTTGCCTTCTCTCCTAAGTAAAACATAACCCAACTTGGCATTTGTGATTTAAAAGAAAAGCAAAGAAGGAAGGAAAGACAAGAAAAGAGAAAGGAAAGGAAGAACAGTTGGCTTTATGGAAATATTTAATGATTCCTGCTCTGTTTATTGGAGACACTGTTCCCCCCTACACATCATGCCCTTGAAGGCCACCAGGCACAGCAAGAGGTCCCTTACCAGCCAGAAAGTCTGACAAAAACCCTTTTGGAACTAGTCAGAGAGGCGACTTGAGACTCCTCCATTTCCTTAGATCTCAGTGGCTTTCCTGCCAGTGTACATCTAGGGCTGCCCAGCGGCCCGCAGGCAATGTCTTCTTAGGTCAGCTGCTCCCTCTCACCATCACCAGTGCCAGGAGGAAGAGCCTCCGGCAGGGCTGTGGCCCAGCTGCTGCTGTGTGCCCGAGGAAAGCACGCCTGTTGCAGGGCAATCCTCTGCTCCATGCTAGACTGTTTCTCTGGCACCCTTCAAAGGTTTATTTGAGATGCATAGAAAATTCCCTGGAACAAGCAGCCCACTGAGCCTTCAAAGCCCAGAACAAGGCAGAGACGCAAAGCTAATAAAAAGCATTTCTCCCAATAGCCATTTGCAGACGCTCCTGTTGCCCATGTTATTGTGTTATTCAATCTTCATTTTCTGCTAGTTCTCCGGATACGACATAGAAATCACGGTTTTTCTAAGAAAGAGGGCTTTAAAAAACAGATAGAATATGACCCAAATATCCAGACACCATCCCTAGATTGCTGTCATGAACTCACAATAGCCAAGACGTCTGGATCAGGGGAACTCTAAAAGCTGAGGGCAGCAGGGCTGATAAGAAGAAAACTGCTGTCGTGAGTTCCAGACTAGCTCCGCAGCTTACTTGTGGAGGAAAAGTTTCCACTAAGATGTCAATACCATAAAGGAATTTTTATAACAGTGGAAGAGGGCTAACCTGTTGACAATTCTTAGCACCTGGTATGTGCATAGACCTTACCAGCTGTACACTGCTTTTCCATTCTTATCTTAATCAAGGTCCATCACAGTGATGACAGTCCTAGTCATCCTGCTTGGAGGGTTCTCCTCTAACCGCCTCTCCCCCAAATAGGGGCCAGTGCTCCCCAGGGAGAAGACCCAAAGTCATTGCTGAGCAGGTGGGCTCCGAGTCAGCCCTCTCAGGTGAAACCCAGACATCACCCGTGTGACCTTGGGCAAGGCACTCATCTTGCTAAGCCTCAGTTTTCTCATCTGAAAGATAGTGGTGGTGAGGTCACCTACCTCATGGGAATGTGAGCACTCAATTAGGTAATACAGATAAGGAAATCAAGTGCCACATCTTATGCATAGTATATACTCAATAAAGATCAATAATTGTATCGTTACTATTAAGTAGATATGACCTGATTTTCTGTTGGTAGTTTTTTTTGTTGTTGTTGTTTGTTTGTTTGTTTGTTTTTTTGAGGTGGAGTCCTGCTCTGTCATCCTGGCTAGACACCCTAGCTCACAGCAACCTCAAACTCCTTGGCTCAAGCGATCCTTCTGCCTCAGCCTCCTGAGTAGCTGGGACTACAGACATGCGCCACCATGCCTGGCTAATTTTTTCTATATATTTTTAGTTGTTCAGCTAATTTCTTTCTATTTTTTAGTATAGACAGGGTCTTGCTGTTGCTCAGGCTGGTCTCGAACTCCTGAGCTCAAACGACCCACCTGCCTCGGCCCCCCAGAGTGCTAGGATTACAGGCGTGAGCCACCGCGCCCAGCCTGACTTGATTTTCTATTTGCTTACTCTAATGTTGTTCTCTGTTCTTGAACTTCTGGATTTTAGTCCCCATTTTTTTCTCCTAAGAGAAGACAGAGTCTTCAGTTGCTCCCTTAATGAATTACAACTTTACAAATATCTAGAATGAAGCAGTTGAGGATGTCACTAAAAACTGGCAAAATCCGGAGATCCCAGCTGACTGTGATGCGAAGAGTTTCGTCATTTCATCAGTATCACGTGTCAAGGTCCCATAAAGAGAAAATGGGAAGTACTAACGAACAAGGTCCTATAAATAAACTGCTCAAATGCTTGACCAAAAAATAAGGTACTTTTTGGAATTGTGATTGACATGAAATATTATTTGCCCTTTTGAGATTCTAACATCCCATGTCCTTCCCTTTTTCCCCCTTCTCAACTTTGACTGAAGTCCTGTAAGGCATTTTGTACTGAGGGACACTGTGGAGGACAGGAGACAGGGTGCTGCCCTTGGGAGCTTTGCTCTCATGGTGAGGCCAGGACACAAACGAATGGAAGCAAAACAAACAAGACGGCCATGTCCCATAGCCCAGGGACCGGAGCCCTGGCAGTTTAAGGCCACCAGGTCTACGAGGTGGTGATCTGGGCTCCCCTCCCCTCTCTTCTTACAGAGTTGGTTTTCCCTGGCAGGTCACTTCCCCTCTCTGGGCCTCAGTGTCCCCACCTGTAAGGGGCATCGGTTTGGCTAAAATATCCTCAAGAGTAAATGAATCTATAATTGAGTTAAGGGAGAAATCAGAAAGATGGAGGTTTGAGTGAGATACAATAAATTTGACTTCATGTCTACTTGGTTTTGAGTGCCCATAGGGGCATTCAAGGGTTCACAGCAAAATATAGGGAACTGGAGGGGGGTGAGAGGTCAGGGAGGCTGGAGACGCAGTGACAGGTGAACTGACATGGGACAGCCAGACAGCTTTAAAGAGATGGCGAAGAAGTTGAAGGAGGGAAAGGAGAGGAGGCACTGAGGGGTGCAGGAAGGGCCCTGGGCTCATGTGATGTGTTTTCCACAATGAGGGTGCAGTGAACAAGCTCAAGGCAAAGAGAAGACAAGGGAAGAGGGGTAGCGGTTCCTGTTGTCAGAAAGGGCAAGGGAGCAAGACGTCCTGCAAGGCACAGGCAGGAGAGGAAGCACCCCGAGCTTCCCCTTCCACCTCGCTGGAGACTATGAGGAGGACAGAAAAGGCGGATGCCAAGGCAGAGGCAGCGGGGAAGGCAGCGAGGCTCCTGCAGGAGCATTGGAGCAGTCCTTTCCAGCTCTGGGTGTGGCCGACTGCTCCAGGGCAGCTGCAGCATGGGGGGCACACCTAGACCAGGTGACCAGAGGGTGTGTCCAGGTCATTCACTCACAGACAGCTCCCTGCAGGGCTTCCTAGGGCACTGAGGGGTTGAATTGCTGGTTTATCAGACTCTCCTGCGAAAAAAGTTTTAAAATACAGTTTTCCCAGGCTGCACCTCTGGCCCTCCAAATATGTGTGGTTGGGGTCCATAACTGTAAGGCCCCACCGGTCATTCCACCTTGACCCAGTGTGAGACTCAGCTGTGGGATCCCAAAGGCCCAGTTCCAGTGAGCCTTTCGGGAGGGGTGAGAATTGCTGAAATGGGCACATGTAACCTGGGAGGAGCCGGGGCCCCTCCCTCCGTCCTCATCTTCGGGCTACACCGCGCTGGAGGAAGGAGGCAGGGCGTAGAGAGACCTGACTCTCCCTGGTTCCCAGCAGCCTTTGCCCTGGCGAGGACCAGGTGCTGGCACGCTCAGCCTGAATGGACCCTGGGTTCTGGATTCCGCCATCATGTCTCACTGAGAGAGACTTTTGCTAAGTGGTACTCATAAGGATGAGAAAGGAAACCCATAGGTAATGCAAAGCTCTCAAGGTAGGTAATGGTTTGTCTCCTGGCCTGCAGTTATCATCAAAGCATTTACAAACTACTGAATTCTGCTCTTTGAGCTGTGTTGCTTTGCTAGACAGTTTCCTATTTGAAGCACTTGTCTGGCTTGAGAAAAAATGGTTTTACCACATGAGATGAACAGTAATAAGTGAAAATGTATCATTGCAATGGACGATTGGACGATTGTTTAACCATCAGAGTAAACAGTTACATGTTAAGTTTTTTTTTTTTTTTTTTTTTGAGACAGAGTCTCACTTTGTTGCCAGGGCTAGAGTGAGTGCCGTGGCGTCAGCCTAGCTCACAGCAACCTCAGACTCCTGGGCTCAAGCGATCCTACTGCCTCAGCCTCCTGAGTAGCTGGGACTACAGGCATGCGCCACCATGCCCGGCTAATTTTTTCTATATATATTTTTAGTTGTCCAGATAATTTTTGTTTCTATTTTTAGTAGAGACGGGGTCTCGCTCTTGCTCAGGCTGGTCTCGAACTCCTGACCTTGAGCGATCCACCTGCCTCGGCCTCCCAGAGGGCTAGGATTGCAGGCGTGAGCCACCGCGCCTGGCCAACATGTTAAGTTTAAAGCATTCAGCCCGACACCTTCCTTCCTTCTCTGTTATTCTCACCCTGTGCAGCCACACCGTCCATCAGCCCTGCCTGTCTGCGGGTCTGGATCTTCGGATTCAACCAAGCTCAGGTTGAAAATATACAAAAAATACATAACAAATAACATAACAACAACTACTTCTGTAGCATTTACATTGTATTAGATATTATAAGTAACCTAGAGAGGATTTAAAGTACACAGGATAATGTGTGTAGGTTATATGCAAACACTATGCCATTTTATATAAGGGACTTGAGCATCCGTGGATTTTAGTATCTGTGGGGGTCCTGGAACCAACCGCCCATGGATACTGAGGGACAACTACATGAGCATCTGGATCCTAATACTTAGCCAGCTTTAGCATCCTTCATTAATTCTTAAGGATCTTAAGTATGTTGATCAATAAAAATGACTCATAGAAAATAGCCATCAGCTACGGTGTTGATTAGACTCTTAACATTTCTCCCTTCCTAGAAGTTCATGAGACTTCATGCATTAGCCATAATAAAGAAGGTGAGATAAATGAAGGTGATTAGCAAAGAGATGAAAATTACAGCCAGCGATTTGCATTCCAAGTTTCAAATATGGGTCTTCAATACCTTTGATTCTTAATGAAGAATGAGCAGGTGAATGTCATCAGTTTCTATAGGCTTAGAAGTGTACTGGAGGTGCTGACTTCCGTGCCCTAAACTGAGTGGATAGGGGGACGCAGGCAGAGAAGAGGGCAGGAGGCAGCAAGTGGGGAAGCACCGTCTTGTCCCCTCACCGCCCTGCAAAATGCTGAGAGCTCTCTACACCATGCTCCTACTTTCCCTTTAATTTCCTTTTGCCTTTTCTGTAGCCTGGTACCAATACCTGTATTCTCACCTGCCTATTTTATTCTTGGGCTGCTCTTTGTGGTGCAGGAATTTCTGGAAACAGAAAACTACAAGATTGACAGCAAAAACTACAAGGTGCAGTGGTGGCATTTCCGACACCACAACACCTGAGAGGAGGAGATATTCCAGGGCCCCAGGCCGAGTGAAGAAGCTTCCGGGGAGCCTTCTTGGTAGCTTCAGGTCTCACTGCCCAGCAGCAGCCTGCTTGGAGTCCACTCCCTCCGGTGGATCTGCCGGGGCTCCGCCACCAACCCAGCTGTGGCCAGCCGCCAGGGGCTACTTGTCTGGCTTCTTTAGAGTAAATGTCCAGCTGGGTTTGTGCTAAGTTACAGGAACAAGGGTCTCCAGGAGCTGACAGGGAAGGCCCTGCCCCAGCAACCCACAGTCCTCAGGATGTTTCCTCCCTGGGTGGGGTTTAGATTGTGTGTTTTAAAGTTGCCTTCACTGTAACGATGAAAGGATCAGAATAAATCTGGCCACAGTCAGTACTTTAAAACCTTCCTGCTTTGCGCTTAGAGAACCCGCAGCGTGGCCCTGCTTGCCGTGAGGACTGACGACAGTGACCCAGACAGAGAGAGGATGCTCACTTGCTACAAATGCAGAACACATAAATATTTGCTTAGGTACAAGCAATGGCCTGAGTGCCTTTTATGTGGCAGGGAGAGAGGAACGAATCACGCAGGTTGGCAGTTGGAACAAGAAGGGGAGAGGAAGGGGAGTTTCTTCTCCGGGTAGCAGCTGTCTAAGAGCTGCCAGAAATAAGAGCGGGAGGTCCATCGCTGGGGGACTTGAGTCTGGAGTGTCCTGAGAGGGCCCAGGAGAGGGCAGCCGGTGGGCACCACTGGAAGAACCTGACTCCTGACTGAGAAGAGCTTGGGCTGCTATCTGCCAGCCAATGCCAAGGGCCACTGAGGCCCGGCTGAGTTTTCACCACTGTGTGAAACAGAAGAACCTCAGCTCTGCTCCCAGAGGGCCAAGGATGGAGGGAAGAGAGCACCCTAGTGAGGGAGGGTGTTCCCCAACAGACCCCATTGAGCTACCACCGGCCTGCAGTCTGCCAGGCTCCAGAAGTCGTGCTGCCCAGGGATGGATTGTGCTGGAGAGGTGGGTCTTCTCCCACACAGGTAACATCACCCCCACTTGCCCCCAGCCCCAGCCTAGACCCAGTTTTTGCCACAGACCCCATTGCGATTTTATCTTCTTTTTTTTTTATTTTAGCATATTATGGGGGTACAAATGCTGAGGTTACATATATTCCCTTTGCCCTGCCTGAGTCAGAGCTTCAAGCGTATCCATCCCCAGACAGTGGGCACCGCACACATAAGGTGTGAATATACCCTCCCCTCCTCCCCCCTCCCACCTGCCCAATACCCGATGAATGTGCACTTAAGTGTTAATCAGTTAATACTGATTTGATGGTGAGTACATGTGGTGCTTGTTTTTCCATTCTTGGGATACTTCACTTAGTAGAACAGGCTCCGAGAGCTCTATCCAGGATAATACAAGAGGTGCTAGAGCACCATTGTTTTTTGTGCTTGAGTAGAACTCCATGGTGTACATATACCACATTTTATTAATCCACTCACGTATTGATGGGCACTTGGGTTGTTTCCACATCTTTGCAATGGTGAATTGTGCTGCTATAAACATTCTAGTGCAGATGTCTTTTTTATAGAATGTCTTTTTTTCCTTGGGGTAGATGCCCAGTGATGGGATTGCTGGATCAAATGGTAGTTCTACTTGTAGCTCTTTGAGGTATCTCTATATTACCTTCCACAGAGGTTGTACTAGTTTGCAGTCCCACCAGCGGTGTATGAGTGTTCCTATCTCTCCACATCCATGCCAACATTTTTGGTTTTGGGACTTTTTGATAAAGGCCATTCTCACTGGAGATAAATGATATCTCATTGTGGTTTTGATTTGCATTTCCCTGAGGGTTAGAGGTGCTGAACATTTTTTCATATGTTTGTTGGTCATTAGTCTATATTCTTTTGAAAAGTTTCTGTTCATGTCCTTTGCTAACTTTTTGATGGGGTTGTTTTATTTTTTTCTTGCTAATTGTCCTGAGTTCTATATAGATTCTAGTTATCAGCCTTTTATTGAATGTGTAGCATGCAAATATTTCCTCCCATTCTGTAGGTTGTCTGTTTGCTTTCATGATAGTTTCCATGGCTGTGCAGAAGCCTTTTAATTTGATAGGTCCCATTTATTTATTTTTGTTGTTGCTGTCATTGCCTTGGGAGTCTTATTCATAAATTTTTTCCCTAGGCCAATGTCTCTAAGAGTTTTTCCAACATTTTCTTCTAGAATTCTTAGTTTCATGCCTTAGGTTTAAGTCTGTTATCCACCGTGAGTTGATTTTTGTGAGAGGTGAGAGGTGCGCTTCCTGTTTCAGTCTTCTACATGTGGCTATCCAGTTTTCCTGGAACCATTTATTCTTTTCCCCAGCGTATGTTTTTGTCTGTTTTGTCAAAGATTGGATGGCTACATGAGGATGGTTTTATATCTGGGTTCTCAGTTCTGTTCCATTGGTCTATGTCTCTGTTCTTGTGCCAGTACCATGCTGTTTTAGTTACGATAGCCTTGTAGTATAGCTTGAAGTCTGGTAAATTGATGCCTTCCAATTTGTTCTTTTTGCTTAAGATTGCTTTTGCTGTACGGGGTCTTCTCTGATTCCATACGAAGCATAGAATTATGTTTTTCTGGATCTATAAAAAATGATGTTGGTATTTTCATAGGGAATGAATTGAATCTGTAGATCACTTTGGGTAGTATGGACATTTTAACAATGTTGATTCTGCTGACCCTTGAGCATGGTATGGTTTGCCACCTGTTTACGTCCTCTGCTATTTCCTTCCTCACTGGTTCATAGTTCTCCCTGTAGAGGTCCTTTACCTCCTTAGTTAAATATATTCCTAGGTATTTTGTTTTCTTTGTTGCTATTGTGAAGGGTATAGAGTCTTTGATTTGGTTCTCAGTTTGACTGTTGTTGGCGTACAGGAATGCTACTGATTTCTGTACATTGATTTTGTAATCTGAGACTTTGCTGAATTTTTATCAATTCCAGTAGTCTCGTGGCAGAATCTTTCGGGTTTTCTAGACATAAGATCATATCCTTAGCAAAGAGTGATAGTTTGACCTCTTCTGCCCCCTTTTGGATGCCCTTGATTTCCTTCTCTTGTCTGATTGCTCTGGCTTGGACTTCCAGCACTATGTTGAATAGGAGCAGTGATAGAGAGCAAACTTGTCTGGTTCCAGTTCTAAGCGGGAATGTTTTCAGTTTTTACCCCATTAAGTATGTTGGCTATGGTTTGTCATATATGGCCTTTATCATTTTTAGGTAAGTCCTGTCCATGCCTATTTTGTTAAGCTTTCTTATGATAAAAGGGTGCTGAATTTTCCTGAATGCTTTTTCTGCATCTATTGAGAGGATCATATGGTCTTTGTTTCTGCTTCTATTTATGTGGTAAATCACATTTATAGATTTGCATATGCTGAACATACCTGCATCTCTGGGGTAAAGCCTACTTGGTTGTGATGGATTATTTTTTCAATGAGCAACTGAATTTGGTTTGCTAGGATTTTGTTGAGAATTTTTTCATCTATATTCATAAGGGATATTGGTCTGTAGTTTTCTTTTTTTGTTGCATCCTTTCCTATTTTTGGTATCAGGGTGATGTTGGCTTCATAAAACGTATTGGGGAGGATTCTTTCCTTCTCGATGTTGTGAAATAATTTCTGCAGGATGGGCACCAGATCTTCTTTGTAAGTCTGGTAAAATTGGGGTGTGAAACCATATGG
This sequence comes from Lemur catta, assembly GCF_020740605.2. NCBI lineage: Eukaryota > Metazoa > Chordata > Mammalia > Primates > Lemuridae > Lemur > Lemur catta. The sequence goes on from NC_059133.1 coordinate 98,898,123, forward strand.
TTTGGAACTTTCTTTTTAGGAAGGTTTTTTTTTTTAATTGCTGCTTCAATTTCAGTAGTTGATACTGGTCTGTTGAGAAATTCTGTTTCTTCCTGATTGAGCCAAGGGAGGCTGTGTGTCTCTAAGAATTTGTCCATTTCCTCCAAATTTTCAAGTTTATGTGCACAGATATTTTTATAGTATTCATAGGTGGTATTTTATATTTCCTTGGTATCATTGGTAATTTCTTCTTTTTCATTCCTGATTGAGCTTTTAGAGTCCTTTCTTTTCTGCCCCTCATTAATCTAGCAAGAGGTGTGTCAATTTTGTTTATTTTTTCAAAGAACCAATTTTTTGTTTTATTACTCGTCTATATAGTTTTTTATTATCAATTTTATTTAGTTCAACTCTGATCTTTGTTATTTCCTTTCTTGTGCTGGGTTTGGGGTCGGTTTGCTCCTCTCTTTCCAGTTCTTTGAGATAATTTATTAGATTGTTGATTTGTGACCTTTCTGTCTTTTGCCCGTAGGCATTTATGAATGTAAATTTTCCTCTCAGGACTGCTTTAGCTTTGTCCCACAGATTTTGGTAACTTGTGTCTCCTTTATCATTTAGTTCAAAGAATCTTTTGATTTCCATCTTAATTTCCTTCTTAACACAATAATTGTTCAGCAGAAGGTTGTTTAATTTCTGTGACTTCATGTAGAAATGAAAGTTTCTGTTGGAATTGATTTCTAATTTTATTCCACTGTGGTCTGAGAAGATGCATGGTGTAATTTCTATTATTTTTTAAAATTCATTGAGACATGCTCTGTGGCCTAGGATATGGTCAATCTTAGAGAATGTCCCATCAGCTGATGAGAAGAACATATATTCAGTGGATTTGGGGTAGAATGTTCTGTAAATGTCAGTCAGGCCCATTTGTTCTAGAGTTCTGTTTAAATACATTGTTTCTTTGTTTATTTTCTGTTTGGAGGATCTGTCCTGGTCTGTCAGAGGGGTGTTGAAGTCCCTGGCTACTGTGCTGTTGCTGTTCATCATTTGTTTAGATCAAGTAGGATTTGCTTTATGCATCTTGGTGCACCTGAGTAAGATGCATAAATATTTAGAATTGTTATGTTTTCTTATTGAATTGTACCCTTCACCGTTACATAGTGACCATCTTTGTCTTTCATTACCTTTGTTGATTTGAAGACTAAGTTATTTGAAATCAGAACTGCTATGCCACCTGTTTTTGGCTTCCGTTTGCATGGGATAGTGTTTTCCGTCCCTTCACCTTGAGTCTGAATGCATCCTTGTAGGTTAGATGTGTTTCCTGAAAACAGAAGATACTTGGATTTTGTTTATTATCCGTTTGGTCAGCCTGTGTCTCTTTAATGGGCAGTTCAAGGCATTCACATTTATTGAAAGAACTGATGAGTGGGGTAGCTTTCTGTTCATCCTGTTGAGTTGAACTTTGTTTCTCTCCTGAGCCATTGTGGTATCTGGCCTTTGGCCTTTAGCTTTTGGATGATTTTACCCTGGTGAGTGTTTATTCTGCTGATCCGTGTGTAACGCTGTTTTAAGTACTTCCTGGAGGCCAGGTCTTGTCTTGATGAATTCCCTCAGTCTTTGCTTGTCTGAGAAGGCCTTTATTTCTCCTTCATATAAGAAATTTAGTTTTGTAGGGTACAAGAGTCTAGGCTGGGCATTATTCTCTTTGAGAAGAGTGAGAATGGGGCCCTAGTCTCTTCTGGCTTGTAAGGTCTCAGTTGAGAAGTCTGCAGTTAGTCTGATGGGTTTTCCTTTGTACGTTACCTGCTTCTTTCACCTTACAGTTCACAGGAGGGCCTCTTTCATGTTTATTTTGGCCAGTCTGACGATTATGTGTTGTGGTGTGTTCCTGTTTGCAATGGATCTCCCAGGAATCCTTTGATCTTCTAGTATCTGGATATCTAGATTTTTAGCAAGGCCACAGAAATTTTCCTCCATTATATCATCCAATAGTTTATCTAACCCTTGTGTATTTTCTTCATCACCCTCAGGGGTGCCTATAATTGTCATGTTAGGCTTAGGCCTCTTCACATAATCCCACATTTCTTGCAGACTTTGCTCTTTTCTCTTATTTCTCTGCTCTATCTCTGCAACTGACTTATTTAATTGAAAGGTATTATCTTCAATCCCCGAGATTCTTTCTTCTGTTTGATCTGCCCTGTTCTTGAGGCTTTCCACTGTGTTTTGTAGTTCCTTGAATAAATTCTTCATTCCAGAAGTTCTGTTTGATTTTTCTTTAATATTTCAATTTTTTTAGTGAATGTTTCTTCCAAGTCCTGGAGTTTTTGTTTGTTTGTTTGTTTGTTTGTTTGTTTTGTGGGTATCCATTTTCTCTTGCAAAGCATTGAGTTTTCTTACAATCCATGTTCAAAATTCTTCTGTCATTTTAGTGTTCTGCATTTCATTGATGTCCATTGCTAGAGAGCTGGTGTTCCCCTTTGGGCGGGTGTGCTTTCAGTTTGATCCTTCATACTTTCCGAATTTCAGAGTTCTTTTGTGGATTCCTTCCCATCTGGATCAGCTGTTATTTCTTACCTGTAGATTTCTATTTGAATAATGACACACCCAGTTTAGTCCCTGACCCAGTAGGTGGTGTTTGTGGGTGTGATTCAAACACACCTTGTATGATGAGTTAGTAAATGCAGTAAAAGGGTGTGCAAATTCACCTCCCTGTCAGTAGATGGTGCTTGCTGGGAGGTACAAGCTGCAGTGTTGTTTTTGGATCCTGTAACCAGCTCTCCTTCCTCTGGAGAGGCACTCTAATGCCCCAGGTGGTGGATCCTGCCCTGGGACTTCAGGTGAGTCTTTATTCTCCTCGTCAGCACAGGCAGGTGGGGGAGTGGGGCTGGGTCAGGCGGCATTGGGTGAGCCTGCCCTGAAGCTCCACAAATGCTGTTAGTAGGGGTCAAAGGTCTGTTCTTTGCTTCTGGGCAAAGCAGCCAGGGAGGAGCTGAAATGGCCCCACTCAGCTGGGGCTGTCTCAGACGTGCAGTCTGGAGCAGGCCTCACCCCTTTCCACCCTCCCCTATTCCACAGTTTCTCTCCGGCCTCTGCCTGCAGGTAGGACCTCAAGGCACTGGATCTCCCCAGACTGTGATGGGAGCTGGGAGGTTCCCTGCCCAGGATTGCAGCCTGAGCTGGGAACGTGGCTCTCCAGAGGGAGGAGGGTTGCCCCTGAATCACACTTATCTGCCCCTGAAGGTACACGCACCTCAGTAGACTAGTTCACAAATATCCCTTCTGTGCCCCTGGACAGTGCGATGGAGACCTGGGTGTGTGGGATCTGGCCTGCAGGCCTGTTTCCAGGACCCAGAGGTCAATCCCTGACCCTGCCAGGGAGAAGAGTGCTGGTGTCAAATCACCCACAGGGTGCCCAAGCTGGATCAATGTCTCTCCGCCTGGAGATTTGCTCCGCTGTGCTGGAGTCACTGGGCAAGCAGCACCTGGGAGGGCCGGCAGCTGAGGGGCTCACAGTCCTAGTACCCCTCACTGCTGCAGGGCCCCAAAAGGGAAGGTCCCGTTCCCCGTGGGTGCCTCCGGGTAGTGGCTAAACTGTCTCTTTCGGCAGCCGTGGGCAGGGGTGTGGGCGTGGGGGAGAGAATGAGGCGATATGGCGCCTGCCAATGGCTCGGGTCTGCAGTCTGGGAGGTGCCCGAGGGCGCTGGGAGCCTTCCTGCCCGCAAGAGGCTCACAGCTGACTGGTGGCAGCCGTCTCTTGGCTGGTGTGGGCAGGTCTCTCCAGCAGCTCGGGAGCCCACCAGCAGTCTGAGATGCAAGGGCGGGGAAATTTAACAGGCCCTTGTCACTGGTCTCCAAGCCTCTCAGAGTTTAGACCCTGCTGATGGCTTTCTCCTTCCGGTTCTGCTCCGCAACCTCTTCCCGTGGAGTCTCCTGTAGTTTCAGGCACCCTTGCTTCTGACCCTTATCCGATCTGTGTTGGTCTGCCTGTTTGTTTTTTTACTTTCATCTACAATCTATCTTTCTTCGTGACTTTTTTTTTTTTTTTTTGAGACAGAGTCTCACTCTGTTGCTCTGGCTAGAGTGCCGTGGTGTCATCATAGCTCACAGCAACCTCTAACTCCTGGGCTAGAGCAATCCTCCTGCCTCAGCCTCCTGAGTAGCTGGAACTACCGGCATGTGCCACCATGCCCGGCTAATTTTTTCTATAGATATATATTTTTAGCTGTCCATATAACTTCTATTTTTAGTAGAGACGGGGTCTCGCTCTTGCTCAGGTTGTTCTCAAACTCCTGAGCTCAAACAATCCACTCGCCTCGGCTTCCCAGAGTGCTAGGATTACAGGCGTGAGCCACCGCTCCCGGCCTGTCTTCGTGACTTTATCTTGGATCTCAGTGGGGTCAGGCTGGCTGGTAGCAGTAAAGGGTATATTCAGCAGCTGAGCCAGGTATAAGCATGGATGCCGGGGCTGGCAGAAGCAGCTCTAGGATAGGGTAAGGGGACAGCCCCAGGACAAGGTGGAGATGACCCCAGGACAGGGTTGGGGGACGGTTCCACGACAAGGTGAGGGATGGCCCCAGGACAAGGTGGGGGATAGTCCCATGTGTCATCCCTTTCTATCAACCTAGTCTTCATCGGAGCTGCTCCATGGACAAGAAGATCTGCTTAAGTTGCTGCTGGTTCTGCACCTCCACTTTTGACCTCTTCTCTGCTCCGGAGGGCAGCTGAGAGAGACGGGAGAGAGGAAGTGGACTCTCTTTGGTCCTTGTTTCCCGACTTGGACAAGGGGGAGGGGATGTTGGTCTTCTCCAAGGCCAGGCCCTGCTGACCCCTCTTCCTGGTCTCCACAGTCCAGAATTCCCCACTCTGTGGGTCCCGCACGGTGGTTGGGGGAAGGGTCCTGGGGACATGCAGGTCATGGCGGGGAACACCATCTCCAGCACAATCCAGCTCTAGAACCGCTGTCTTGGTAGTACGGATTCTGGAGTCCAGCTCTCCGGAAGAGCTTTTGGATTAGGATAGTTTCTATGGCTACTAAATGGAGGTATTTTGTCTGCTGCACCTCAATGTTCAGTTTTATGCATACTGTGTTGGCAGGTGGTGTGAGGAAGTGTGTGGATGAATAACCACCTCCATCCAGACTGACTTCTGCAGAAGAACTACAATAGCATCGGAATAACATCAGTAATAATCACCAATTCTAGCTGAGAGCTCACAATGTACTAAGGAATTTAATCCTGACAACAACACTGTGAGGTTGGCTCTATTATCCCATTTTACACATGAAAAGACTGAGGCTTAGAGAGGCCAAGCTACTCCCACAGTCATATAGCCAGCAGGGCCCCAGGGAGTGCTCTGCACCCAGCTGGAGAAGAGCCTGTCTGGAGAGGAAGTTAGGAGAATTCTTGTTGCTGTTGGGCTAAGCTCCCTGCCCCAAACCACCATGGACTGGGAAGTGGGTCTTCATTCTCACTTTGCAGACCCTACCTTCCTACAATTACTCAGGGACAGGAAAGCTACCCTGGCCCTAATTCTACAAATAACGGGAGAGGAAGAGTTGGCTGTAAAACTTGAGAGAAATATATAAGATGAAGTGCTTTTTTTATAGAATATAATCTGTTGAAGTCCACACTGAGGCAGGAAACCAATTTTCCCCAAACTATGAATTGAGGAAGGGGCAGTCATTTGATTTTTACCTCCATTTCTTACCCCTGGGGCCAGAGAGGTGTTGCTTTTAATAAAGCAGTTTCCAGGTGGTGCTTGGAGCTCCAGGGAACAAAAACCCTGAGGCTATAAAGCGGGCAAAGCCACAAAAAATGGCCTCTGAAACTTGGGGTGGGGTGGGGGGGCCTGCTATTTCCTTAATTTTAGTCTTCCTGTTTCCTTTCTCACCTCCACCAAGCTAGAAGTCTCAAAGCCAAAACCCCACCCAATCCCAGAGTGGGGAGCGCCCCCTAGTGGCCCTGCTGACCCACTTGTCGATGGTCCCTGGGGTCTTGCAAAAGGGAAAAGGAAGATCTTTGGACAAGTCCAGATGTCTGGCATAAGAGGGAGTGGTCCATTTCTAGGCATACACCCGAAAGAAAAAGGCAGGGACTCAAAGAGATATTTGTACACCAATGTCCATAGCAGCATTATTCACAACGGCCAAAAGTGGAAACAACCCAAGTGTCCATTGATGGATGAATGGATAAACAAAAATGTGGTATAAACATACAATGGAATATTACTCAGTCTTAAAAAAGAATGGAATTCTGCCACAGGCTACAACACGGATGATCCTGAAAGACACTGTGCTAAGAGAAGTAAGTCAGATGCAAAAGGATAAAAGCTGTATGATTCTACTTATGTGAGGTACTTAGAGCAGTCAAACTCATAGAGACTGGAAGTAGAATGGTGGTTGCTGGGGCGGGGGAGATGGGGATGGGGAATTATTGTTTAATAGGTACAGAGTTTCAGTTGGGGATGATTCAGAAGTTCTGGAGGGCTGGGCGTGGTGGCTCATGCCTGTAATCCCAGCACTCTGGGAGGCTGAGGCAGGAGGATCCCTTGAGCTCAGGAGATTGAGACCAGCCTGAGCAAGAGTGAGAGCTCCCTCTCTATAAAAAATAGAAAAAATTAGCCAGGCGTGGTGGCACATGCCTGTAGTACCAGTTACTCGGGAGGCTGAGGCAGGAGGATCACTTGAGCCCAGGAGTTGGAGGCTGCAGTGAGCTATGATGACACCATAGCACTCTGGCCTGGGAAACAGAGTGAGACTCTGTCTCAAAAAAAAAAAAAAAAGATATGAACCTAAACCTCACATTTAATACTTTTATACAATAATTAATTTAAAAATGAATAAAAGATTTAAATGCAAAATATGAAACTATAAACTTTTAGAAAAAAAAGAAAAAGTAAAGAAAAAAAATCCTGTTAAGAGGATTTTATATTTGACAAAAGTTTATATCGAGAATACATGAAGAACTCTCAAAACTCAACAGTAAAAAATCCTGTTAGAAAATGGGGCAGAAGATATGAAAAGACATTTCGCTGAAAGGAAATGATGGCAAATAGGCCACAAAAACATCCTCATCATTAACCATGGGGAATGGGAATTTAAAACCACAGTGAGACACAGCTATTAAAACAGCTAAAATAAAAGCAATGATACCACCAAACACTGGCAAGGATGTGGAGAAACTATATTTCTTGTACATTGCTAGTGGGAATGTAAAATGGTTAAGCCACTCTGGAAAATGGTTTGGCAGTTTCTTTAAAAACTAAACATATACTTACCATATGATCCAGTAATTGCACACCTGGGCATTTTTCCCCAGGAAATGAACACTTGCTCACGCAAAAATCTGTACACGGAAGTTTGTAGCAGCTCTGTGTGTAAAGGGCAAAAATCGGAAGGAGCCCAGGTGTCCTTCAGTGGGCGAAGGGTTACACAAACTGTGGCACCTCCATGCCACAGAGTACTATACTCTGCACAAATAAAGAAATAATTGACACCTGCAGTCTGGAGGGGTCTCAAGGGCATCATGCTGAGAAACGCTAATCTCAAGGTCACTGGGTGAAGGGCATAGGAACCTCTCTGTACTATTTTTATAACTTCCTGTGACTCTATAATCATCTCGAACAACAACAAATACTGGGAAAAAAAATCCACGGAAGCTCTTCAAGACACGAGGAAGAAAAGGGAAGCAAGCGTTGTAGAGCATTTGCCCCGTGCTGGGATGTGAGCCAGGCACTCCACGTGGGTTGTCTGCCCAGCCGTCCTCGTGGCCCTGTGAGGTGTATGGCACCCACGGCACAGACGGGAGACCAAGGCCTGAAGTGGTAAAATTGTGTTTCGAACCAAGTCTGTCTGATTCTGAAGCCTCTTTCCTCTGGGGAACTGAAGTGCCTGTGAGCTTTTGAGGTTGAGTGCTGGAAGAGGAATAGTCATATCAAAGAAAAGCAAGTTTTGCTTTGTGTGCCATAGTTACCACCATCTCTGAAGCAAGCCCTGTGTACTCTATTCCAGTCATCATTAACCGAAGGGCTCAGCTCGTTTATTCTTTCTGATGTCATCTGCAGAAGCTAATCAGAACAAATCCATGCCTTCTGACAGCTTATGTCCTTCCTTAAACACCACTTTTGTTATGTCACTCTCTAGCCCATCAATCTACGTAACCATTGAATGATGGCTAAACTCCTTGGCTTGCTGTGTGGGCACCTGAGGTCCTGAATTGCCTCCTCTAACTGGAACAGTTTACAGCCCCACCCTGGCTTGCCCACAGTCTCTAGCTCCCCTGGATCCCATCACTGTTCCTGGTCTATTTGGCTTCTGTCTACCTTTCCAGCCTAGGACATGTTTACCATCTTCACTGTCCATGAAGGTTGTGTGTGACAAGCCCACAGCTAGCATTATAGTCAGCAGTAAAAAGCTGAAGCCTCTTCCTCTAAAATAAAGAACAAGACAGGATGCCCACTCTGTCCACTTCTATTCAACATGGCACTGGAAATCCTAGCCAGAGCAATTAGGCAAGAAAAAGAAATAAAAGGCCTCCAAGTAGGAAAGGAAGAAGTGAAATTGTCTCTGTTTGCTGATGACATGATTTTATAGAAAATTCTAAAGAGTCCACTAAAAAACTGTTAGAAACTAATAAATTCAGTAAAGTTGCAGGTTACAAAATCAACATACAAAAATCAGTAGCATTTCTGTACACTAAAAATGAACTCTTTGAAAAAGAAATTAAGAAAACAATCTCATTTATAATATATTAATAATAGCATAAAAATACCTAGGAACAAATTTAACTATGGAGGTAAAATATCAGTACACTAAAAACATAAAATATTGATAAAATAATTTGAGGAAGACAGAAAAAAATGAAAAGATATTCCATGTTCATAGATTGGAAGAATTACTATTGCTAAAATAGTACCACACTCCATCCCACCCAAAGCAATGTATAGATTCAGTGTAATTGCTATCAAAATTTCAATGTAATTTGTCACGGAAATAGCAAAAACAATCCTAAATTTTGTTTGGAATCATAAAAGATCCTGAAAATCCAAAGAAACCTTGAGCAAAGAGAACAAAGGCAGAGGCATCATACTCCCTGATTTCAAAATAAATTATAAAGCTATTATTAATATAATCCAAATAGCATTGTACTGGCAGTAAAACAGATACATCAACCAATGCAACATGATAGAAAGGCCAGAAACAAAACCCAAGTATTTATGGCCATTAATTTTCAACAAAGTTACCAAGAAGACACAGTGGAGAAAGAACAATTTCCTCAATAAATCATGTTGGGAAAACTGGATATTCACATACAGAAGAATGAAATTGGACTCTTATCTCACCCCACACACAAAAATCAATGCAAAATGGACAAAAACATAAATGTAAGACCTGAAGCTACTAGAAGAAAACATAGGGAAAAAATCTACCACATTGGTCTGGGCAATGATTTCTTGGACAGGACTCCCAAAGCATAGGCAACACAAGGAAAAATAGACAAAAGGGATTACATCAAACTAAAAAGCTTCTGCACAGTGAAGGAAACAATCCACAGAATGAAGAGGCAACCCACAGATTAGGAGAAAGTATTTGCAAGTAATACATCTGATGAAGGGATAACATCCAAAATATATAAGGAACTCAATAGCAAGAAAACAAATAACTTGATTAATAAATAGGCAAATGGTCTGAACAGAAATTCCTCAAAAGAAGAGATATGAATGGCCAACAGATATATTTAAACAATGCTCAACACCTCTAATCATCAGGGAAATGCAAATTAAAACCATAATGAGACATCACCTTACATCTGTTAGAATGGCTATGATCAAAAAGACAAATAACAAGTGTTGGAAAATGTGGAGAAAAAGGAACTCTTGTACACAGTGGTAATGTAAACTGGTGCAACCATTTTGGAAAATAGTATGGAGGTTCCTCAAAAAAATAAAAATAGAATTACCATATGATCCAGCAATCTCACTTCTGGATATATTTCCAAAGGAATTGAAATTGGTATATCAAAGAGATATCTGTACACTCACATTCATTTTAGTATTATTCACAATAGCCAAGATATGGAAGCAATATAAGTGCCCATCAATGGAGGACTAGATAAAGAAAATGTGGTAGATACACAATGGAATACAACACAGCCATTAAAAAGAAGGAAATTCTGCCATTCACTACAACATGGATGGAACTGGAGGACATTATGCTAAGTGAAATAAGCCAGGCACAGGAAGACAACACTGTGTGATCTCACTTATACGTGAAATCTAAAAAAGTCTATCTCATAGAGACAGAGTGGAAAGGTGGTTACCAGAGGCTGGGGGGGGAGGGTGTGAAGGGGAGGGATGGCAAAAAGGAAGGTGTTGATCAAAGGGATCAAAGTTTCATTTGGCCTGCAGGAATAGGTTTTAGTGATGTATTGTACTGCATGGTGACCACAGTTAATAATAATGTATTGTTTCAAATTGCTAAAATAATAGATTTTTAGTGTTCTCACTACAAAAGAATACGTTAGTGAGGTGATGGATATGTTAATTAGACTGATTGAATCTTTCTATAACTTATACATAGATCAAAACATCACTTGCCACCCAATACATATACACAATTATTATTTGTCAATCTAAAATAATTTTTTTTTTTTAAAGAACATAGGTCTCTAGCACACATGGCCAGGCTTGTTGACTAAGTTAATTGTAACCTTATGACATACGGCCTTTATTGACATGAAATGTGTAGTTATAAATTAGTTTTACCTTTCTAACCAGATGGTGAGTTCCTTAGCTTACACTGTTTTTTTATGTTCTCAAAAGTCCTTAGCTCAGAGTTTGTTCGTTGAGTTTAAATCTGCCGCTGACGGTGAGAGCTCCTCCTCGGCCTGGCGGCCGCCTGCGACACCATCGCCTGGGACACCGTCGCCGCGCGGGTGCTGGGGCTCGGGGTCTTCCCGCGTCTTCCTCTTCTGTGGCGGAGACGTTTGGGTCGCGGTCTCTTAGCAACAGCCCTCCGCCCAGCCCCTCCCCGCTACTATTCCCTGTGGCAGTCCCGGCCTTCCCGCGGCTGACTGGGCTCCTTGGGTTTCAAGCCCACGTCAGGAGCCAGCTCGGACCCGCGCTCGCGGCCCGGCCGTCGTCTCTGGGACGGGCAGTCAGGCGCGAGCTCTCGAAAGCGCAGCGGGAGGAGAATTAGCCAGCGGCTGGGGCTGCCGCCGTGCGCGGGCCTGGCCGCGAGGCCTTGCGTGAATCCGCACGCCGGGCTGAGGCCGCGGAGACACGCCAGGGGGACGGAGGTGACCGCTGGGAGAACGAGCCCGAGTCGGAGGCAGCGAGTAGGACAAGCTGCCCCTCCGGCCCGGCCCCCACGTTCTCCGAGCCAGCGTCCCGGCTCTGGTCACCCCCCGACGGTCCCGCGCGGGGGGATCCGCCCAAGGGGTGACTTTCAGAGGGACGTCCTGGGTACCTTTGAGGCTTGGAGCTCAGCAGTCAGGCCGCAGTTCTAACATCCCGCCTCACTCCCCGGAAAACACCGTGGGGCCCACGCAACAGGCTGCTGGGAAGCGCTCAGCCAGCGTCCGTCCCGTGCTGGGTCCCCTGTTGGCCCTGCTGTTCTCCGGTCTGCCAGGAGACCCAGGATGGCACCTTTGGAGACTGACGTAGCTTTGTAGAGTGAGGGAGGAAGAGAAAGGGAGTGGGCCGACAAAATGGCCAGACCTCCCTCTCCGCTCGCGCGGTGTGGTCCGGTCCAGGGCAACCCAGGGGCCGGGTGGATTCCCTGGAATGCAGCTGCCGAGGGTGCAGCGCCCTCGTCCCCGCAGCCGAGCGGACACTCTGCTCTCGGCCGCCGCAGCCCCGTGCCTGGGCCCCACGCGCAGCGCGCCGGCGCCAACCGCGCGGAGCAGGCCCGCCAGCTCCCCGGGTTGGCAAACCCAGCCTCCCAAGCCGAATCCGGCTCAGTGCCATTTTATGGCCTGCAAGCTAAAATGACTTACATTTTGAAGTGGTTTGAAAAAATTTTTAAAGAATAATATTTCACGACATGAGAAAATGACACGAAATTCGAATTTCGGTGCCCAGTTGGCGCTACCGGGACGCACCACCCTTGCGTCCTGCCGCGGCCGGGCCAGCGCCCCAGCGGCCGAGCAGCTGCACCAGACGCCACACGGATCGCAGAGCCTAGAAGCAAGACCAGCCACATAATTTGATGTACAACACGGAAGTGTGGGGCCCTTTGTTAAAAAAAAAAGTAGTAAGAATTACACGATGGCAGTGGTTGAGCATTAAACCAAGTGTGGGTCCCTAACAGGAGTCCCGTGGGAACGCTTGCGAAGCCAGTCCTGACTGAAATATTTACTGCCCAGCTCTTTACACAGAAAGTTTGCCGACCTCTGCTGTGGGTGTTAAACCCCAACAGACCTTTTCTTTTCTTTTTTACTATTAATGTTGATCTCCAGGAAAAGTTTGGGAGAAATTATTAAAGTGTTTCTGTTGGATACTTTGAAAAAAATCTTATTAAATACTAGGACCCAATATGGGTTCACTAAAAACAAATCATTCCAAATTAGACTCATTTCTTTTATGGCAGAATGATCTAGAGGGGCGGGAGGGTGTGCCAGGCCGAGCAGGCGGGTGCCGTGGGTACACGCACCAGGCCTTCGATTCAGGCAGTCATCCCACATTTACACCAAAAACGTCTGGAAAAACGTGACGTTTTCTTCATGCAAGCAGTTCAATTTAAAGCTGTAAATATTTTCGAGTTGCTTATTTTCAGTTACCATATAGCTCATTCAAAAGCACTTCATATGCCTTACAGTTGGGATGAGAGGTTATTGTTAAAAGTTATTTCCAAGTTATTTGGGCTTTTTCTCAAGCCATTTTCAGAGGCTGTGAATGGAATTGAGCATACACCAGCATTTTTGTGAGATGCTTTCATTCAGTTGGGTACAGACCCGGGCGGCATGTGCAGTTCACGGCTCCGAAATGGGGACCGAGTGACTCACCGTCTTTCCCCGAAGACTCACGTGTGCACTTTGTAGTTGCTGCCATCTCAGAGTCTGGCTGACATTAGGGTTTGGAAGCTGCACACGGCCTTTTGCTGCCTCTCGAGAGATGCCGTCAGCTTATTAAACCAGGTGTGAGGTGCAGCTTCCTTGGGAGGTGGGGATCCATTTCTAGGTGGAGCAGACAGTGTGGACCTTTGCTCAGAGTTAGGCTTATTGGGCCACAGCAGGATGCAGCCCTGCCTAGGCCTCATGTCCAGCTGACTAGCTCTGGGGTCAGTCCTGGGGAGACTGGTCCTCACTTCCCAGAGCAGGGAGCGCCTCCTCAGGCAAAGGCAGGAGGAGGAACCGGCCGGCTTGGGGAGGCCGCACTCATGGTGTCAGGTGGCCCGGCTCAGAGGTCTCATGTGCTAACTGGGCCAGGGAGCAGGGTTTGGGCAGCCACGCGTGGCCGGGGGACCTTGAACATGTTGCTTAGTACTTCAAGGCCTCCCTATGTTTCCAGTGAAGAGACCGGACAGGATTATTTCTAAGATCCCTGCCAGCTCTCCTCCCCTAGGAATCTATAAGGAAGAATTTTCTAACATAAAAAATTGTTCAAAATACATAGAACTGTCTGCCTGGGTGAGATAGAGGGACCTATGTAGTTTAAGTGGGTTCTTCCGGTCAGACGGGAGTTCGGGTGACCCCACTGCCCTCTTACGCAGAAAATAGCCTTTCCTTGTTTCTTAGGTAAGGGGGATTCCTCAGGAGGGCTCTGCTCTAAACCAAGCACATTCAATAAAGAGTCAGTTACTCAAGCTCCTGTGCCCTCCTCCCCACTCAGAAAATGGGAGAAACATTCAGGTTCACTTTTAGAGTGAGGACGAGGGACCCCAAGCAGTGGCCAGACGGCCTGGGATGCAGAGGGAGGGCTGGCTCTGGGTGGCTGGGAAGTGGCCGGCGTGGGCAAGGTGCGGCCAGGGTCTCTCAGCAGTCCCCAGCCAGCCCGCGGCTGGGCGCAGGCTGGGCCCAGGCACCAGGCAGGCCCTGGGATGCCGGGCCCGTGGCCAGTCCAGGGCCTTGGGTGATGGGCCAGCAAGTTGGTTTTTAAATTAATTTTATTGATTTTTTATTGTAGTAAAATATACATAACATAATATTTGTTGTTTTAACCACTCATAAGTACACAATGCAGTGGCACTAAACACATCTGCAGTGTCGGGTGAGCACCGCCACACCCAGACTGCATCACCATCCCCAACAGATCCTGCCCGTTGAACAACTCACCCTGCCTCCTTCCCCTGCTTTCTGTCTCTAGCTACTTTTATTATCTTTAATTAATTTTTTATTGTGATAAAATTTATATAACATAAAAGTTACCATTTTCACCATTTTTAAATGTACAGTTTAGTGGCATTAAGTACATTCACATTGTTGTGAACCATCACACCCTCCACCTCCAGACTTTTCCATCTTTCCAAGCTGAAACTCTGTCCCCATTAAACACCAACTCCCCATCCCTCTGCTCCCAGGCCCTGGCAGCCGGGGGCTGTACGAGGTGCCCAGTGCAGGCAGGAAGACTGCTTTCTGCCTCTGCATTGCCTATTCCAGGTCCCCCGCACTAGTGGACTCATGCAATATTCGTCCTTTTGTCTCTGGCCTGTTTCACTCAGCAGAGTGTCTTCAAGGCTCATTGATGCTGCAAGATGCATCAAAATTTCAATCCTTTTTCATGGACTGAATGATACTCCACCGCATGTATGCACTACACTCTGTTTACCCATTCATCTGCCAGCGCACACGAGGGTTTCTTCTGCCTCCTGGCTTTCTGAACAATGCTAGTATGAACATGGCTGTGCAAAGATCTCTTCTTTCAAGTCCTTTGGGTATGTGCCCAGCAGTGGGATTGCTGGCTCATGTGGTAATTCTATGCTTGATCTTTTTTTGAGGAACCACCATACCATTTGGGGTGTCCTTTGAAAGAGCCCCACAAGCGAGGTAGAGAAGCCAAGGCAGACTCCGGCAGGCAGGAGAGGAAGAGACAGGTTGGGGTGGGGAGGCCTGGGCTGCAGGCTGCCTGGCCCTGCAGGCTGTGCGGCTCCCTGTGAGCGGCACTGGGCTCTGAGTCTCCGTTTCCTTCACATTCATGCATAGACAGCATTTTTATTGAGCACCTAGAATGCTCCGGCCACTCTCCTAAGCACAGGATACACTGAGGATGAAACCATGTGGACCGTGCTCTCATCCAACTACTGCACGAAACGTGGTGATGTCCCAGAGCTCGCTCAGTATCTGGCTTGCTGCGAGCACTTAATACACAGTTCTGTCCTTCCCCTCTAATGTGGGAGCTGGGAGGCATATTGGCTGACCAAGGATACTCTCCGTTCTCATGGAAATAACCTCCTGTAAATAACTCCCTAACTCTCATCTCTAAAACTCAAAGCGGCCACGGTGAAAATCACAGACAGAAGCGAGGGGTGCTTGCCATGAACCCAAGAGTAGCTGGTGGAGGCAGGGGCGCAGCATGGAAGGGGGGTGACCTCCAGCAAAGCCCGGGTTCCAGGCTTCTCGCCGTCTACACCAGGTGGGGGAGGTGGCCACGTGAGGGCTGGATGGCCCAGGTTTGCTTTGGTGACTAAGGTCACCAGGGTCAACAGGGACTGACGCAAACCTGGACACAAACATATCAGCGGACCTCCAAGGGCCCCTCCACAAAGCTGGTGGGAGACGCAGGGCGTAAATAATGGGGTTCGGGTCAGGAAACTCCTCCACCAGCCCGGCCCAGCTGCACACAGCTGGGATTTTGTGTCCTGGAGACTCAGGAAAAATTCCTTCTGACCTTGAAACTGGCCCTGGTCAGCACCCGAAGGGGGAGGGCTGTGGCCCGCAGGCCCGCGAGTTCCGCCCCTGCGGTTTCCGGAGCCTGGTCGCTACACATGGAGGAAGAGAAAAAGCATTTTTGTGGTGGGACTTTTTTAAGGAAAGGAAAAAATGGGAGAGAAAGAAAACGAGGGCAGCTGTGGGTAAGGGCCTGACAGGTTTGGGGTTGGAGACACGTCCCCCGGAGCCCGACTGTGACTAGCGGGCAGCGCCGGGCACAGGCGGGGCACAGGGCGCGGAGGAGGTGAGGGCCGCAGCTCGCCGGCAGCGAGGGAGGCAGGCCCAGGCTTTCTGGGTCAGGGACCATCTCTGTGCTTGCTGCTGCCTCAGAAAGGGGCTTATTCTTCTCCTGGCTGTCAAATGCAAGTGCCAGCAGTCACCGCAGCCTGTGTGGCCACCTCTTCTCTTTCTTTCGCTTAGGAGGAACTTAAAGAACTCTAGGAGGAAGTACATAAGCCCTGGCTTGCAGACCGCGGTGTTCAGTCAGGAGTACGTACTGGCTGTCTCAGGGACACCCACAAATACACAGATGTGGGAAATGACTCAAGAGGCAGCCGGTGGAGTCTCACAGGGCTCACCCCACGCTCCATCTTCCACGGTCGCAAAGATCCTGGGCAAAGGCACCTGCACTCCCAGGAGATTGTCCTGAGATGTAGGAGAATTTTGTGGCCAGCCCCAAGCTGAGCTGATGGTTTTAACACCTTGCAACAACACTGATACTTCTGTTAAGACATGAGCGGCTAGTGGGTCTCCCAGAGCCCCAGCCAGTGGCCAGGAAAGGACAAGCACGGAGCTGTGTCCTCCCTGTGGTCCCTTCTTCCTTGCCACTGTGTTGTCTTCAGGTCCTCATCGGCTCCGTCACTCAGAGGGAGCAGAGATGCCAGCTCTGTGGACGAAGCACTCATGCCAGGAAGTTCACGTCAGAGCCGGGGATGACACACTCACGAGTCCTGTGAACACAAGTCATAAGACCCTTGTGGGGCAGAAATGTCCTCATACATTCCGAGCATCCGGGCCGAGCTGGGAGTCAAGGGAAGTGCCTGAGCTGGGCTGGGCCACTATGCAGAGACACCTGGGTCCCGTCCTGCGTCACAAACACTGCTCGTGTTGACTCCTGTCCTCATTCTGACCTGCCGGCTGGACTGGGCGCCCCACAGCAGGGCTCTCACATGAGTGATGCTGGGCACAGTCCCCTGCGCTCTGGAGTCTCTGGAGGGTGCAGGGCACTGGCCTAGGCGGGGCGACGGGCCTCCCTCCCAGCTGGTCCCCAGAGGGCAGTCAGGGCTGGTCCCAGGTCCCGCTGGAGTCCACTCTCCCCTGCATTGCTGCGAGTCCTTTAGGCACGAAAGATGCTCCATTTGGTCAGGAAATTGTATGAAGAAAAGCAGAAAACAGAACAGTCTAGAGGCCCTGCCTGGGCTTTGGCGCTGCCCGGCCGCTGGGTGGGTGGCTGCGTGGCCACTCGGCCACTCGGCCTGTCCCCTCGGGATGCCTTGGCATGTGCCCCCCTGCTGTCCTCCTCCTCTCGATTCCTACTGGGTTAGCTCAGTGCAGCATTACCCCAAAGACTCGTCCAAGTTGGCAAGAGTCACACATTGGGCTGTTTGGCTTTTAATAAAATTTATGATTTAAATCTTGTGCTTTTAACACCTTCTTTGCAAGCCTCGGAGGGAAACAAGAATGTTGCAGTTGTTTACTCATTTCCTTCATGACATGGAGACCCCACACTTGGCCAGAGCATGTGCGTGTGTGCGTGTGTGTGCTAACGCAGAGTCGGGCTGCATGGCTGCACACACATGCGCACACTCAGAGGAGAGCGGGAATCCTTAGAAAGATTGGCTGCGTTTCAGTCTCTGGCAAGTTTCCAAAGCACCCAACGAGCCCTTCAGCGTAAGGATTCTCCTCCGAACAGCGAGATTCTGCATTCAGTCCTGAGTCTGCTCCTCACCACACTCCGTGCTGTGCTTCTAGAAGTTAGGAAGGAGGCTTATGGGACTTCCTGTGAGCCCCTGGGAGGAAATAAGTTCAAAGAGCACCAGAGGACCCACGTAGAGATTTCGGCACAGGGAGAGCAGAGCAGGCTGTGGTCAGACCCTGCGCAGTGTCCTGAGGGCCAAACCCCAGCCGCCCCCCACTGCTTGCTCAGGAGGCCCCGCACGGCCGCCTGGAAACCAGGGCTCGGCAAGGGCAGACGGGCTTCCCCGTGACACCAGGTAGCCTTGGCACAGGTTGTTCTGACTTGTTGGGCCCCCGGGGAAGTGCTGGTCATAAAGGACATCCACGATAATATTTCAGGGACAGACACATCTCCAGTGACAAGGGCCACAGCTGTGCCAGCTGTTGAAACGAGGATCCCGGAGCACGAGGCCGGCGGGGAAGCTCGCGTGTGCACAAGCCAGTGCCGACCATGCGGGAGCTCCGGCTGTGCACAGTGCGCTTGAGTGGGCGGGCAGGGGACACAAAGCACCAACAGACACAGTCCCTGCCCTCAGGGAGCTCATGGTCACAGGGGCCCAGGAGGAGGGAAGCAGGCATGTGTGCAGGGTGGGAGGAAATGGAGACCAAGGCGCTGCCTTACTCTGGAGGTTGAATGGGCACACTCTGAGCGTCTTTTGCAACTTCAGTCCACGTAGGAGAGTTCAGAAATATTGGAAGCAGGATTGGTTGCACGCTGCAGCCTGAACTCCATGACGTGACGTCCTGGCCAAAGAATCCAATGTTGGGCTCCAGTCTCCCTGGGTCTCTTTTGTCACAGTGACTAACAGGCCGGGCAGACAAAGCTCTCATTCAAGAGACCGTCCCTGCAGGAGGATGACGTGGCCCCAGAAGATGAGGCAGGCAGATTGGCATCTTGGCTTCTTTTCCTCCTAAAGCAGAAACAATATGATTGTTGGCACATGGCTCCCCTGGGGGAGGCCACTGCAGCCCACACCCCGGACAAGCCTCCCCAGAAGTCCCAGGGGCCTCTGCAGGTGCCCTCAGAGTTCTGTGAGGGCGGGGCCAGCCTGGCGCAGGGGTAGCTGGAGCGGTCAGTGGCACCCTCACGTCCTGGGGATGCTGCTCCTGCCAGACCTGGGTGTTCCCCATCGTGGTAGTTTTGTGTGTGCAGAGGACTTCGGACTGCAGACACCGCCCTTGGAGCGGGGTCTGGTCAGAGCAGCATGACCTTCAGTGCAGGGGGCAGTCCCATTTTCAAGATTCCGGGCTGCAGGCAAAACAGATGAGGGTTTCCCCGGGCTGTGGGGGGATTTCACTTTGCCTAAGGCGGATGCTGCCCAGCAGGTGTTTCCAAAGCAAGAGTTGGTTCACCCAGGCTGACTTAACGCACAGACGGCTGCTGGGCACCTGCCGTGCACTGTTGATGGGATGCTTTCCCACGCCCCTTTCCTGCACCTGTGAAGTGGGCATCGATTCTCCATTTTAAAATGAGAAAACTGGAGGTCCAAGAAGTCGAACGAATTCTCCAAGACCACACACCTAATGAACAGCAAAGCCCAGACAGGAACCCAGGAACCCAGGCTTTCTCTCTCTCTCTCTCTTTTTTTTTTTTTTTGAGACAGAGTCTCACTCTGTTGCCTGGGCTAGAGTGCTGTGGCGTCAGCCTTGCTCACAGCAACCTCAAACTCCTGGGCTCCAGCGATCCTCCTGCCTCAGCCTCCCCTCGTTCCTCACCCCCACTCTCCTGTGTGAGACCAAGGTTCCCACAGTGCAGGCCCTGCCTTGCCCTGAAATCGCCAGCTGGTTCTTCGCCAGTTCAGCAGGACCAGCACCTGTTCCCTGCCACCCCCGCAGGCCCCAAGAGGCTGTGCCCGGGTGGGCAGGGAGCCCGTGGAGCTGGTGGCAGCCTCCCTGGGGGCCGCACAGCCCCTCCTGGGCCCAACCCCACAAGACCCAGGGATGACATTCGCCCAAGGAAGGCTGACTGGCTTCTTGTGCTTTCTTTTTCCCTAAAGGGCCAGATGATGGCTCCTTTTAAAAGCCAGACCTCAATACTTAGGATAAAAATGAAAGAAAAACTTCAGGATGGAAAAATGTGGCGCACCTCCAGTTACCCCATTCACCCTGGAACCTGCCCTGCAGGCCCAAGGCCGCTGCCTCGAGGCCTGGCCCTGGCTGCTGCTGGGAGGGGTGGGAGCACCGGCTCAAGGGAGTCCGCTTTCTGGGCTGTGTTCCCACAGGCCTGTGCTGCGCCCACCACAGCGAGCAACCTGGGGACACGGAGCCGCGGCCTCTGCACACAGCTCCAAGTGCTGGTTAAGACTGCAGATTCCCCCCACAGCCTCACTTCCAGCAACCCCTTAAAGAATAAAATTATCATCACAAACACTCAAGCCCACGATGAACCAAACGGGAACTGTCTCTTGTGTGTGAATTCTATCAGATGCTAGAGGTGGTTTTTTGGTGTGGAAATTTTGCAGACATTTGATGGACGTTTTCTTTGCACACATCCAACTCTCCCTCTTCAAAGGAGCGTGGCTCGAGTTCTTCACCCTCAGAAGCAGGGCCGAGGAGAGCAGGAGCTGGAGAGGCTGGGACCCTGGAGGGGGACCAGAAGGAGCCAGGACAGGACTGAGCGCTAATTCAGGAAGGGGGAGGAACGTGAGCCTGCAGCAACAGTGGAGAAGGAGAGAGTTTCCCAGCTGGCGCCAGTACAAGGCTGTGGGTGTCCCCAGTCACCCTGCAGCCATCTCTTATTGCAGGGAACAGCTCTTGCCCAGATGCTACAGTAAGGGGATGGTCTCGGGGCGGGACAGCTGGCGTGGCATCGCCAAGCCTGCACATTCATTCCCTTCCATCACGGGCCTGCAGGTGAGAACATCCACAGCACTTTATCAGTGGATTCCTGGAAATCAATGGTGCCCAGAGCCTAACAGAGCCCCAAGTCCTGTGGCGACTTATCTGCCCTGATGGTGATCGAGCCAGGCATCCTCTTTCCCTCTGTCCTCTGAACCCCCAGCCACCATGTGCCCTGACACCTGGAACCCTCCAAGGCGGCAGGGAGTCTGGAGCCAGAGGCAGGTTTGGAGTTGAGGGACCCAGCTCTGAGCCCAGGTCCCTCACTTGCGGGCTGTGCAACTGGACAACTTAATCTCTGGTTGGTACTAATAGTTTGTCCATCAGAAAAGCAGTGGTGAGTGACACCTACTGTGCAGAATAATTGAAGATTAAATGATAATCTCTGAAAAGGGCGCCTGCCTGCCATGCAGGAATGGTCATGCTAAGAAGTGTCACCTCCTCCTTGCCTGACGGAGGCATCCGCCGCACTGTCCTCAGGGGCCTCTCTGCCTGCGGCCTGGGGAGCCGCCCTCGGGTCGGCCGGGCTGGTAACTTTCCAAAGTGGACGTGCCCAGCTGTGTGGTCTTTCCCCTTTTTTATCAGCCCCCGGGGAAGATTTTCTTGGTCAGTAGCTGGGGAGGGGTTGGCACCACTGGGGCTGTGAGGCTGTCTCCGGGGCTGGCCCCTTCCCAGGACACCGGGGACCTGTCACCACCTGGGTCCACGCAGCCTCCTCTCCGGCAGCGAGAGCCCTCCCCGCCGCACGCCACGCGTATCCCACGCACCCCCGCACTTTCCCGCCCCCTGGTTTTGCTCGTGTTGTCTTTCTTGCCTCCCTTCGCTTTGAACTCCTGTGCTGGCAAAATCCATCTTTCGAGGTCCAGGTTGGAGATCCGTGAGGAGGAGCTCGGCCTGCTCTCCTGCTCCGGCCCCAGTTCGCCGGGATCAGTTTCCCCACCAGACCCGACACTCCCGAGAAGTGGCGGCGGCGGCAGGTCAAGGAGCAGCAGCCGTCGGAGAGAGCCGGCTGTGGATTCCAGCCTCACCCTTCCCGACGTCTGGCCTTGGGACGCTCCTTTGTCCACTCCGCCCTCCTCTTTAGAACGGGGAGGGCAGCACCCGCCTCCCAGGACGGCCGCGAAGGTGGGCGGCGGGCGGCTGCCGTCGGGGGGGCGCCCTCGGTTTCTCAGGAAAACGTCAAACGTCACGGGGAGAAGGGCCCAAGCGCCCCGCGCCGCGGGGACGGCTCCTGCCGGCCGTGTCGTTCCCCCCGCCCCGCCACACACACTGGGGTATTTCCCACCAAACTGCAGACGCGAAGAAAGCGATTTTACGCTTTCAAAATGGAACGATATAATCCTCCGTTATCTTCGTTCTGACCTGTGGCTTGTGGCGCGGGGGAGGGCGGCCTTCAGTCACCCCGGGGAGGGCGAGGCAGGGGCCCGGCGCGGCCCAGCAAGCTCGTGGGTCCCGAACCGGCCTCCCCGGACCCCTCCCCACCCCAGGGCCTACCCCGTTCTCAGTCGTCTTTGAAGCAGCTTGAGATATGACACCTCAAAAATCAAATAGTCGTGGTCTCTTCCCAACTCTGAGAAAAAGCCACGTCAATGGACGGAATTCTCGGCTCCGAGTTCTCGCACGTATTTCCTCGCACCCGCGGTCTCTGCGCCCACTCGTCTGCAGCTGGGTGCTGGCAGGCCACGGAGTGAAGGCATAAATGGCAAAGACAGATGAGCGCACCCCAGCCCTCCGGCGCCACCCCCAGCACCCGCGTCCCCGACGGCTGCTCTGGCTGCAGACGCGGCCGGGGCGACACCCGGCCCGCGCAGAGCAGGAAGAATCCGCGGGACTCCCCGGCCCGGCGCCCGGCAGGCGACAGGAGGGCCGCGGAGGGGCAGGGAACGCAGGAGGCAGGCTTTCTGCTTCCTTCCTGGGATAGACACGGAAATGAAACCAAGCAGAAAAGTAATTCTCATAAAGGAATCCCCGCAAATAATTCCTGACTGCGCATAAGGCCCGAGACCAGTACCCACGGGGGCGTGACCACCATTTCGCAGCGCGGGGTCTCGCCTCCCTGTCCTCTTGGCGCTGCCCCGTCCGCGGGCCGGCACGGCCGCACACCCCGCTCGAGCCTGGTCCCGGGTCCGAGCACAGCCCTCTCAGGGCGGGATGTCCGCGACAACTGCCTCTAAGCTCCGGAGACACGAGACCGCCATGGAGAACCTGGCTCCGCCTCGGGGTGTGAAGGAACCGGGCGCTGGGTGGCCGTGAGAGGCGCTGAGGGGGCTGCACCCCGGGGATCCAGGGCGAGGGGAGGGGGCCACGCTCCCGCGACCACCCTCCGGCCGGGGACCAGACGCGGGCCTGGCCCGCTCTCCTCGCACCCGCTGGCCCGGGCGGCCCGGGCTCTCGGTCCCGCCGCTGGGGTTGACCTCGCGGGGCCCACCGGCTGCTCCTGCCTCTCTAGCATTTAAGGACACTCTCGCCCGGATGATCGAGGGTGAGACTCAAAGGACACAGCACATCATTTTTAAATAACTTTATAATTTCCTGATGGATTTAGTTTGTGAATAAAAAAGAAAAAATGAACAAAGTGTTTACAGTAATTGTCAAGGCCAAGTAGAATATAACACAATTTCTTGGTACCGGCACCCTGTCGGTGGCGCGGCTGCGGCGGGGACGCACGCACAGCTGAAGGCAGCGGCGCCTTCGCGTCAGGAACTCAAGCTACGTGCGGGCAGGACCCCGCGCTTCTCTCCCGCAGCCCAGGCACGGGACGTGCGGGGCAGATCCGGGGCCGGGCCGAGCTGCGCCGCGGACGCGCCGTGCTGGTGTGGCCTGGAAAGGAGGTGGGACCCAGAGGGCTGGCTCTGGCCCGCGGGCAGATTCTCTGGCTTCAGCAGGGTTCACATCCCTTCCTGACCGTGGCATCTCTGGGGCCCGGGCCTGGGAGACCTGAGGTGCAAAAAGCTCACCGGGCAACACTCTAGGGCCTGAAGCCAGAAGGAACTGGATGGGAGGACGCGCCGTCCCACCTGGACTGCAGGCTCCAGGCTGGCCGCGCTTGGCCCATCCTGGACGGGCCCCGGGAGGGTATAGCACCAAGTGGGCAGGAGGGAGGCCCCGCGGCCTGCCAGGTGTGGGCTTTGGGTTCAAGCCCAGGTTACCACAGAGTACTAGGCACACTGAGCCGGGACCGATGTGGGTGAGGGTGGTTCTAGGGTCACAAACTGTGAAACCTCCACCGACAGGTCCTGAGGATGGATAGGAAAATCCTGGCACAACTGAGTCTCTGGCCCCCAGATTCGCGTTCCTTTTACTCGGAAGCCGTCTCTCCCCCAGGCAGTCACCTGCCCATAGTGTGGTCGCTGTGTTTCCACCTCCGCCAGCTTGGGAGGAGGGCGAGGAGCCTGGCTGCCCCATAGCTTGAATTCCTTGGCTAACATGACACTGGTTTGCATTTTTAAAACACAGCTCTTTAACTTTTCAGTTCTACAACTACTTTTTAATATTTTAATAATCTCAATAATGGACACAACATAACTGCCCCAGTTCTCTGAATAACACAGACAATATCGACAAGCAGAGAGACAGAAGAGGAGGTGGGATGGGATGAAAACCCGCTCCCCCAAATCAATCCCTAAACCACTTCTCCCCCGAGTCAGGAGGAGAAATAACTACGACAGGGTCACAGCACTCGCCAAACACAATGGGGAAAATCAGGAGACACTTGGTTACAGTTTTGACACTAAAAAGTTTGGAAACAGTTTTTGCTTAAAAAGAGCAGGTAAAGACAGCCATTTTGTTCAGAAGGATTTCCACGTCACGTGTTTCTTGCCTATGTATTCCCTTGGTTCACCTGGGGGGCTCCAGGTTCTCTTTGAAGCTTTGAACAGTTCGAGTCCCTTCCCGAGAACCCGGGGGGTGGGCCCTGCAGGCTCCGCAGTCTGTCTCTGCTTGTCCCTCTCCCACAGCTCTGGACTCCTGCAGGTGGACACGAGGTTGGGGGCAGACAGGACAGTCTCTGGTGCTGCTGAGGCTGGGTCCACTGGCACGCAGGAAATGCCACCGAGGGCTGACTCTCCAGGAGATGTGGTCCTTGTGTGGCTCTTCCTGCAAAGACCTGAGGGTGGCCAGTGGATGGCCTGTGCTTCAGTAAGGTGGCCCGGCGGGGCGGGAGGGCTCCCGGAGGAGCAGGACTCTCTAGCGGCAAAGCCAAATGCAGACAGATGGGGTGCTTAGAAAGTTGTATTTTGCAGTGACATATTCTGGTTTCCTCCACAACCCTGACCATTAACAGGGGAGGGACGACCTCAGCAGCTGACAAGGACTTTGTGATGACTTCTCCTTCCTCTTCTCTCACTCTGGGGAGAGGGTGAGCCATGAGCTCCTCACGGAAAGCCAAACAGACTTTAACTGACCAAAAGTGGCACATGGCACTGCCACCATCGACACTGACGGTGGTCCTGGGCCCAGTCTGCTTGACTAGTATTTCTAAAGCCCGAGGGTGAGGAAGAGAGGAATGACTTAGATCTTGATTGTAGGGTGAAAGGACAATGGTTAGAGCTGAGATGAATTTGGGGATTCCCATTCATATTTCTTAATATGTTAAAGCCCATTTAAAATCTTTTGCATTTCAAAAGGTATCCAAGTCCTTGAAAATTTCAATTCAGATACTTCATCAGGAACTCAATGGGCACCTGGGATAGAGGTATATGAGAGATGAGAAACTTACACTGTACCTCCTCAGTCACGGGCCCCAGGCTGGGTCACACACACTCTTCTCGCTCTGTTTATGATGACCTTGATTTGGGGTGTTTCTTGAGGTGCTAAAGGGCAAGGAGACTTGCCAGTGGAACGGAGGAGTTTGGCAGGGGTTATAGGCACCCAGCAGTGAGTTTTCAAGGCTTCCTACTGTCAGTAGCAGCTAAGTGACCTTGTGAAACCGTGAATACCAGAAGAGGGTCATGGAATGACAAGCCCTAGTGTGATCAGGGTTGTGCTCTATGAACGGTCCAGATTAAATAAGATACTCTGAATGTGAGAAACTGTATTGACTTTGCTCCTGCAACACAAAGGCAGGACATGTTTACCATTAAACTGTAGCCGAATAGTCCCCGAATCATTTCAGATGCCAGATCAGAGCCCAAGAAGGATCAAGGAGGTTCCCTGCTGCTCACAGAGCCCAGAGACGTCTGTCCCAGGAATTTTCCTTCTCAGAAGCACTTGTCACAAAGGGCTTCCATAAGTTTTCTGGAGTGGAAGTAACGGGGAGGGTGAAACGAGAGAAGGAAGGAGGCGCAGTGACGGTCACACGCTGCATGGGTGAGGGCGCAGGTGCTGTGCCTGACAACCAGGGCCAGGTGGGGGGTGGGGAGACCAGTCTGACGTCGTCCCCACCAGACCAGCAGCAGGACAGCCAGCCCGCTCCTTCAGGCACGGCCTCCCCTGCTCTCTGCTCTGCCGATTCCTGGGAAGCTGTCGTCACACCTCAGTTCTTTATATTATGGTGGGCACAGTGAGATCCTAATACCCCGGCCCCGCAGTACTTGGGGCTTCTATCCTACTTATGGGCAGTGCAATAAATGCACAGACTTTAGCTCATTAACCACAAGTGACCACTGCTTACCACTCGCCCCTGCCCCCTCCGGCCAGCCTGGCTATGAGGAAGCATCTCAGTGGGAGG
Source organism: Lemur catta (assembly GCF_020740605.2). NCBI lineage: Eukaryota > Metazoa > Chordata > Mammalia > Primates > Lemuridae > Lemur > Lemur catta. The sequence goes on from NC_059133.1 coordinate 98,924,421, forward strand.
TTTACGAGCACAGTCCATCTGGACCTTTGGTAAGGAGCACCCATAGCCTCTCACGGGGAGAGGGGCTGCTTTACAGCAGGGGACAGGGGGGCAGGAGAGCTGACCACACAGATTAACTGGACCATCTAGGCCTGGTGGCGGGAAGGCCCTGCACCGATGGCTGTGCTGACCTTACAGGCAGCACGAAATTCTCTGAGTAACTGGGGAAGGACAGAGGGGAGACTGTGAGACAGAACATGGAGCCCAGCAACTCCCCTCAGAAGATGTGAGTGTCTGGTGGGCTACTGCTGGCAGAGGTGGTTGAAGGGCTAGATGTGGGTTAGGTGGTCTAGTTCTTGGAACCTGATTATTTGAGATGGCCACTGTCTATGCTTGGGAAAAATGCCCCTCAAAGTGCCAACACCTTCAACTGGATTTGCAACTTCAGGGTCAATGTTCTGATTTGAAACGGGGAGCTGCTGAGCCCTCGAGGCACGTGCAGATGGGCAGAGAGTGGCCACCCACAGCCCCTCAGGGTAACAACAGCGAACAGCAAAAATCCTCAATTGCCAAATGGTACCCCGCAGGCGACAAGGCGACTGGGCCCCTCAAACCTATCAATTCCCTTATCATGAGCGATGAGAAATACTGACTTATGAAAGACTTTTCTATTAAGATGGGGAGGGGAGTAATGTGCTTTTCGCTGCTCTGACGCAACCAGGCACACCTCGTGGAACCCACGACACCGCTCCCTCACTGAAGAGAGACTTTCAACACGGTGACTTGTGCACAGCAGGCATTTCACAAATATCCTCGGGATCAAAGAATGGAGAAATGAATGCATGGGATAAGAAACCTTCACTTGCGCCAGAAGAAGGTTCCAGGCATGCACGAGGCTGGTTCTGAGAGGGCGAGTCAAGAGCAAGCTGAAAGGGCACGACATGGATCTTCAACCTCAGCCCCCACTGCCTGCAGGGGCACAGGCCTGGGTGCCGGCAGGGCAGGCGGCATCCCAGAGACATTTGGGGGAAACCAGCCTGAGCCTGAGGAACCTTCTAGAGGGGCAAAGCTGCAGGCAGGGATGACAGGGCCTCGTGTGTCAAACCTCTCTTCTCTTTCCATTGACATTTTATTTAACAACTAGTTATGGTGAGGTCAAAGGTCTTACACAGAGAGCCTGCGGTCACTGCTCCCGCCATCCTCCTGACAGCTGGCTGAGGGCAGAGTGGAGCCGGGCGGAGGCTCGGACTGGAGGGAGGGGAGTGGGGAGGTCTCTGCCCGGCTCCCCATACAAACGTCACACGTGGGAAGGAAGCAGAGAGACAGCGAGAGGAGTTGGTTTCTCTTTGTCCCTGTTCACTCTTTCCCCACTCTCCCTTTTTCTAATACTCTTTCTGAGATTTTTTTTTTCCCTTTAGGAGAAAGCACCTGTTGTGATATTGGAACACTCAGCTCTCGGTCTGGCGTGAGGCATTCTCTCAACCTGTTCAACTCCGAGGAGATTCCAGGCTTTGTTCTCACAACAAAGGACAGGAGGAGAGAGGGCTCTCTGCCGAAGCCCCTGTAGGGCACAGCCACCAGCTTCCGGTTCCCACTGTCAGTGACCGGATGGCAGTTCTTCAGAGAGACTCAGCTGTTGACCCACCCTGGACATGCGGAAAATTAGTGTAGAGACCACATCCAAAGCAGAAAGGCGGAGGCAGATGACAGATGAGAAACGGTGCTGGAATCACACTTCCTCAAGTGAGCAATACAGGACGTGGTGCATAGTGGTTGGTGCCAAGAAGGCTCTGGGGGCCTGTTCCTCGCAGTTCTCCCTTCCTGGCTCCTTGGCTGCCCACCTCGGGCTTCTCCGTGCAGCAGGGTCAGGAGGACTCTTCCAGCGCGTTGACCACCTGCTCCAGGATGTCGGGGCAGTGGTCTGCTATCTGCTGGAGAATGGCGTTGGCAAACTCCTGCAGTTCTGCATTGTCCCGCTCACCTTTTTCTAGCTCATTCTGAAGCTGAAAGGGAAAGGAGAGATGGATTTCAGGTAAAACAAAGCAATTCTATTTGTACTGAGTTAAGAATTATTGTTCATCAGTAAAGAAATGACACAGAGAAGTACTATCTATGTGAAATCTTGCATCAAAATTAACCACAAGAAAAATGTACAGGAAATATCAAATGTTTCTTCATGAAAATGGGGCCCAAAGAAGTTAGTGGCTAGTCCAAGGCCCAAAGCCAATCATTCGCAGAGTGGGGACCTCGGCCCCAGCCCCTTACTCTAGTGGAAAGTTCCGTCCACCGGACGCCAGGCTCACAGCACGCTGGGAGAGGGCGTGGTGATCCCAGGTAGACTCTGAACCCGCAGAGGGTGCTGGCGCTGGGAACCCGGGTTTAAAGGGCTTCTCCTACGCGCCACTTTCATTCAGTACATTAGACCACCCCTATCTTAGGCCTGCTAAGTTAGCTAAAGAGATTACTTTGAGAAACATAAAACAGTCCCTTTTTTAGGAGTAAGTATGTTTCTAATTTCATGTTGTTTTTAACACCCTCTTTAACATTCCTTCAGGCATTTTAACCAACATTTATTGAGTGCTACCATGTGTGAGGTGCTGAAAGATGAATGGGTTTGGTCCTTGTCCTGAAGGCGCATTTAGGTTAACTGAGGCAACATATGGAAACAGATAAATGACACCCAGCATAGCTACGGGGGAGACATAAGAATGACTGTTTCATCGCGGACGAGTCCGAGAAGAGGTTACTGGAGGTGCTCTGGGTCTTGACAGCTGAACAGGAGTCTGTCTGAGACACACACAGAGAAGAGGTTTTGAGCAGAAGAGACCAGCGCAGGTGCGTGGGGCCGGGACAGGCCTGGCACGGACCTCAGGAAGAAGGGAGCGCTCAGGACAGCTGTAGCAGGGAGGGGACTGGGTGGAGAATGACAAGAAACGGAGCTGAAAAATCGCAATAGGACCAGACTGTGTATTTAAAGCCTGGGATCTCAGATTTAATCTGGTTCAAAAACCAAAACCTAAAATAAAACAACAACAAAAAAAGAAGTCCAGGAGTTTTTAAACAGTACGGTGGCTCAATCACCTTCCCTTTCTTAGAAGATACGGAAAACTGGTTAGACTGCGTGGAAGGAAGAATACCTCAAAGGAGGGTACTGTTCCCAGCCCAGGTGGGAGTCAGGGAGGGCGAAGACCAAGGAAGGGCCAAGGGAGGGTGGGGACAACACATGCGTCTGAGACTTCTCAAAAGCAAGAGTGACAAGAGGTGGAGTTAAGTGAGGGATAATTTTTGACAATTCTAGCTGGAGAAATTGGACAAATAAGACTGAAAATACAGGAACCAGAGCAGGTTTTAAGGAATAAAGGAGGAAAATTAAAAACTGAGTGCAGTATTTTTAAAAATTAAAAATATTTAAGAACATAGGCTGTGGAGTTAGGCAGCTTGGGTTTCAATGTCAGCTCTGCCAATTATTAGTTTATGTGACCTTGACCTCCTGGGCCTTGGTTTCCTCGTCTGTAAAATGGGGCAATAACAACACTTATAGAGTTGTTTCAGGGATTTAATGAGATAGTCATATAGAGTATGGTGCCATGCCTGACACATGGAAAAACCTTGATAAATGTTAGATGTTATAATTTTTGTTACTCATGTTATTAAATGGATAAGATCACCCAGAGAGAGCATACGATTGAAAAGCAAAGAGAATCAAGTTTTGATTCCACTGCTGTTAGCATCTAGATGCTCTGAGCCAAGAATTAGCATGGTGTTTCTTTGAATATATTGAAGAGTTAGAAATAGGCCTAGCAATCTCCCTTCTGCTAAATGTTGACTAAAAGATCAGGACATTCAGGGGCTAGATTTAGGCCATGCTGAGTCCTGGTGCATCTCAAGGTCTGGCTGTGTCACTCGAATAAGAATCTCTTCAGCGGGGAAAGCCGGGAGGCCAGGTGCCTCATAAACCTGCTGCACAGAAAACCCAGGATGCTGCTAAGTCAAAAGGCTCCAAACCCTCAAGTCTCTGTAGTGGAACCGCAGTCAACCATGCAAAGACGGAAGGCTGTGGGCTGGGTTGCTTCAACGTCCCATCTCAGTCTTCCCCAGGAATATTCTAGATAACTGGGTTTATACTCTGAGCCAGGTCTCTGCACTTCACTCTCTACAAGTCACATATTATTTCCCACAAAATATTTTTTATTCTCATTTGTCTTCTGTTATATTAAGGAGATGATCATGAGGTTACTAACGGATACACATGTTAGTTTAATAACATTTTGTCAGGATTTGTCCCTGATTTAAAAAGTGCTATAAAAATAATGTAAAAAATTGGAAAAGAAAGAAAAGCACCAAGAAAAAAAAATCGCCTATAATATTGCCATCGTCTAGAGATAAGCACTGCTATATATTTTGCCATATATTCTTTGGGACTTTGTTTTTATATATACACATACATTCTAGAAACAAAATGGCCATGATATTATATAGATTATTTGTAAACCAATTTTTTTTCACCTAAAAGTCTACTGTAAATACATTTCCAAACCAAATCCCAAAGGCTGTTTTAGAATTTGATAATTGATTCCAGAATTTGTCCTGAAGTATAAATATATAAGACGAGCCAGAAAAATACCTTAAAAGAAGAAGAATCATGTGAGACTTGCTCTACCAGATAGTAAAACATACTATAAAAGTATACCAATTAGAAGAGGATTGTATTGATAACACTAATCAGTGGGATTTAGAATATCCTCAGGAAGCGTTGAACTGTATTAGGTCAACTGGGCCCATCTATGGTTGGATTCCTGCTCATAACATACATGAACATAAATTTTAAACTGGTTAAAGATTTAAATTAAAAAACTATACTTTGAAAGTATTAGAAGTAAGTTTCAGAGCATATTTTTATAATCTTGGGCTAGGGAACAGGTAAGTGCTTTTTATTTTTGGGAGAGGGAGAGGATAAATGCTTTTAAATTCAGAAGTCATTAAAAAAAAGGCAAACCTACACAGAAATTTAAAACATCTGCGTGGAGACAGAGAACTAGAAATTAAATTAAGGCTGGGCATGGTGGCTCACACCTGTAATCCTAGCACTCTGGGAGGCCAATGGGGGAGGATCGCTTGAGGTCAGGAGTTTGAGGTTGCAGTGAGCTGTGATGACACCACTGCACTCTAGTTGGGGCGACAGAGTGAGATAAGGAAGGAAGGAAAAAAAGGAAGACAGAAAAATTAAATTAAAATACAAGTGATGGCTTGGAAAACAAGAGAAGAAACAAAAAGACAAACGACAGACATCAGAATAGTACGAAGTGGTGCTCTGAGCCTAAATACCTAACAGAAAAACAGACAGAAGACATGAACAAAAAACTCACAGAGGAAATACAAATGGCTAAGCACATAAAAGATACTCAACCTCATTAATAATTAAGAAAATACAAATTAAACAAGATAGGTTTATTTTTTCCCCCATCCCATTGGCAAAACTTTCAAAGACTGTGGACAACCATTGTTGGGAAGGGATTAAGGAAGTGGGTGCTCTTCAACAGCACTGGTGGGAATATAGGTTGGTGAACAATTTGGTCTCATCAACCAAATTTAATTGAATATATCCTTTGACCATGTTTACTAAGGCAATTTGTAAGAGCAAAAATTTATTAACGACCTCAGTGTCCAACAAGAGGCCAAGAGAGAGCTATATATTCGGACCTAAAAAGATTTTAAAATACATACACACACATACACACACACAAATAAATATAATGTATGGAAGGAGAAACAAAACTATTAAGAGTGGTTAATTTGAGTGGACAGAAGGGGTTTCACTTTTACTCCATATGCTTCCGTACTGTTTGATTTAACACCACAAGCAACATTGGTTTTGCAGTAAAAAATATAAATACAAATATGTAATGCAAATATCCTTCAAAGCTGCGTGCATTTTTAAAGGCATAATTCTGATATTCTAAAACCTTGAGAAGGGCCAAATAGAAGTACATAGAATATCCACTCAAAAAGTATTAACTGACTGGCCAGTAAAAAGGAATGCGGCTCTGGTGCATGTACATCACGTAACGTGAAACGTTGTGCTAAGTGAAAGACGCCAGTCCCTAAAGACCACATGCCGTGTGGTTCTGTCCTTATGAAATCTCAGACTGGGCAAATGCAGAGTCGGAAAGTAGTTAGCAGTGGGCTGGGGCTGGGGTGGGCTGGGGTGACTGGCAGTGACTGCTGATGGGTAGGAGTTTCTTTTTGGGGTGATAAAAATGTTGGAAAATTGATTATGGTGATGGTTGCACAACTCTGAGAACACTCTACTGAACTGTACACTTTAGATGAGTAAATTCTATGGTGTGTGCACCGCATCTCTATACAACTGTGAAAAGAACTGGCTGAGCACTCCATGCAGAGCCCGCCCAGAGACGCCCACGCAGAAGGGGACGCAGACGCCGCTGCCCTCTGTTCGGGCGGGGGGGGGGCGCTTCTGGAAGAACGTGGCGGCTGACAGTAGAGGACAGAAAAAGGGTCATTTCACACGGAAAAGCAGTAAAAGCTGAGGAACGGGGTGGGAGTGCGCCGGGCCGTTCTCCACGGCTCAGGAACCCGGGAGCCGCCGGATCGGGGCGACAGGCGGCCGGGCCGGGCGTGGGCGACCCTCGGAGGCCCCACTGCATCACCCCGTCTCGGCCACGCCGAGGGCACCGCGCTCCGGTTCAGACACCTCCTTACCAGGAAAACGGAGACAAACCGGAGTGAGTGCAAAGGGCAACGGCGGGCGCGACGGAGACGCGAGGCAGGGCCGGAGCACTAAGCACGTGGGGCGGCGCTAGGTGCGCGCCGGGGCGGGACGCGGCTGTCGCCTGCCAGCGTCAGGCGGCGCAGACCACAGGGGAGACAGTCGGCGCCCGCGGAGGACAGAGCGGCGCTGGAAGCCGTGGAGCAAGACGAGGGGGCAGAGCAGGACTACAAGGCACGCTTTCCCAAGGGGCAGGGGCTGGGCCGGCGGGGAAAAGGTGTCTAGGAATAGAGGGGTCGGGAAATCAACACGTTTGGCGAAGGGAGCGTCCCCTCCTCCGCGGGAGCCGCCCTCCCAGTAGGGCTGTTCTCCAGGCGCATGCGCGCTCGCCTTACACGTGGGCGGGGCTGAGCAGGGAGAGATGGCACTGGCACTTACTCGATCCATTATAGGCCAAAATTTCTTGAAAAAAATCTCAAAGATCAACCTCTCTTGTGAAACTGCAATTACTTTTAAAACAAGGATTTCTATTTTGCTGACTTTGATTGCAAAGGTCTATTCAAAAGAGTACAAGAATTTGTTGTTAAAACTTTTCGATCACTTAGGGGCAATGTGAAGTGACCAAACGAAAAATTTAGACATACGTGTTATACAGCAACGGTGTGAAAACAAATCTCGAAATGGATTAGTACCTCATTATTTTAAAATAAAGTAGTCCCCTCTTATCTGCAGTTTTGCTTTCCATGGTTTCAGTTACCCGCAGTCAACCATAGTCTGAAAATATTAAATAGAAAATTCCAGAAATAAACAATTCATAAATATTAAATTGCATGCCATTCTGAGTATTATTACAATTGTTCTATTTTATTATTAGTTATTGTTAATTTCTTACTGTGCCCGATTTATAAATTAAACTTTACCATAGGTTATGTATGCATAGGGAAAAACTTAGTATATACAGAGTTCGGTACCAGCTGTGGTTTTGGGCATTCACCCCACAATAAGGGGGGCTGCTGTGTGTCTTCAGCACAAGCAGCACACGTAAGACAGGAAGTTTTTGTGCGGCTCTGCAATGCTGAGGGTTCTGTGGGGAAGTTGGGAAAGGTGTGTTCCAGCTTCTGAAACTCAGCAGATTTCACTCCAGGTGGTCTTGCTCCCTCCTAACCCTGCCCAATGCCCGCCCACCCCTTAACCCCTTCTTCCTCTCACCTTCTCTTCAGGAAAGGCCCCTTTAGGCTTAAAACCAGAAAAGAATTTCCCAAAGAGTATAAACAGGTAATATTTGGGATTTAATGAAAATACTTATCACATCCTAGTTACAATGAATTAATTCCTTCTCTCTCCCTCTTTCCTTTCCTTAAGGCTACAAATCCAAATTTAGTGGATGTAAGACGGAGTAATCCAAGAAGATTTTCCATTTCCTATTCTCCTTTCTAATATTAGCAGGCTAATTCCACCACTGCAAGTACAACAGTGGAAAATACTGTTGCCTTGTTTACTTTGTTAGAAACACCATAATTGTAGGCAGCGCATAAGTTTACATGATCACCTCTCTAGATATAAAGATGCAATTTTCTGTGTATGTCTTGAAAGCTTTGCATCTAAAGACAAACAACAAAACACCTAAAACACTTCCACAGTAAAACAATTTTCACTAAACTGGGAAACAACTTTGTTCCCATAAATCCTGCTAGCCCTTTCTAGAGCTTAAGCGTGAATCACACATCTCAGCTCCTAGTTTCCTCCATATAGAAAATATCTACCACAAAACATTCCTGGAGCCTCTTGTGCACCTCAAGATTTTGTGAAAAGGTCCCTTTCCACCAAAGCTTAATGTAACTAAGATACTCCGGAGGAAGGGACTGTTGGAACGACAAACATGCAGGCACGTACCTCCAGGAGAGGTAATGTATTACAGAGTCACGTGCTCTGCTAAAGGAAGAGGCACTTGGACACGTGGATTGGGACGGCCACGAGTCTTGCTGCTTCAGACACCCTGCACGTGGGGTCCGCTGCTCTCGCTGGCAAAGGGCACCACGTCACAGCGGTTCAGCTCTGTTTAACGTGGGGGCAACCAGGGAGTCTGAGGAAACTCACTGAGGTGACACCATCCAGGAAACATCCTGTCTCCAAAGGACCCCACGATGCTCCCAGCTCCTTCCTCTCCTCCAGGCTAGCACAGCTCCCTGCCCAGACGCTGCAGCCACCTCGCCACGTCCCTGTCCCTTCAGCGAACTCAGTTTCCAACCACTCCCCTCCCCTGGCCTTTCACAAAGGCTTCTGAGGACACTCGAACACTGCCCCTCCTGAAAAGGCTTTTTGAATCTGCATCTCCCTCAAGCTAGTAGCAATTTTTCTCTTCCTTTCACCAAACTTCTCAAAAGAAATAGTCTACATTTGCTACCTGTTTCTCGTTTCCCTCCTCAGTACCTAAGAACTTAGTTTTTGCTATCTTACTGAAATTGCTCTCTCAGAAGATCACTAAGGAAAGACCTCTACATTGAAAAGTATAAAATATGAGAGAAATTAACGATAACTTAAATGGAGGGATATAACATGAATCAAGGATTGGAAGACTCAATATTGTAAATGTGTTAATTCTGCCCACACTAATCTACAGAGTCCATGCAATCCAAAGCCAAGACTTGGCAGCTGTACGTGGAAACTGACAAGCTGACCCCAAAGTGTAAGTGGCAATGGAAAGAGCCAAGAAGAGCCAAACTGATCTTGAAGAATGAAGTTATAAGACTGTTGCTGTCTGGAAGAAGACTATTACTGTAAAGCGATGGTCATTAACACACATGCTACTGGTATGAGAGCAGACATGCAGACCAATGAACCAGAAAAGGGAATCCAGAAAAAACTACACATGTGGCCGCTTGATTTATGGCAAAGAGGGTACAACTGTGCAGTGGGGAAAGGATGGTCTCTCTGATAAATGGTGGGGCCATATGCAAAAAACATTGATCTCTACCTCACACCATACACAAAAATGAATTCGTAAGGAATAACAGATAGAAATGTGAATAGTAAAAGTATTTAAAAGGAAACAGAGAATCTTTAGGAAATGCAAAGATTTCTTAAACAGAACACAAAAAGCACTAACCACAAGGGGGAAAAATTGATAAATTGGACCTATATTAAAATTAAGGATGTTTTTCTCTTAAAAGATACCATGAAGAGAGTGAAAGGCAGCTCACGGATGAGAGAAGATACTTGCAATGCATATATCTGATGAAGGACTCATATCCAGAATGTATGAAAAACTCCTATAAATCAGTAACAACCATAAAAATTAACAATAAAAATGGGCAAGAGACTTAAATAGATACTTGCAGAAAAGTATGTTGAAATGGCTAACAAACACATAAAAAGGTGTACAACCTCATTAGCCACACCCAGCAGAATGGCTAAAATTTAAAAAGACAGACAACACCAAGTGCTGGCAAGGAAGTGGAACCACTTAACCTCTCCTACATTCCTAGTGGGAATATAAATTGGCATAAGCACTTTGGAAAAATATTTAGCAGTATCTACTGAAGTTGAACATATGTATACCCTATGACTGAAATTTTAGGTGTCTGTAAATTCACCAGAAGACACAGACAAGAGTATCTATGGCAGCACTATTTGAACAACCCAAACGTCCATCAGTAACTGAATGATAAACTGTGGCATGTTCATGCAATGGAATATCATGCAGCATGAGAATGATGAACTATACGCATAACAAAACAGATGCAGTTCATCAACATGATGTGGAGTGACAGGAGCCACACACAAAGGAGCCCATGTGGGATGACTCCAGGTACGTAAAGTCCACAATCAGGCAGAACTAATCAGAGGGGTTTGAAGTCAGGTGACCCTGGAGGACGGGGAGTGACTGGAAGGAGGATGGAAGGAGCTTCTAAGGTGCTGGTGGTGTCCTGCTTCTCCTTCCAGGTATTTGCTACATGAGTGTGTAAAGATTCACTGAGCTGTAGTTATGATTTGTGTCCTTTTCTGTATGCAGGGTGAATTTTGAAACTTAAAAAAAAAACCACCCCAAAACACCAATCCCCCCAATATCACATAACTACATGATCTAAGGGTCCTTACTTGTGTCTGGCCCTGACAACACCTCCTTCTAAACTCTCTCCCCCTCTGAGGCTACACCACCCACATTCTGTGGGCTCTTCTCCGCCTGTCCCAACACTGCTTCCCTGTGCTGGGGTCACTCCTCCTCCGGCTCCCTCCCACACACGCAGCTCCACAGAGGCTGCCCACTCTTCTTCCTCTCAGATCCTCAGCCTGGGTAACCTTGTCTACCTCTAGCTATAAAGGGAGGTAATAATAATAGCAGCTAACTTATTGGTTAGTTTCTTTCTAATTTATTTCTTTTGAGGTAGGTATTTGTTCTTTGAAAAAAAAACTTTATCACAGAAAATCTCAAACATACATCAAAGAAAATAGTACAATAACCTTTCCATGCCCATCATCTAAATGGAACCATTTTGAAGCCAGGTCACACAGTTATTAACTGTAGCTCCCTCTCTCTGCTGAGTTTCAGACTCCCATTTTTCAAGAGCCTGATAAACATCTCTTTGTGAATGCCTGATTACACATCAAATCATACTGTTCATACTATGTAATAAACTGTTCTTTCACCTAATAATTACTAGTTGCAATTTTTCATGTGATTAAATATTCTTCTAAAGCAATTTTAATGGGCTGCATTATAATCCATTTTATTTATATATCATTTATTTAACGAATGCCATTAGAAATTTAGTTTTTCAAGTTTTCATTACTGTAAATATTAACACTGAATTTTCTTGTATATAAATTTTTGCACGTCTATGATTGTTTTCTTAAAATTACTGGGCCAAAGGGTATGACATGTGACCAAACCATTCTAGAATAGTTGTACTAATTTTCAGCCTGTAAGCAACACAGAAGGGTGCCTACTTCCCCACTCTCTCAATATACTGAAGACACAAACAAACAAACCTCAACCTTCCAAAAATGACAGGGCTGTTTTCATTTGCAGTTCTTTGTAGTTCTTTTCATTTGTAGTGAAGCCACAAATCAAAGCAAAACATTTAAAAACATATTGATTGGCCACTTCTTCTGGGAATTTCCTATTAATGCTCTTCCCAGATTACATTTCTTCTGATTTACTTTCTCATTTCTGATCTCCTGGTCACAACCCTAATAAAAGCTATCACATCCTAGCATCTTTTCCTTATTGCAATAGTCTCAGACCACTTCAACCTGGTCTGAGAGTGATCTTTCTAAAACATGCTAGGGTGGATTCCCACCTCCTTTTCCAATGTCTTCAGTGATTTCCTACCTACAGAATAGAGTCTGTACTTTTTGACAAGGCAGCCACTGTTCCAATCTCATCTCCTGGCATATACTTGTCATTCCCTGTCTTTGCTTTTCCTTTGATGTGGTTCCCTCAACCCAGAATGTGGGCAAGCTCACCTCCCACACCTTTCTTCTCCATCTTTCTCGTCCTTCACGGCTGATTCAATCGCCCCTTTTCTCTGTGAGGCCACCCCTGGTCAGAGGTGAACATTGCTACAGTATTCATTTTGTCTCCTGTTTTAAGAGTTGGTCATATGTTTAATTCCCCAAATGTCCTGCAAACTCCTTGATGAATTCTTTTTTATATACCAATGCCACCTAATAAATGAAATGCACATAGCAGACTTTCTGAAAGTGACTGGTGAGTGAAGTAAAGGAAAGATACTAATCTTGGGGGAAAGCCTTGATCACTTTCCAATGAGCTTGTTAAGATCAAATTTGAAGCATCTTTAAATCAAAACAGCCTGAAGATACAGGCCTTGGGCAGACAGCAGGCACGTAAACCACGCAGTGTAGCACCCCCTCTGCTTACAGTTTTCAAAAGATGGAATATGGGGCAAGTATAAGATACAAAGGTGGCCTCTGGCAGAAATTTTCTGGCTTTTGTCAGCTGAATGTTATACTGTATTCTAGCCGTTCCAGCCCTCCTTGAACTCAGAGTAGTACTACGACTTCTAGAGGGACTGTAGCCAAGAATCACAAACTCGACAGCAAGTCAACCAGAATGGAAGTGCGCGCAGCAGAGGGAAGGAGAGAATGGCGCAGCCTCCGCCACTGCCCCGGGAGAAACAGACAGAAGAGGCGCACAGAGAAAACTGAGGCATTTCAGTGAGGAGGCTCCACAACCTCACACCAAATGAAAGCACTGTTATGAAGGGCTGGCTCTAGGGGAAACCACCTGAGCCCGCTTCCTGCTTTGGATGTTAGGATAACTGTCAGAAAACAGAGCTGATAGCATAAAGAATAAGGAGGCCAGATGTGGCGGCTCATGCCTTTGGGAGCCCAAGGTAGGAAGACTGCTTGAGGCCAGGAGTTTGAGACCACCCTGGGCAATATTGTGAGACCCCCATCTCTACAAAAAATAGAAAAATTTGGTGCGTGTGGTGGCATGTGCCTGTAGCCCCAGCTGCTAGGAGGCTTGAGGCAGAAGGATCATCCGAGAACAGGAGTTGGAGGCTGCAGTGACTTACAATCGTGCAAGTGCACTCCAGCCTCGGCAGCAGAGTGAGACCCTTTTGTAACAACAAAAAAGTATAAGGAATTAACTGGGTTGAATGGAAGAATATTGGTACAGCTGAGGGATGGGCTGGTTGATGCAGGCAAATTGCCCCAGAAAATTTACTGCTCAGCACAAGTCATGATTTTAGAATAGGTACTGTATCTCCTTTCCACAGCCAAGTAAAGACAGTAGGGAGAGCGCCTAGAAATCCATGAAATAAGAAATTCTTAAAACAGAGAACAGCTTAGAATTCTGTAGACTTGGCTAGACTTCAAGGTAAACAACTCTGTATTCACAGTCACAAAGGATGAGGTGAAGGAGAAGATGTACTGGTGGGCACAGGGGGGATGCTTACAGCGGAGGTCACTGCACCAATCCCGTTGTGGCTGGCAGTGACTCAGATTAATTCCTCTCTGCAGATGGTCTGGTGGTGGGCAGGGGATGATACAAAAATTCCTAGTTTGGTTTAAGCAGACAAGAATCTGGACTTGAGGTTTTAATAGCTAGGTCCCAGGCTACACAGGCCAGGAGGTCTGAGCAGTAAGCTGGCCTGACCATCGGAGCCTTCTGGAGGGGACGGACCAAGCGGAAACGGTGCCCTGTCCTGGTGACCTGAATCAGCAGGCTGCTGGGGAGATATGGAGACATAAAATAACTCCCCAGTTAGGGGTTTCAAACAACTGGAAAAACCGGAAGTGTATTTTGCCATAATATCTGTTGAACTAAACATAAAGCTTTATCTGGTTAGAGGAATCTGAAAGCATGATGGATATTCTTTGCCCAGGTAGTTCTTTTTCTACAGTCATTTGGTCACTTTTTTACTTTGTGGAATCTCTCTAGGACTCAGCACCAGGACAAGCTAAAGTTGCTCTCAAAGGATTTGTCCTAAGACTATTTCCCACAGATTAAAACTAACTCCAAAGTCCTCCCTTCCTTGATATTTCAAGTCCGCACTTGCAGCTTGAATCCTTCAGCCTTCCTTCTGGAGTCCCCACTGCCCCCCGCTGCCGTGGGGCAGAGCCTGATGCAAGTGCCCCACAGAGCTGTTGTGGGCCTTCCCCTTCTCCCCTCTCTGCTCTGTGTTTGACTCCTTTGCCAGACAACGTCTGAATTTGTTTTTATAGGAAGGAAAGGCTGTTGCTTAGGCCAAAAGTAAATAAAATGTTACTGCTCTCCCATGACTAACCTTGAACAAAATGTCATCATAAAAACAAGAGTTTAGCTCTGCTGGAGTCTGTACACCCAAAGTCAAAGTTCCACTGCCAAACAGTATGATGTTCCACAGGGATCTCCTCGAGACCCACGTGATACTAAGGAACTTCCTCCTTTCCTTCCCTTATGATAGAAGCATCAAAGTAGGAGGAAAGCCCAAGCACTTTAAGCCTTGAAGCATGAAAATAATGTCATTACTTCAACAGTATCAACAACACTTTATCTCTAACACATAGCAGGTACTCATTAAATATTTATTGAGTGAATATTATTAGCCATATGCCTTAGGGCAGTTAGATTTTTCAATGTTAAATCATCATATATTTTTACCATTAGTTTTCAAAGGTTAAATACAAATCAAGAGCTTCTCTGTTCCCAGCTATGGCACTGAAAACGATGCAGCTGACACTGGTGGTCCCCAGCCCATAAAGAAACAAAACAGTTAAGATTCCTAGTGAATCTGTACAAATACAGAGCTCACCGTTTACTTTTCCACACTGGTCCCCCACTCGGCCTAGGCAACATCCAACAGTGGAATACCGGCCTGCAAGTGCGGGATCCAAAGCAGGCCAGTTCCGGAATTCAGACTCACCAGCCTGGAAGGGAGCTACGAGAACTAGCAGTTCATTCTCTAACCTTACGAGTAAGACAGCCGAGGCCTAAAGAGGTATGAGTCTGGGCACATGGGTTAGACTGGCAAGACGCGTTTGCTTCAGGAAGACCTACTATGTAGTGTTCATCAACCAATGGTGAGGACCAAACTCTACTGTCTGCAGATGCACAAACTCTCCACAGAGAAAAGAGGAAGTCTCCTCTTCCTAGAGGAAAGTTTTACAAGGAATCTGATCTTGTTAGCTATCAGACCTCGTAGAGTTGTCACATTACTCACTGTCACTTATCGTTCTTTTGGAGGTTAGAGTAAGTCGTTATTTCATGAAAGTCAACAACTGAGAGGCAAAGTGCCCAAAACACACGATGCTGACACCTTACTTCCCAGTGTTCTCGTCACGTACAGCAGGAGCTGGGACCAAGCAGTACAACAGACGAAAGGATTCAGTTTTAAACAGTTATCTGGGGATAAACCACCACACTTTTGCTTTCTGATGATTCTATTTTGTATTTGCAGATGTCACTAACAAACTGATATCTTAATTTCTAACCTGCTTATATCTAGATGCTTCTAAGATGCTGGCTGTGGCTGGGCGTGGTGGGTCTGTCTGAAAGCATTCTTTCCTAGCTGAGATAACTTGGCTTTTTTCCTATGTGATATTCTGTGCCTATAACAACTTCCCAGGTTATTATTCTCTTTCCTGAAGGATTATATCTTTTTTTAAAATAATTTTTTTAATTTTTTTTTAATTTTTAGAGATGGTGTCTTGCTATGTTGCCCAGGCTGGCACTCTTGGGCTCAAGTGATCCTTCTGCCTCAGTCTCCAAAGTAGCTAGGACTACAGCCACATGCCACCATGCCCAGCAGGTTCTATTGTGATCTATGTGTCATGCCCTCTCCGGTGGAGTGAAGAAAGGGGTGGATAGAGGAGGAGTGTGACAGGAAAACAGAACACATAAAAATAAAAGTGGGAACAGGGAAGAAAGCTACAAAACTCAATAGGACGTTTACATGGGTTTCATTGGCCACTGTATGCTAAATTTCAAGAGCCAGGAGATGTCCCTGGAACATCACAGGAACTGAGAGTTGGTATCCTACTCCAGGAACAAGCCAGCCACCCCTTGGGCTGGAATGCTTAGATAAAGCCAGTCCTGAGGCAAGAGGTCCGTGAGACGGTCTCTAGGAGGCTTCAGCAGTCCAAAGATTGCTGGTGCAGGCTGGACAAAGTGTGGAGTGTTCTAAACAACGAACCAGATTTCCCAGCTAGACAGAATTTTAATACGGTTGTCTAAGCTGATTTGATAATATCTCACATTATCTTTTGCAAATCTGTTAACTGAAGTGAACAGAGACATTCAAATTAAGAGCTCGTCATCATCAAAAGGGAGAAAACTGTCCCTGCTTGCCAAGGAGACCCCTCAGAACAGCAGCGGGTTCTGGGAACTGCAGACGCGGCCAGGTCAGCCGGCCAGCCAGTGTGTTTGGCTTGGCTCTCAGAAATGAAAAGTGTCAAAAGAGAGAGGATGAAAAAAAAGAAAAAAACAACAAAAAACCCCAAACCCAAACAACTAATAGGAAAGCTAACGCCGCAACTGTCGGGGCGGTAAGAACAAGGCTGTGTCGCAGCTGGGGTTTAAGCACTAACCCAGCGCAAAGGCCGATCCACGTGCAGCCGACCTCTGGCGAGGCGGGCAAAGAGCAGGAAGTCGCCCGGCCACAGCGGCACGTGCTCAGTGCCCCCATGTGCAGCTCTGCTGTGCCCACACGGCACCTGACACCGGGCCCGTGGGACGCGGAGACCGGAGAGGCTCCCACAGAGACCTGTGGGTTTTGGCGGACTTCCTTTTTCT
Organism: Lemur catta; assembly: GCF_020740605.2. Taxonomy (NCBI): domain Eukaryota; kingdom Metazoa; phylum Chordata; class Mammalia; order Primates; family Lemuridae; genus Lemur; species Lemur catta. The sequence goes on from NC_059133.1 coordinate 98,941,367, forward strand.
AGCACAAACCTGATACATGCTCCGGGTGTCGTCTCCTGACTCCCGGGTGAGTTGACAAAATGACCCTTTAATGTGATGCAAACTTCCAGCCAGTAACTTGGAAGCGCCATGGAAGGGGTTCCACTGCTGCCCAAGGCTCTGGGGTCACGTGGGCCTGAGCGACCCCTGGGTCCTGGCGGCCAGCTCACGGCATGGGTCGGTGACACAGCAAGTTGTGTCTGTTTGGCGACGGGGAGGAGGGTGGGGGTGGGCCGGGCCTGGAGTTGCGCGTTACTCGTCTTGGAATCCTGAAGGCAAGAAAGCGGGTGACGTGATTTGAAAGCTCTCGGGGAGGAGTGGGGTTGAAAGAACAATAGCCCCGCAGCCCCCTGAAGCTTCGAGAACGCCGTGAGTGCTCGGGTCGGTGAAGAAGGCGAGAACGAGACTCCGGGCCGTTTCCGGCCCAGCCCGGCTCCGCTTCCACGCGGGGCCCGCCCGGCGCCAGACGGCCCTCGGAGTTCGAGAAGCTTCGCCGGGTCTTCCGCGTCTCCCTGTCTCGGAAGCAGCTGGCGAGGGGGGCGGGCCGGGAGGCGAGTCCCCGCACCGCCCTGGCTGCTCTCGGACCTGGCTCCGTCCCCTCGTCCGCCCGGGAGGGACAGCGGACGCGAGAGCAGGCTGCGCGGCCGGGGCGGAGGCGCTGGACAGAGCCGGGAGCCCTGCGGGAGCTGCGGCCGCAGCAGGTTAAAGAAACTTTGGGACAGATATTCTTTTTTTTTTTTTTTTTTTTTGAGACAGAGTGTGGCTCTGTTGCCTGGGCTAGAGTGAGTGCCGTGGCGTCAGCCTCGCTCACAGCAACCTCAAACTCCTGGGCTTCAGTGATCCTCCTGCCTCAGCCTCCCGAGTAGCTGGGACTACAGGCATGCGCTGCCATGCCCGGCTAATTTTTTCTATATATATTTTTAGTTGGCCAGATAATTTCTTTCTATTTTTAGTAGAGACGGGGTCTCGCTCTTGCTCAGGCTGGTCTCCAACTCCTGACCTCGAGCGATCCACCCGCCTCGGCCTCCCAGAGTGCTAGGATTACAGGCGTGAGCCACCACACCCGGCCTGGGACAGATATTCTTAATTAGCTACTACTCACTTTCCCCCCCAGAGGCACCCGCCGAACTCGGTCACGTGCCATGCCCGGTGCAGACGCACGTCTGTCTGCCGGAGTCCGTGACAGAAACGTTCTGCGGGAGGGGCAGGCGACAGGGCCAGCGCCCTTGCGGGGCCTGCGGGACAGTTACCATCCGTGAAGGAGGCCGGCGGGACCCTCCTCCCAGGGCTGCACGTGAAGGAGTGGGCAAAGGTCTGAAACGGAAAGGGAAGGTCCAGTACTAATTCCACCACTTATTTTTATCACCTTGGGTGAAGTCACTTCACCTCTCTGGTCATAGCTTCCTTAAGTGTAGAATGAAAAGGGGAGATTCGATGATCTCTAAATTCTTTCCAGATTTAGTAATCTAGGACTAAATACAGCTCATCCCCTGGTTTGCCTTGCAAAATAGCAGTAGAGCAGCGATGCCCACTGGGAGCCCACGGCTGTTTGTAGTTGGAGGAGCTTTTTGCTGCGATGAAGGCTCCCCACGTTCTCCTGTTTCATCACCTGGTGCCGGAGGAAATGCATTAGTCCCTACCTTCCTGTTAGCTGTATTCTGACATTCATCTGTGGTACACAGACTTTTAGGAGTAAGTATCTACTGACTCGAATTAGGCTAATGCCTTGCAAAAGGTTGATGTGATTTCCCACATACTCTAGACGTGTCAAGTAGCCTAAAGTCAGAGAATCCTAAAAGCGATGATGCTTGGTCACCAGGCCTGAGCCACAGTGAAGAGGTTAATCAGGCTGTTGTGTCCTTTTCCGAACTCTTCTTTCCCAGTCATTGCCCGCGTCATGCTAGTCTCCCTGGGCATGTTAAGGTGACCCCAACAGCGTGCTACCCTTTCTAGAAGACCTGCACTTCAAAGGCAGCGCCTTGGAGAGATGCTGAATTCGAAGGGATAAATTGAACCAGTGAAATTTCAGGCATGCAGGCAGGAAAGAAGAAGTCAGGCACGAGTCTTGCTGACTATCCCATCACCCTAGTTTTAAGCTATTATCATATCATGCTTTTCTGTTAAATTGGCAATTAGATGTTAGGGTTTGAAGTTTGGCTTAGGGTTTACATTCGAAAAGAATAAGATTTATTACCACTTATTACCATTTATTAAATACTACTATTACCTTTAACAAGAACCCCATGAAAAACCCCATGAATCACAACCTGATTTTTAGGGCTATTAAGCATCAAGGCAATTTACAGCAAGATTCGTTATCTTCAGTATTCAAATTAAAGGCTCCCTTTCACCAAGATAGCATCTACTAGGTAGGGGCATTTTCTTTTGTGCCTAGGTGGTCTTTTGTATATAAAGAGGCAAACAAAGCAGTAAGACAGCATTTATACAGTGTAGAAGAATACTCCAGTCTTATCTCCAGAAAATTCCCGATTTCACTGATTCGCTGAACAAGCATGTGCTTCACGTTTATGACTTTGTGTCTGTTACACAGCTCTTTCAGAAGGGTCCAGTTGCTAAGTATTTTCATACAGCATTCTGGAGTCAGTCACCTGCAGGCTCTGCGTCCCCCCAAAGGGAGTATTCTGTCATCAGTGGAGGGGACATGGCAGATTCTGTAGGACCCCTACCTTTCTGACAGGCAGGGCCCCAAGGTTTATTTGGAAGGCAATTTCCAGAGTTTGTCTGGAAATCAGTTGTTTGAAATCCTTAACAATTACCTCAGTAGTTATACGCTGAAATAGTCCCCACGAATCTATTTCACCCATAATGTTTGTTATGGACTGAGCTGTGCCCCCTAAAATTCATAGGTTGAAGCCTTAATCCCCAGAACTTTAGAATGTGACCATATTTGGAGAGAAGGTCTTTAGAGAGGTGATTAAGTTAAAATGAGGCCTTTAGGGTGGGCACTAATCCAATATGACTAGTGTCCTTACAAGAAGAGGAAGTTCAGATGCATACAAAGACACCAGGATGCACAGGAATGGAGAAGGGGCATGTGAGGGCACACGGGGAAGGCAAGTCTGCAGGCCAGGAAGGGCTCAGAAGCAGTCCATCCTGCCCACACCCTTCCTCTTGGACTCCTAGCCACTAGCGCCAGGAGAAAATAAATTTCTGTCGTTTAAGCCACCCAGCCTGTGGTATTTTGTTACGAACCCTCTAGCAAACTAATGCGATGTTGCTGGTGTACAGTGCCACAGGACCTGCCACCATTTCATACCAGTTTACATACTGAAAGATGCCTTCTGAGTGTTAACTCCAGACATCTGACTGCGTTCTGGTCTCATCTTCCCTACTTAGCACTGGACGGGGGTCAGGGACAAAAACGCCATTTCGGCGGCAGTGGCCCCAGCAGCAGCGCGTTCTCCTAAGGGGCGCAGGAAGCAGCAGCTGCCGGAATGCTCACCAGTGCCGGCGTGGAGCGCCGGGGGAACTCAGGTGGGTGGGCCTCTTGGGACCACGGAATGCTGTGGGAAGGGAGCGTGTGGCAGTACTGCCCCCGAGCCTCTGGTGGCAGCAGGGCTGTGAGTTACGGGCACAGAGGAGTCCCGTGGAGAATGGCAGCACGGTCTGTCTGTGCGTCGACGGGGAACTGTTACATTCCCGGGATTTTACACCTGGAAGTCACGCCCGGCCGGGAAATGGGTGTGGTCCTACACCTTTTTCTTTGTTTAAATTTACATCGGTTTTCTAGAGCATTACCGTGGCACACAGCCACCGTCACCACAGGAGCAGAAACGTGGCGGAGTCCCCAGCACACATCCTCGTAGGTACCAACTATACAAAATTTGTGTTATTTTACTTGCAGACTGCCCTGGTAAGATTGGTACCACCAAACCTTTTTGTGAAGAATAATTAAAATGTGTGGAATAACACATTTATTTCAAATGCTGTGACTGGACTGAAAAACAGTCATTTCCGAAGTTTCCAAGTCCCACGGGCTTTCAGGCTGCCGTGCCTTCTCTGGCACTCACAAGGGTCCCCCTCCCCTCTGCCTGCCCGGGGTGGGGGCCGTTATCTCTGGAGGATGACACTGGAGATGACAGACCCATGTTTAATGTCCTGGATTGTAGTAATTATTGAGACTCATTAAAATTCCAAGATGGTAAATAATTGCTCCTGTAGGAGCTCCCCAGACTCAGGAGGGATAACCTTCTTCTCCCACGGTAATACTTTAAACACAAACGGAAAAAAGCAACTAGGGCAGCTAAAAAACGTTAAGAGCTCTAAAAATGCAGAGCTTTGTAATGTTTAAAATATTCCATATTCATATTTTAGAACTCTTAAGAGTCCAGTGCAAGGCCAAGCTAATAAAAAGTAGAATAAAAAAAGGCTCTTGCATTCTTTGCTGCAAAGCTGAATGCACACGGGACCTGAATTCACAATAGGTGTTTTTATGTTCAGTTTAGTTTAGACCCGGTGAGTTTGGGGTGAGAACCAGTAATGAGGATCAGGAACTGCCCCAGTCAAGACATGGACGGAAAGGCCTGGTAGACACAGCGAGGAAAACAGGATCTTTTGTATCAGAAAAGTTTTGGTCCGTATAGGTCTCCTAAGTATTTTTTTTTCTCTCTCTGTCTCCACAAACAAACACAAAGCTTGTAGTTTTGCGCCTAAGTATCTCCTTGCATGTATACACCGGAACACCAAGAGGCTGTTCTCACACAGGAGTTGCAAATAACACTTAATATCTGTGTAATTTCAACTATGTAAAAGAGTTCCTTATCTCCTCTACATGCAAATCTCATTTCGTCTTCCTTTTCCGAATGTAGTTGGCGGGGGGATATTTTATCAGAAGTAAGGCAGCAGTTTTGGGTCCTAGGGTCTAACTTAGCTCCCAGCCAGCCTGACTGTCTCTTGCTGTGGGTCTGCCCAGCCCTTCCCCACGTTCCCCTTCTCCTTTTTTTTTTTCCCCCTTTAAACAAGGTTTTCTTTGCCAGAGATTTCAACATCCAATTGGCAAGATGCCCTAGTCTTTGCATTAAAAGGTTAATGGCAGCTGTCAGAGGAAGAAGAAAGTGCCAGACTGTGTGAGAGCAGAGAGGAGAGAAAAAGTGAGTCTATTCCACAGCGTTTCTTGTAAATTTGTCGAGACACACACACACACACCCTGTTCTCAAGCCCAGTCCTGATACGGATGCACATTCATCTTCACGGCTCCGCAATTCTTTCTGCTGGTTTGCTGGTCTTGCCTCCCACAGCCTCGCACACAGTGCTGCTTTTAGTTTTTTGGAAAAGAGCTCGGCATCTGAGCTGAGGAAACAAGTTCAAACATCACAAAAAGAAGAAAACCAGATAGGAAACATTCAGGCTGGGAACCAGAACAAAAAGTCTGTTGCCCTACAAAGAATCATTCTTTCTTCCTTTCTTCTTTTCTCTCCCTGCCTCCCCTCTGTGCTGCCCCCCAACAGCTCGGACACCCACTGGTTGCTGGTGCAGTACAGCAATCTGTGCAGTCGCATTCGAGAGAGAAGAATGAACTGTCATGTCTGTGACGGTGACTGATGCACTCCCTGAGTGAGGGAGGCGACTTCTAGGTTCTGCACCCGCCTAAACACCCCCTAATCCACCACCTTGAAAAGAGAGGGTGCATGCCAAAGAGCAAGTGGTCAACACTGAGGAAACAAATGGAAAAAGGAATCCAAGGAGAAGACAGGTCTGAGCCAAGCTTTGGAACAATACTTCCTGAAAATTAAAAATGGGACTAAGTGCTGGGAAAGGGATGTGGAATCCAAAGCTCAACGACCCACAGAGTGGGCTGGCTGATACAAGTTCATTCCAGTGCGGTCCAGCCCGATGGGAGGCTGGCATTTACAGTGGAAAAAAAAAATAATCAGTACTCCAGGGAAAAATTCCATTTTTAGCTTTTTAGCAGAATCTGCCTATTAGTTGAATTGCTCTAAACAGTTTAAAAGAAGATTGGAGGTGGGGTATGATCTTTTGGATTGTTTTAAATTACATTAACACTGACATATAGCAAAATGCACAGATCCTCAAGTGTATAGTTTGATGAATTTTAATAAACATACCTACTTACATGACCATCTCCCCAGTTAAAATATAGACTATTTCCACCAACCCAGAAGGTTTCCTTGGACCCGCTTCCAGTCAGTTCCTACAGCTAATCACTGTCCTAATTTTTACCATCATAGATTAATTTATCCTGTTCTTGAATGTCATATAAATGAAATCACGCATTATGTTTTTTTGTATGTGGCTTCTTTTGCTCAACACAGTGTTTTTGAGATTCATTCATAAAGTTGCTTGTATTAGTAGCTTATTTTTTTTATTCTTGAGTAGTATCGATTATATATTATATTTTTTAAAACTCTATTCTCCTATTTGTGGACATTCAGGTTGTTTCCAGCTTTGGGCTTATATAATACAAATAAAGCTGCTATGAACAATCTTGTACAAGTCTTTTTGTACACATGTTTTCAATTCTTCTTAAGTAAATAACTAAGAATGGACTTCTTGGGTATAGGATACATATATATCTAATTTAATAAGAAACTGCCTAGTACTAAGTTTTCCAAAATATGATACCATTTTACACTATTGTCAGCAAGGTATCAGAGTTCCAGTTGCTCCATGCCCTCACCAATGTTTGGCATTGTCAGTCCTGTTAATTTTAGCCATTTTAGTGAGATTGCAGCACTACCTCTTTGTGGCTTTCACGTGCTCACTTTGTATATTTTCTTTTGTAAAGAGTCTGTGCAAATCTTCTGTCCAGGCCTCTCGATACAACAGGGAATCATCTGTGGTGAATGTATCTTGTTCTTGCTTTGTAAACCTACTTGCCCTTACTCAATAAACCTTGATTTCATGCTTAAAAAAAATATCTTCTGCCCATTTAAAAAATTATGTTGTTTTGTCTTTTGTTACTGATTTTTAAAATATGTTCTTGATACAAGTCGTTTAACAAATACACACACACACACACACACACACACACACACACACACACACATATATAGAGTGAATATTTTCTCACAGTGCTTTGATGAATAGAAATTTAAAGTTTGATGACGTCTTTTTTTTTTTTTTGAGACAGAGGTCACCTGGGTTAGAGTGCAGTGGTGTCTTCATAGCTCACAGCAACTTCAAACTCCTGGGCTCAAGTGATCCTCCTGCTTCAGCCTCCTGAATAGCTGGGACTACAAGCACATGCTACCACACTTGACTAATTTTTCTACTTTTTATAGAGACTGGGTCTTTCTATGTTGCTCAGGCTGGTCTCAACCTCAAGGGATCCTCCCATCTTGGCCTCCCAGAATGTTCAGATTACAGGCATGAGCCACCATGCCCAGCCATTTTGTTCTCTTAAGTTTAGTGTTTTATGCCTACTGAATCAGGATAGTTTTAGCAATATGTGTGCCTATTGGCTAATATCTGGAATCAAAACACATTTCTTTATTAAGGCTTTTTAAAACAAGATTACTCATTGTAATCTTTGCTTACAAAGGCTCAGTTTTAGAATCAAAAGCATTGGCTTTACCTAAAATTCCCGGGTTACTAAGGTTTTAAAAATGAAAGCTATAGAGGGGATGGGTGGGGAAAAAAAAGAAAATAAAAATGAAAGCTGCACTTTCAAAAATATTCAGTCATTCAAAATACAGACCACGTGTTCTGCATTCATATATATCCACGGGATTGATTAGATGATCTATACCAAATGGGCACAATATTGACAAGTATGGTGGGGTCAGGGCACTAAGTGTTTGAGACACCACCTCAGTTTTAAAAACTCTACAGAAGGAAATTCTACAATATTCTTTTGAAATTTGCTCCATGTTTCATAACTCTAAAGTCAGATAGTTCTTCTCTACATTTAACTGAAATATTTCTTTTTGTAATTTAATATACTCTCTCATTCTATCCTCAGTAGAAACAGAAAAATGGAGGAAAAAGGGCCTCCTCACCATTTAGGTAAAAGCCTTTATCCTATGTAAACTTCCCTTTCTAAATAATTGTTTGTTTTTCATTACTCCTATCTCTCCCTTTTTAAGTCTTTTACCTAATTTTTTTTTAATGGAGTTTGAGGTAGAATATCACATTCAAATACAGTCCTAAAAAGTTTTTTGTGGACTATTTTACATTTCCTTTACACTGTAATAATAGACAACCAGGGTTGGAAAAATCTGACTCCAATCATCTTGTAGGCCAGGTGTGGTGGCTCACACCTGTAATCCTAGCACTGTGGGAGGCTGAGGCGGGACTGAGCTCAGGAGTTTGAGAACAGCCTGAGCAAGAGTGAGACCCCATCTCTACAAAAATAGAAAAATTAGCTGGGCATGGTGGTGGGCACCTATAGTCCCAGCTAATTGGGAGGCTGAGGCAGGAGGATCGCTTGAGCCCAGGAGTTTGAGGTTGCTGTGAGCTATGATGACGCCACTGTACTCTAGGCCTGGGTGACAGAGTGAGACCTTGTCTCAAAAACAAAAAAAGGATCTTGTAATCCTGAATCCTCTCTATAACCCAACTGAGTAGCTTGTCCTCCAGTGAAAAAGAATATTTCATATATGGCTGCCTATTCTTTTTAGGGACAGTTCTAGGAAGTTTTTCTTTCTGTTAAACTAAAACTTGCCTTCTTACAACATCTATCCATTGGTCTTGGGGCAACACTGAAGCAGTGTATACACACAAAGGTCATTTCTTCACCTGTAACTGTCCTATTTTTCTGCTGCCTGCAGAGACTAGCTTGGGGTCTTCTATTTAGGCTAATACAGTGTTAGTATTCTCAATACTCTTAGACACCTAGATTTTCTAAAGAGGATGAAAATCTTAACTCCAGTTTACTGACTTAAATTTTTACAAACTTTTGATTTTGGAAAATTTCAAAGATAGAAGAGTTGCAAGAGTTTTACAAAGAACATCGTATACTGGAATGTAAGGAAGTTTTCCAAGAGGCATGGGGAAAATGTATTGGAGAATTTGAGCATCAAATAATAAGAACAGATTACAACCCAGTGAATAAAATAGATATCTATGAGTCTACAGTGGCAAAGACTTCACTGGATTCCTTAAATTGCCAACATTTCACTCCATTTGCCTTATTGTTCATTCATTTACTCGTTCTCTCTCTCGACGGATATACCTATGTGTACAATCTGTATGTATCTGTATGCATATCTGTGTCTATATCACTCTATACATGTTTCCTAATCATTAAACTCGGGTTATATATTGTTTGGCAGGAACACCCACCTGTGTTTTTCTCAGTGCATATTATCAGGAAGCACATAATGTTGGTTTGTCCCATTACTGGTGATGCTAACTGTAATCACTTGGTTTAGATGGTGTCTGTCAGGTTTTTCCAATGTAAATTAATTAAAAGTATTTTGGGCTAATTAATTGAAATACATTTTTTTGTGAGGAGATAGTTTCAGTATATGCAAATATCCTGTTCCTTAACAAAACTTTACCTAGTAGTTTTCATATTCTTTGATGTTACTGGCTCAAATAATTTATTAGTGTGATGGGTACCAAAATAGTGATTCCCTAATTCCACCATTCTATCTACATTTAGCTGGCATTCTACTACAGGACAGAGTTATTCTTTCTCCCCTATTTATTTGTTTATGCATTCATTTATTTCTTTATGCCAGTATAGAATCATAGATTTCTATTTTATTTGATGGGTTATAATCTATTATCACATTTATTTTGATGCTCAAATTCTCCAAAGTTTTCCACATGACGTTCCAATATATCCCCAATTACTCTTGGGAAACTTCCTCACTTTCTGGTATAAGATGTCCTGGAATCACCCATTTCTCCAAAGAGCCCTTGTTCCTTTTGGTGGAAAGGGCACCTAGAAACCAACTTTTGTGTGCTAAGTGAGCTCCCTGTTATTGGGTGTCACTGCTTCCAGGCCTTCTCAGCAGACAAGATCAGAAAGTGTGTGTGTGTGTGTGTGTGTGTGTGTGTGTGTGTGTGTGTGTGTGTGTGTGTAGAAAGAGATAAACACACACAGAGAAATCTAAATCCATTTGTCTGTTAAAAACTATGAGTTCATATCATACCTCCAACAACAATTCAACACCACAGGGTTTATCTTTACTCTTTCTATATTTGTTACTCTCTTCTCCTATAACGACAAACACGTTATCCCTGATATATTATCTCTAATATATTTTACTCATCTGCTCAATCTCCCAGTATGTAACCCATCTCCCAACCATGCGGGCCACCTTCCTGGCCCTGGCTTACTATTTCCTGGCTTAGCTGAATCCTCAGTCCTGGCCTGCCAAAAACACTGGTCACATGGGTTGAATTCTTGGTCCTAGCCTGACAAACACACCAGCTGTGCTGGCAGAATCTCTGGTCCTGCCAGATGCAGAGGCCCCAGTCCTTAGATACCCCAACTCTGCAGTCATACCGTTCCAATCCTTTGCCTCTGTCCTGCAGGTCATTTTGGCTGTACCAGCCGTGTCCTTCCCCAGCCCCACTCACCATGCCAGCAGATTCCTCAGCCACGACAAAGGGCAAGGGGCAGATTGACTTTAAACTGTATGTCTCTGCATTTAAAAGGAGCACTGAATATCTATGTTCTGATATCTGTCAAAAACTAGATCCTTAAACTTATTGCTGCTTAATAGATTTAAAAAATTGGTTGAAACTACTAACATTTAGAGAGTCTTTCCAAAGATTTGAAAATTTATTTCTTACATTAAATAATACATTAGATATCTGAGTACATGGGCAGTAATATTTAGGGTCTCCTAGAGAATGGTTGTTATTGAAATGAACTCTGGTGTTACAATATTGCTGAGATGTTGCTTATATTTGGTTCTTTATGAGGACCCATGGGCGAGAAATTTCTTTCAGATCTCAGAACTAATGTTTTCGCTAAACTACTGGTTTGTTTGTTATCTTTTGGGATACTATACCTGCATAACTATAGTCACGTGCCACTTAACGACAGTGCTGCATTCTGAGAAATGTGTCGTCAGGCGATTTCATCCTTGTGCAAACACCACGGGGCGGACCCGGGCGGTGTGGCCTCCCACGTCCCTAGGCTTAACGGCACGGCCTAGGGCTGCGAACCTGCACAGTGTGCTACTGTGCTGAACACTGGCAACTGGAACACAATGGTACGTATTCGTGTATCCAAACACATCTAACCATAGGAGAGGCACAGTGAAACTATGGGATCATAATCCTAGCGGAGCACCGCTGCACGTAGGGCCGTTGTTACGCGGTGTCATCAAATTTTTCTCTTGACAGCGCCTGAGAGTTCACTCCTGGCTTCACCTTATTTTTTCTGACTCTCATTTTCTCTTCACTTATTAGAGTCACGGGGATGGGAATGCAGCAGAAGCAAGAAATTTCTTCAGCGATTCTGACGGGCTGCCCTCTCCAAGAAGCACTGCTCCAGGACCGCTGGCCCAGTCCGGACTACTGGAAGGTGCAGAACCGGGTTACTTACCTCTCATTCTAACACATGCCCCCTTAACCTTAAAGCTGGACTAATATTATATTGTGAATGTAACTTCTAACGTTATAGGGTTGGAAGGAATTTAAAAAATGTGAAGGAGACAAAAAAATTATCCCAAAGAGATAAAATAATGGCTGTTCTTTCATATATACAAGATATTTAGAAACAATATTTTCTTAGCCATAAGTGTCTAAAATTTGACCTGGTACAAGCATACTTAGCTGCTGGAACTTGACAAGATTGCAGCTCGAGGTAAAGTGGCCCTGAATTCATTATCTGAACAATATATATTTGGTAGCGTCTGGAGACAGAAAGCCAAAGACCTAGGAACCAAATGCTTAAGTCTTCAAAAAATACCTGCAATGCAAAATACTTACAGTGCATACAACCAACTACACACAGGTAGCCAAGATCAAACCCACCGAGTCAGACTAACTCTGGCCAGCATGTGTAAAATCATAATACATAAAATTTCTTCAAACTAGGACACTTTTACCCAAGATCAATATTATGCCCTAAATTATCTGTTACCACATTCACTTTATAACTACATGAGCCACTGCACTGGTGACAAGCTGAAAGGCTGAAGTTTATTGTTGCAGGGAAATGGTGTTTCACAGCACAGTGGTGTACGAGTGTGACAGCCGTAGGAGACTCATAAATGTTTCCTCACCTCGTTGCAAAGCTGAACACAGTCCCTTGCGGCTATGAGAAAGATCACACACACGAATGTGGTCTTTCCATACCTGCACCTGTGGCTACCTGGCGTTGTCCACCCTGGTACATCTTTCTGAAACTGAGGAATTGATGTGTAGCATATGTTCAGTACAACCTTTAAAAAATATATACAATGTTTATGTTAAACCTACCGTACCCCTCCCAAACACATCAGGACCCAAATCCTTGGGCTTTATGAAAAAGTTTGACATTTTAAAACTCAGAACTGTTTGCATTTATATTCAAGGGAAAAGCTATTTGTCAAAAAGGTTTTAGTTGAAAATTTTCCACAATTTTCATGGAGTGTTGTAATACTCAATCTAAGAACCACTAACTCTACTCCTTGAGTAGATGTTAGTTCTTTGTTAGCTAGTGTCAATGCTGGATTCATGGATACATGAACAAAGTTTCCGACCCAACAGATGTCAGTAGGGCTTGGTGAAGAAATGAAGGCATCTCATATATGAGGAGTAGTTCTCAGTGCAGTGTGGAGAACCTGGCCCTGGAATTTCAATTATGAGCTGTAATTCTGAAAGCTGACAGTGGTCAAATATGGGAGTGTCCTAAAATAAATGTAATCCACTCCATGAACCATATATATGTTTTATATATATATATATATATATATAATCCTCTCTCTTAACTACTTGACCCTCTGAGTTGTTTCCCAGAAATGATGGACTCGAACTCCTGGCCTCAGCCTCCCAAAGTGCTGGGATTACAGGTGTGAGACACCTGGTCTGAAATGATGGATTTTCTACAAGACAAAGGAGAGGCCCTTCCAGATGCCACGATTCACCACCCCCCACAACCTGTCCCCACAGCACACAGCCCCTGGGCACTGCACCACAACCTGCCCCAAGGCACGTGGCCCCTCCTTTAAAAGCCCACGATCTCCTTTAGTTGAGAGACAGATCTGAGGCAGCTTCTCCTGTTCTCCTGGAAAGATGTCTGTCCATTAAAAAATTCCTTTCTTTCCTGGCAATTCTCGTTGTCTTAATAATTGGATCCTTGTGCCATGAGCAATTGGACCTAGACTGAAACCCCCTTGTGGTTTCGACAACAGAATGATTACAGGGCCTATGTTTAATAAGTATGAAGAACAGAAAGACAGCCTAAGTATGATACCATATATTTTGAATTTATATCACACTAAACAAGACTGCATATTATTTATGGAAACATATGTATGTATTAAAAAGGTAAAAATGTGGATTGTAAAAATGCACACCAATTTTGGACAGTGGTTGCCACTGCAGAGCAAAATAGAAAAATACAGTTGAGAAGGGGCACAAAGAAGACGGTAGCTATGCTCAGGGAAAACCGAAGTGTTCTTCCTCCTCTCACACGTTCAACACAGTACTTCTGACACCAGACCCCCCAGCAGAAACAAGTGGGTATCCTGTAATTTAATTCAATTCTGATACTATCTACTTGGAGACAATGTCAGATCCTATAGGCGAGGGGCTCAATCCACAAGATTTCCTGTCCACCCCCAACTTCAGAGGCCAGTCACAAGCTCCAGACTGTGAACTGGGCGTCTGATGGATGGGCTACAAAGTAAGGTTCCCACACTCCCCTCACGTTAGGTTAGTTTGGTACAATGGCTTACAGAACTCAGGGAAATACTTTACAGATGTTCACCCATTTATTACAAAGGATATTTTAAAGGATACCAATGAATAGCCAGAAGAGATACACAGGGCAAGGGATGTGGGAAAGGGGTGCGGAGCTCCATGCCCTCTCCAAGCATGCCACCCTCCAGGCACTCCCGCACGTTCAGATATCTGGAACCCCATCTGGACACTGTCCTTTTGGGTTTTTATGGAGGCTTTGATAAGTGAGCATGCTTGATTACATCATTGGCCAGGGGTGAGCAACTCAACCCTCAGCCCCCTTCCCCTCCCCAGAGGTTAGGATGTAGGACTGAAGCCCCAACCCTCTAATCACTAGGTTGGTTCCCCTGGCAACCAGCCTCCATCCTAAAGCCATCCAGGAGCCCCCAGCCCCCAGCCACCTCATTAGCATACAAAAGACACTCTTATCACTCCAGAGAGTCCAAGCATTTTAAGGCTCTGTGTAAGAAACCAGGGCTGGAGACCAAATAGATATTTTCAATCTATCACAATATCACACTATATTTAGCATTAAAAAAAAGACCTGAAGCAGATATGACAAAGTAATATTTGTTAATTCTAGGTACAAAGGTAATGTTATATTAATCTCTACACTTTTCTGAATGCTTGAAGTATTTCCTTAAAATTAATTTGATACAACCACACACAAAAGAGAAAAGAGCCTGGGGGCAAAAGTTGGAATTTTAAATATATGTGTGTGTGTGTGTATACAAAATGGAAAAAATGGCAAGCTTTTCACAGAGGAAACCTTATTCTAGAATCCTCTGCAAATAATTTTTGTGACTCCTAAAAATATATATATATATTTAAGACTGCTCTGTTGGATCACAAATGGACATACAAGGACAGTCAGCTTAAAGTTAAGAAAGCCCAGATATGGCTAGATGTAAGGTCAGAATTTTCCATGCTCAAGATTCTAGAAGACGGACAATTTCAAGGTTAATGAGGGGCTCATCAGGCCGCTTTTTAGGAAAATATTTACTGAAAATAATGATGAGGATAAAAGCAATAACCACCACCATCTATAAGCACTTATAATTCTCACAAGAACATCATGTCCATTGCAAGGTGAAGGAACAGTGTAAGAGCAAAGGTAACTCCATGACAGGCTAGGCTTCCTGGAATAGGCCTAAGTTTCAGTTTCCCAGGCGCCAGCCCTCCCCTTCCCCGAAATGACACCGAACACCACTGGAGGATCCCGAGACTTGGAGCTGACCAATCAGGAGTTAACGCGACCATGGAACTGACCAATCAGGAGCTGACACGGTCAGCCAGTCTTGAAGGAACAAATGAACTGGAGAGGGAGGGGGATGGTGTGCCCAGCGTATGTAACCTACTGAAAAGTATAAAAGCTTAGTTTTACCCCAGGACGGGGTCCTGGTTCCTGGAGAGGCCATTGTGTTGGTGCTCTGGGACTTGGACCCTAGCTCGAGCTAGCCAGTAAACTCCTTTGCCTTTTGTAGCCTCGGTGACTCTGCCTCTCTCTTCCTAGGGCCAGGGGAAACCGGTTCTAATATTTTGGGGGCTCGTCTGGGATCCCGAAACCCAGAATGGAATCCAGACCCGAGGAGGAGTTGGAACTCTGAAAATCCATACGGTGCAGGTAACTAGGCCCTGGGAAGTGACCGGCAGAAGGCCTAGGTAGACGCGCTGGAGGGTCGCTGGTCGGGAGCAGAGGGAGACGTCCCTCGCCCCCTCGGTAGGTTTCCGGCGTGGGCCCGATAGGGTCTGTTTGGGAGGGAAACCAAGTTGGCCACAGGGCCAAGAATCAAGGATTTGTGAAACGTCTTGTCGTCATTGTTGACCCGTATTATTGTCTTGTTGCCATCGTCGTTCATATTTGAGTTTTTGGTGTCAGTCTGTCGCTCGCCTCGTCGCCCATGTTTTATGTTTCTTCTTCATTCATAGGACTGCGAACGAACTTGATTTGATGTGCAGAGAGACGATTCCCAGTCCCGAAAATTCCTTGGTTGACAAAGGAGTTAGCTGTCCCTATTGTCGTAGAGGGAGCAAAGAAGGGTGGACTAAGTCCCCTTGCCCAGTAACTTTTTCTTTTCCTCCGCAGCCTACTACGTCGCCCAATCCTCAGCCTGCGACTTCACCAGGCCCCGGAACCCTGTCCCCTAAGGCCACTTCCTCGCCCTTCTGATATTTCTATCTCCTTTTATACTTGCAGACTTGCAGGAATGGGACAGACTCAGACGATGCCTCTGTCTATCCTCGTAGACCATTTTAAAGAAGTCGGGGACCGGGCTCATGATCTCTCTTTAGAAATCAGGAAAGGCAAATTTATTAAGTTTTGTGAGACCGAGTGGCCAACCTTCAAGGTTGGGTGGCCCCGGGATGGAACATTTGATCTTGGTATTATTTGTGAGGTGAAAGAGATTGTTTTCAATAAAGGGTCCCATGGCTGCCCTGACCAGATCCCATACATCATTGTCTGGCAGGACTTAGTCCAGGACCCCCCACCCTGGTTGAGGAAGATCCTGCCCCCAATAGGACACAGCAAGATCATGGTAGTGAAGGGGACCAGGAAAGAGGGAGAGTCCAAATCAGGACCCACAAATGGTGCTCCTTCGGACTCGCCCCCTGTTCTTCCGGATTCCACTCCATATCCTGACCTAATAGACCAGGAGTGGAATCCGCGCCCTCCTTATAACCCCGCTGTGGCCCCAGCCCCAGCTGCTGCAGCTCCTCTGGTGGATGGCCCGGCGTACGGGACCCGGCAGCGGCCCGCTAGGACGCCAGACCCAGAACCAGTGATGGCTCTGCCCCTGCGTGCAATAGGCCCCCGGGAGCAGATGGGGAGCAGGCTTACCAATATTGGCCATCCTCGACTAGTGATCTCTATAACTAGAAGTCTCAAAATGCCAACTTCTCGGAGAACCCTAAAGATCTGATTAACCTCTTAGATTCTGTTCTGTTCACTCACCAGCCCACCTGGGACAATTGTCAGCAACTACTAAAAGTTCTCTTCACCACTGAAGAGAGGGAAAGAATACAGGGGAAGCACGGAAACTGGTTCCAGGAGATGACGGCAGACCCACCGCTAACCCAGGGATCACAGACCGAGCGTTTCCACTCGAACGACCCCCCAGGACTACAACGAGGCTGAAGGTGGGGAGCGTCTCCGGGTCTACTGCCAGACTCTAATGGCCGGTTTCCAAGCGGCGGCACGAAAGCCAAGCCGACGAATTTGGCTAAGGTAGGAGATGTTCACCAGGGGCCAGAGGAGAGCCCGGCGGCCTATATAGAAAGGCTAATGGAAGCTTTTAGGCAGTATATGGCTATGGATCCCACTGCGGATGAGAGCAAGGCAGCAGTAATGATGCCTTTGTAAACCAGGCAGCCCCTGATATAAGGAGGAAAGCACAGAAGATAGAGAGGTTATGTGAGAAGACACTGCAGGATCTATTAGAGGTGGCTGAGAAGGTCTACAATAATAGGGAGACCCCGGAAGAAAAGCTAGAAAGAATCAGACAAGAGGATAGAAAATTCCAAGCTGGGGAAACTAGAAAAGCCAGCAAACAGATGGCCAAAATTCTTCTGGCGGCTACAGGGAGCACGTTAGGGAGAAAAGAGTTCAGCGAGGAAGGAAATGGCTGCCCCCGTAGGGGAAGGCTAGAGAAGGATCAGTGTGCATATTGCAAGGAAAGGGGGCAATGGGCTAGAGAATGCCCCAAGAAAAAGGGGGGCCCAGGGAGGAGAGCATCGCCTAAGAGAGTCTTACTAGCAGGGCAAGGGGAAGACGGGGTTTGGATCCCCTCCCCGAGCTCAGGGTAACCTTAGATGCGGAGGGGAGCCCAGTCAGTTTCCTGGTAGACACAGGGGCAGAACATTCGGTAATTACTGAAACCACTGGAAAATTGTCCAACAAGACTAGTTGGGTGCAGGGGGCAACTAGAACCAGACTCTACTGGTGGAAAGTTAGACCTGAGCTCAGGGCAAGTGAGCCATGCCTTTATGGTCATTCTGGAATGCCCCACCCCCTTGGTAGGAAGAGACCTACTCACAAAGCTAAGAGCCCGTATCTATTTTGAAGAGGAAGGAATAATAGTAACCGATGGTAAGGGGAACCTTATCAGCAGCCCTCAGGTTACTCAAGTCCTGACCCTGGCCCAGGCGGATGAATACCGGCTGTATCAGCCAGTGGGGATCCATCAGGAAGGAGAGCTGGGCCACTGGCTTCGAGAGTTTCCTAGAGCCTGGGCTGAGACAGGGGGAGCAGGATGGGCGAAACGTCGGCCTCCTCTCTACACTGAGCTGAAACCAGGAGCTGAACCAGCCCGAGTCAGGCAGTACCCCATGCCCCAAGAAGCTAGAGTGGGAATAACGCCCCACATTCGAAGGCTCCTAGATGCCGGGATTCTCCGGAGGTGCCAGTCAGCCTGGAATACTCCCTTGCTGCCAGTGAGGAAACCAGGTGGAAAGGATTATCGGCCCATGCAGGACCTCAGGGAGGTCAACGCACGTGTCCTAGACATCCACCCTACGGTTCCCAACCCCTACACCCTGCTAAGCTCCCTTCCTCCGACACAAACCTGGTATACTGTCCTGGATTTATTACGGTTCCCACCCCCTACACCCTGCTAAGCTCCCTTCCTCTGACACAAACCTGGTATACTGTCCTGGATTTATTACGGTTCCCAACCCCTACACCCTGCTAAGCTCCCTTCCTCTGACACAAACCTGGTATATGGACCTGGATTTAAAGGATGCTTTTTTCAGCTTGGCAGTGGCCCCGCGCAGCCAGGAGATATTTGCCTTTGAGTGGCAGGATGAGGAGAGCAGAATCCAGGGGCAGTTGACATGGACAAGGCTACCCCAGGGGTTTAAGAACTCACCCACCTTGTTCAACGAGGCCCTCCACGACTTGGGTGAGTACCGTGCCAGCCATCGGGAGGTGACCCTGTTACAGTATGTAGATGACCTGCTACTAGCTGCTCCAACCCCACAGACCTGCTTAGAGAGCACCAGGGACCTACTCGGGGTGCTGGGCGAGGTGGGGTACCGAGCTAGTGCTAAAAAGGCCCATATCTGCAAGGAAGAAGTCACTTATCTAGGATATAAAATAAAAGGAGGTCAAAGATGGCTAACTGAGGCAATGAAACAGACTGTGTTAGGGATACCTACTCTGACCTCATGTCGAGAAGTACGGGAGTTCCTGGGATCAGTGGGGTACTGCCGCCTCTGGATCCCGGGGTTTGCAGAGAAGGCTCGACCCTTGTACGAAGGATGCAAGGCAGGGCAGGCTTGGGAATGGACTATGCAAATGGACAGCGCCTTCCGAGCCCTGAGAACAGGCATGTTAGAGGCCCCAGCCCTAGCGCTCCCTGACCCCACAAAGGAGTTCCACCTGTTTATAGATGAGAAAAAGGGACTAGCCAAGGGGGTGCTCACACAGACGCTGGGACCTTGGAGGCGGCCGGTGACGTACCTGTCCAAGAAGCTAGACCCGGTGGCAGCAGGGTGGCCTGCGTGCCTGTGGATCATCGCAGCTCCGCTTTGCTGGTCAAAGACGCCGACAAGCTCACCCTGGGCCAGTGTCTGCACATCACCACCCCTCACGCCATAGAGGGGATCTTGAAGCAGCCGCCGGGACGATGGATCACAAACGCGAGGCTGACTCACTACCAGGGACTTCTGTTAGACGCCCCTCGCATCGAGTTCCGGACTCCTGCCATCCTGAACCCGGCCACGCTCCTGCCAGATCCTGAGCCGGCAACGCCCAAACATAGCTGCCTTGAGATCCTGGCCGAGACCCAGACGGCCCGGAGTGACCTGCGAGACCGCCCCCTTGCGAACAGCGACCTGACCTGGTTCACGGAGGGGAGCAGCTTCGCCCGGGACGGACACAGGTATGCAGGGGCAGCCATAGTAGATGAGCAAGGCAGGCTTATCTGGGCCACGCGCCTTCCCCAGGGGACCTCGGCCCAGAAGGCTGAGCTGGTCGCATTGACAGAAGCCCTTCGCCGGGCCCAGGGGAAGAGGCTGACAGTGTATACAGACAGCCGCTATGCCTTCGGGACAGTGCATATACACGGAGCCCTCTATAAGGAAAGGGGCTTCATCATGGCAGAGGGCAAAGAAATCAAGCATAAGCCTGAAATACTTCATTTGCTAGAAGCCATCCTGTTACCGAAGGCAGTGGCTGTAGTCCACACGCCGGGACACCAGAAGGGGGACTCCCTAGAAGCTTGAGGCAACCGGGCCACAGATGCCGAGGCCAAGAGGGTGACAGAAGGACCTACACTGACAGATGTCCTGCACTTGAGCCTGCCGCCCCGGGGATGGGAGAGATACCCCCTCAACCGGACTATTCCAGTGCGGACATGAACTGGGCCAGAGAAGAACTGCGGGCGACGCAGGGGAAGGATGGCTGGTTCCAGGATGGAGAGCACTGCCTAGTAGTTCCCGAAGCCTTGGGGAGCCACCTGCTGGGACACTTGCACCAGACAACGCAGCTCAGCAAGAAGATGTTACAGCTGCTGGACCCTGCACAACTCTGGTTCCAATCACAAGGAAAGACAGCAGAAAGCATCGCCAAGAACTGCCGTGTCTGCCAGGTCATGCTGCCGGGGAAGATCAGAGGGACCCATGCAGGTACCAGGGAGCAGGGGAAGCGGCCAAGATTATTTTGGGAAATAGATTTTATGGAGGTAAGGCCAGGGAAGTATGGGTACAAGTACTTGCTGGTCATGGTAGATACCTTCTCAGGGTGGGTAGAGGCTTTTCCTACTAAAGGAGAAACTGCTTCAATAGTGGCAAAGAAAATGTTAGAAGAAATAGTTCCCAGGTATGGGCTGCCAGAGAGCATAGGGTCTGACAACGGGCCAGCCTTCACAAGTCAGGTTAGTCAAGGGCTAGCCCGGGCTCTGGGGGCAGATTGGAAATTACATTGTGCATATAATCCCCAGAGCTCAGGGTAGGTTGAAAGAATGAACAGAACCCTGAAGGAGACTTTGACTAAATTGGTTCTGGAGACTGGCGGGGACTGGGTGACCCTCCTTCCCTTCGCCCTGTTCTGACCCCGGAACACCCCCTACCATTTAGGCCTAACCCCCTTTGAGATAGTATACGGCGCTCCTCCACCTGTAATACCAAAAATGAAATCTGGAGCTCTTCCTGAAAACCCTAAAGGAGTGCTGCAGGCTGTACAGGCCCTGCAACGAGTTCAGAGCCAGGTCTGGCCTGCCCCCCGAGCCTTTTATCAGGCCACCCGACAGGAGGGAGAAAAGGTTAATGGACATCCCCACCAGCTGGGAGATTGGGTATGGGTAAAACGGCATAATAGCAAAACCCTGGAGCCCAGGTGGAAGGGGCCTTTTCAGATTATTCTTGTGACCCCCACTGCCCTAAAGGTTGATGGAGTGGTGACCTGGGTACACCACTCCCATGTAAGACCTGCCAACAAGGACGAGCAGGAGCAGCAGCCAGCTCAGCCTCGGCAGATCCAGAGAATCCACTGAAGACCACACTGACTCGCGTGACAACCTAACCACCACAGGACCAGTGATGAAGACACACAGGATAAAAATGCATGTGGTGACTGTTATATTCATAACACTTATGGGGAAATCAATGACTGACCCAAATCCCCACATGCCCCATAACCCCACCTGGGAAATCTCTAACTTAGAAACCCATGAAGTTTATAACAGAACCTTTGGAACTGCCCCTCTTAACACCTGGTGGCCAGACCTGTACTTCAATTTAGAACAAATAGCCCCGATTCCCCAAGACCATGAATTCATGGGACCGGGGCGGGACGGGTGGAATAATAACCCATATGGGGGAGGTGGCAGTAGCATGAGGGAACGGAGAGTATCCATGAGTAGAAATGGGTTTTATGCATGTCCTGGGTTTAGGACAGGGGAAATGAGATGCACATGCGGGGGAATTGAGTTGTTTTACTGTGCAGCCTGGGGGTGTGTGACCACCAATGACGGGGAATGGAGATGGCAGATATCGCCGCTTTTTATCGAAATGTCTTGTCTGGCCATGCTCACAAACCAGGTATGCCTCTGACTGTAATCTGATACGTGTAAGGTTCACAGATGAAGGAAAATGGGACAGACGGTGGGTCTCAGGACTATGTTGGGGCGTTTTACTCTATCAGCGCCCATATTTTGGCACTGTGATACAGCCTGAACTAAGGGTCACTCCCATCTCAAGCATTGTGGGACCCAATCTGGTGCTGGGGTAGACGCTAGGGGGACAACAAAACGGCCCCCGCCGGACTGTTGCCCCACTTTCACTTTCAACAACCCCCGATGACAGAGGCGGGAGCTCAAGTAGCCCCCAGAGCAGATGAGTCAGGAGATCCTCCATGGAAAATGCTGACAGCAGCTTATGAGGCATCAAATCAATCCGACCCCAGTGCTACGGAAGCCTGTTGGTTATGCTACGATATCAGATCCCCTTTCTATGAAGCAGTAGGAGTGGATGCCCCTGTCCACTGTTCGGGAGAAGAGGTCCCTGGGTCCTGCGTGTGGGATAGCGAAGGCACGGGGCTGACACTAAAGGCGGTCACAGGGAAGGGAACCTGCGTAGGAAAGGTGCCCCCTAGCCATGCACAGTTTTGTGCCAGAGTCCACCGTCTGTAGACTGGACTGGAGGAACAAAATGGGTGGTTTTGGCGCTCAGTGGATGGTGGATTTGTTCTAAAACAGGTCTGATTCCATGGCTCAGCCTGTTGGTCCTTGAGGAGTTAGAGGAATTCTGCATCATGGTGCTAGTATTCCCTAAGGTTATCTACCACCAAGAAAATATAATATATGATGCATGGACGAAGGGCACAGAGAGGTATCTCATCCTTAGCGGGGCAGCATAGGGGGCTTGACAGTCTCACGGCCGCTGTAGATGAAGCTATAGCCAGAATCGAGGAGTCCATCTCCCATTTAGAAAAGTCGCTAACCTCACTATCTGAAGTGGTGCTGCAGAACCGGAGGGGACTAGACCTAGTATTCCTCCAACAGGGGGGTCTACGTGCAGCCCTAGGGGAAGAGTGCTGCTTCTACGCTGACCACCATACCGGGGTAGTAAGAGAATCCATGGCTAAAGTTAGGGAAGGACTGGCAAAGCGAAAAAGAGAACGTGAACAAACAGAAGGATGGTTTGAGTCATGGTTCAATAGCTCCCCTTGGCTGACCACTTTGCTTTCCACTTTATTAGGACCCCTAATTGTGCTTCTGCTCATCCTCACTTTCGGACCGTGTATTCTGAATAGATTAGTGACCTTTGTAAAAGAGCGAGTCAATACCGTGCAATTGATGGTACTGCGGCAACAGTACCAACAGCTGAGTCGTGACTCCTGCCTAGAAATGGGGGAAATACGGGACCCCATGTACGAGCAAGAATGCTCGTAAGAACAAGAAAAAGGGGGGAATGTAAGAGCAAAGGTGACTCCATGACAGGCTAGGCTTCCTGGAATAGGCCTAAGTTTCGGTTTCCCGGAGCGGGCCCTCCCCTTGCCTGATGACCACCGGAGGATCCTGAGACTTGGAGCCGACCAATCAGGAGTTAACGCGACCATGGAACTGACCAATCAGGAGCTGACACGGTCAGCCAGTCTTGAAGGAGCAAATGAACTGAGGGAGGGAGGGGGATGGTGTGCCCAGCGTATGTAACCTACTGAAAAGTATAAAAGCTTAATTTTTACCCCAGGGCGGGGTCCTGGTTTGTGGAGAGGCCACTGCGTTGGTGCTCTGGGACTTGGACCCTGGCTCGAGCTAGCCAGTAAACTCCTTTGCCTTTTGCAGCCTCGGTGACTCTGCCTCTCTGTTCCTGCGGCCGAGGGAAACCGGTTCTAACAACAGGTGTAGAGATGCTAAGAAAACTAAAACCACATAGACAGGAAGGGAAGGGGAACCATATGAATCCGAGTCTGCCTGACTCTGAAGTCTGTGCCAGTAACTTCCGCAGTACACTGAGGCTGCCACCAGTAGCATGTGGCACTAATGTACGTGTATGTCTGCCTGTCCTCCGTGTACCCATGTGCCCAACTGTCCAATTCAATCCAAACGAATATATCATACCCAAAGGAAACTCCATAGAGTATAAAATTGGGGGGCAGACTTATAAAACTCAAAAACGAAAAGTCACTGCTATGAATAGATTCAAGGCAGAGCCCAGAAAGGAATTCATCACATTCTACCATCCAGCTATCCTATAATTATCATTAAACCACTACAGGAAGTCTGGTAGGTTGAAAAAAAATTAATAGTTCTATAGGTCTAAATAATCTTCTAATTTTTGAAATGGAACGTTTTACTTGGAGTAAATCAATGCCAGCTCGATTTTATAGCAACAGGAAACAATACCATCAATCATCATCATTCCTGAATAGCCCATTATGGAATCTGACACAGTGGCAGGACTTCATTTCCAAATTCCTTCCCAAGCTCTGCCTTCCATTTATTCATAGCCGTGATTTTTAATTTTTCAGTTTGTAACTCTGCCCAAAAATTTTATATTCTCATCTCTGGATTTTTTTTAAAAGATAAGACTTATTCATCTTTCCAATCTATCTGAAATTTTTATGATGTAATACTATGGGTTGTACAAGTACCAAACGTGCAACTTTCTTAAAAAGAAAAAAGAAAGCTTATGGAGTTGCGAAAGCTTAGCTAGCCTGTCCAGAGGACCTCTGACAAAGCCATTCACGACTGAACGTAGGGCCTGGCATTCACCACAGAGGGTTTCTCGTGGCTATGCAGGTAACGTTACCCCATCAACTCTACAGCAGTCCTGAGGGGCAAGTACTCTCACCCCTATTCTACTGTTGAAGAAACTGGGGCTCAGAAAGGTTAAGAGCTGCTTTATGTCCCAAGGCTGGAAAGTGACAGAGCCAGACTTGGGACCCAGATCTGACTCCAGTGTCATTATTTTTCCTACTCTGCCACTCTGTGTATATGCGTGTGTATGTGTGTGTATGTGAGTATATGTGTGTGTGTTAAGATTTGGGGGCCATTCCCTTAAATATATTCCTTGGGTTTTATTTCTACTTGGTCAAAAGAGATTTTCCAAATTGGGTTAGCAGAAGGAACATCTTGTGTCGCTTCTGATTTTCAAGCTCTCATTCTTTAAGGATACAGGAAGTTACCTTGTTCTCCCTCTGGCTCTTCAAATAGTCCATATCCCCTACCCAGGTAAGCACAAATTAAAGTACCAGTTACCTATCAGCACTCAAAAAGCTTAAGAAGGCATATGCAATGAGCTGTTTTCATCATCTCTCATTACATGTATTCTGTACAGAAAGGTACAGTAAAAACATTGGTGCATAAGCTTAACAGACCACAGCTGCCCAAGTAAGCAGCTTGAGCTTTGTGTAAACGTGTAAACTCTGTGTAAGGACTAGGAGATACCAGAAGCCTTAAAAGTAATATCCTTTGTGCATTTTCTTCTTTTATCTTGCAAACTGACAATGATGCAAGTTTGTAAGGAGTTCCACTTCTGCTTAGCATGCAGAAAACCCTAAGAGAATATTGCTCCCACATAACAACAAGAAAAGGCTGGACAATCTATAAAATCATAATTTTTTTAAGGCCTATCAAAAGTGGAGGTCCCAAGGTAAATAGGTGAACTGAATTCAAGGATGACAAGCCCATCTGAGGGCAGACGGGACACATTTCTGGCAGAGCACAGGAGGAAGTGGCAGCCACCAAAATGGGTAGGGAGAAAGCAACTATTAAAACAATTTAAACAAATCCTCAAACTCAGATGTGGAGCCAAAGACACAAGGAGTCCACACCCACTCTCCACTCGTCCACTGGCCTCCACTGAGTGTTTTGTTGGAAAGATCGGGCCCAGAGCAGGAAATCCGAGAGGCGCTCAATAGCACAGGTATGTGGGGCCTGCCAACAGTGAGCGTAGAGCAGGAGGACCCGAGAAATCTCCCCATGCTCTAGGCCTGTGTGAGCACAGGTGGTGATGGCTGCCGGGACGGGACAGGCACACAGGCCCACCTGCACCCTGGACTGTTCTCTGATATGAAGCAAAAACCATGTGCCTCAGAAGAGCAAGAAACCCCTCAGTGCCTGGAGCCTGGCCCGGCTTTGACAGGAAAAGCCGTGTGCTGCTGGGGCAGCAGGCAGCCCGCATGGCCCCTGTTCACAGGCAAAGATTGGCTGCCACCAAAGAAGGAGCAGAAAGTCTACTCTACGGGCTCTTGTACTGACTCTAGGCAAAAGCAAACTGTCACCAGGAAAGAGACAGAAAGTCCACTAGGCCCTCAGATTATGAACTGATTCAAGGCAGAAGCCTGCTGCTAGAGGGGAAGGGGCAAGAAATCAGCCTACAGTCCAGACCCTGCCCTGAGGGGTAGGGAGATGCTGCCTGTCACTATGGGTGGGGCAGGAACACTGAGACAGGGGCTGGCGCAGGAGAATGAAGAAACCACTGCTGTCCCCCCATGCAGCTTGCACTGAGTAACGAGAGAAGCCTACCGCTCGAAGAAGAGCCCTCTGTGGTGCAGCACACAGGGCCTGCTGAAAGCGGAGAGCGAAGCAGGAAACAGAAACATCAGCGCTCCAGACCGCATGTCCACACTGCATACGGCAGTGGCAATGGACCACTGGGAAATTTAAAACTTCTGGTGCCCTGAAGGTAACTATAGCAAAAACAAACCCAAACCCAACTCAATTAGTGACTTAGTCCCTAATGCTAATGGTTTGACATAAGAAGAGGAATGCCTATTTCCAAAATAAATGCTATTTACTTCAGTTTCTACTATTCTTTTTACTTAGAATATTTGACATTTAATAAAAAATTATGAGACACACAAAAAAGAAAGTGGGCTTCAAGATAGATCAATAGGAATTATCTAAAATAAAAGGAATCTCCAAACATAATGAGAAAAAAAATAGAAAGCAAAATAAAATAAAACAGAAGACATCCAAGAGATGTAGAATAATAACAAATGACCTAACAAATATTTAATTGTAGTTACAGAAGAAGAAGAGATAAAGGGGCAGAAGACATATTTGAAGAGATAATGGCCAAGAATTTTCCAAAATTAATGAAAGACAAGAAAACAGATCTATGGGGCTCAGAGAATCCAAAACAGGATAAATATAAAGAAAAACACAATTAGGCACATTATCATCAAATGCTTGAAAACCAAAGATAAAGAGAATATCTTCACAGCAGCCAGAGAAAAAAGAAACACAGCATACAAAAAAAACCCAGAAAATAAACCAAAAAAAAACCACCCCAAACCAAAACTGTATGAATATAGCAGACTTCAAAAGAAACCATGTAAACTAAAAGAAAATGGAACAGCATCCTTAAAGTATTAAAAAAAAAAAAAAAAAAAAAAGGGAAAAAACCCTTCTTGTCAACCAAGAAATCTATACCCAGAGAAAGAACATCTTTCAAAACAAAGGTATATTAGTTTGCTAGGGCTGCCATAACAAAACACCACGGTCAGGCCAGGTGCCCACGCCTGTAATCCTAGCACTTTGAAAGGCAGAGGCAGGAAGATCGCTTGAGGCCAGGAGTTCCAGCCTGGGTGATGAAGTGAGATCCTGTCTCTTTAAAAGCAAAACAAAACAAAAAAACAAAAACAAGAACAAAAAAACAAAAAGAAAGCCCACGGCCTGGGTGGCTTAAACAACAGAAATTTATTTTCCCTCAGTTCTGGAAGCTAGAAGTCCAAGATCAAAGTATTACCATTAGCAGGTTTCATTTCTTCCGAGGCCTCTCTCCTTGGCGTACAGATGGCAGCCTTCTTGCTGCACCTACATGGTATTTGCTCTTTGTGTACACCCTGGGGTATCTCTTACAAGACCACCAGTCACACTGGGTTACGGCCCAGCCTAATGGCCTCATTTTAACTTAATTATCTCTTTAAAGGCTTTATCTCCAAATACAGTCACATTCTGAGGTACTGAAGTACACCTAAAAATGGTTAAGAGGCTAAATTTTATTTTATGTATATTTTAACACAATAAAAAAATTGAAAAAAAAGATAACTGAAGCAAAAACAGTAACAATATAGTATGGGCTTAATAACATGGAGGAGTAAAATGTATGACAACAATAGCATCAAGTTTGGGGGACAGGAAATAGAAGCACACTATCGAAAGATTCCCATGCTGTACTTGAAGTCATACACTATTTCTTCTTTAACTGTGGTAAGTTACAGCTGTGCACCGTAAACCAGAGCAACCACTTATAAAAAGGACAGGCGGTTTGAGCTTATAAACCACTAGTGGAAATAAAATAATAAAAAATAACTCAAAAGAAAGCAGGGAAAGAGGACAAAAGGGAAAAATAAGAAATGAAACAGAGAATAGAAAGATGATAGATTAAATTCAACTATTAATATATCAATAATTACATCAAATGCAAATATTCTAAACACTTCAATTAGAAGACAATGACTGAATGTATGCTCTCTACAAGAAACCTATTTAAACATAAAGAAAGATAGCTTACAAGCAAATATAAGGAAAAGGTTTGCCATGCACGTACACTAATCTAAAGATACCTGGAACACTTACATTAATATCAAACAGAGCTTTGATATCAGACAAAGCAATTTCAGAGCTTTGAATATGGACATTACATAATGATAAGAGTCAGTTCATGAAGAAGATGTAACAATCCTTAACATGTATGTACTGGGTAACAGAGCTTCAAGAGACACAGAGCAAAACTGAGAAGGTAAGGAAAATAAACAAATCCCCAGGTTTAGTTGGTGTGGTAGCCCGCCTCTAAGAGGGCAAAGAAAACAAAACAATTCTGGGAAATCTTCAGACGTGAGGTTTTATTTTTAGGCTCCTCTAGGCCAGGCAGTTGCAGATTATGCAGCCAAGACTCAGGGTGAAGTCTGACTGGTTTCTCACATCAGCAGTCAGACTATCCAAAGCTGTTAAGTGGCACTGAGGAAACCTTTTTGGGGTGCCAAACAAATAATCAGCTACAGATATACTAAGCATTTTTCACATGCATTGTACTGTGCTAGACGTTGCAGAAATATAAGACATGCATGGTCCTGGCAGTGAAGAAACTTACAATCTAGTTGCAGAAATAAGAATCACAAATATGAAATACAAAATAATAAACTATGCAGAACTCACTAGAATTCACTCATTTAAGTTAATGAGCACATACCATGCACCCTGAGGTGGTGCTAATTTTAAGATGAAAATGATATAGTTCCTGCTTTCGGCAGGCAGACAGGCCAGGATGGGAAGGCGGGTATGAAATAATTGTTAGAGGTACTACAGAGGCCCTGAGCAGAAAGGGACACATTCTGCCTGGGGTTTCAGGAAAGAATACACAGAAGAAACGACGTCTGAGCTGAGTTTGTAAACAGTCCTATTTTGGTATTCCCTAGGGAGGGCATACCTGGCAGAAGGATGAGAATGAGCAAAAGGACTCATGAAACAGTGCCACTCTTTTAAAAAACTCTAAGAAGTTTGGTATGCTTCAAGGATAGGTAACAAGTATACATTTAGTAGTTAGGCCACAGGAAAGAAAGCCTTGTATGATATGAAAGGAGTGTAGACTTGACCTTCTGCTTGTCCCCCACCCCCACCCCCTTACTCATTCAACAACCACTAAGGAGCTATGAAATCCTAGTCATTGTTCTTGGTACAGAGGATACAGCACTGGAAAAGACAGACAAAGCTCTTATCCTGTCCTCATGGGGGTGGTGCTGGGGGAGAACGGCGGCAGCAAAGCGCACAGCAGATACAGGGGTGACGGGCACAGAGTCAGGAGCATGGGCTCCCCATCACAGAAACAAAACTGTAATAATAAACAGCACACACAAAAGAAACCAATATGTATATTTGGCAGTGACTCCTATCTTTTGTTTCTTGGCCTTCAAAACTCTAGTGGAACCTTGATCACAATGCTTTCACAGGCAAGTCAGTTTGTCTGCATTATTTTCTTAAATTCTTACTTGGGGTAAGAAGGCAGAAAATTGGCTGGTTTCTCCACAAATCTTTAGTGGCTATGGAGAAGCTTACAGAAGGAGATGTTAGTTGTTGTATTCCTTTATAGATGACCTGAGTCTCCTGTTTCCCAGGGAATACTGCAGAAGATACAATCTCACACACCTCAAACACTAACGTCAGTAACTGAAGCACATTCTCAGTCAAGGGCAAACATGGCAACATTAAGAGGATTCATGTGTGTGAGCAAAATTGTTTTGATGACTGCAGGAACGTGCAATGGTAAGTTTATTAATGAATTTCTGGTTTCATTCACTGGAAACTTTCTGATAAATTCTTAGTTTGAAATTTTCTATCTCGGTCTCACCCTGAAGATATCTTTTTCCCTTGGAAAGCTTGAGTTAAGTCCATCCAGGCATATTTGAAGTACAGGACTGAGTGAAAACACTTTTTCCATTTCAAAGACAAGCTGTTTTACAAAGCTATAATTTAATGCCAGTTAAAGTTTGATACATCACTATGTTAGCATTTTAAGAAGCATTGTTTTTCTACAAAATTTTGAAACAAAAATCTTTAAAATACACTAGCCATGTGCCCTGTTTCCAGTTGCATTTTTACTACATGGTTATTAATATCAAAAAGAGCTATGAAGAATTTAATTTAATACTGTCCTTTAATTTTTTTTTCTTCTTTCAAGAAATAAAGTAATTAAAATTCCTATGGCAACCTGCTAAATTTGAGAAGCAGGCCTTACCCTTTTCGCATCAAACAAGAGAGGCATCCTGGATGACTAGTTAGGTTGTTAAACATGTCTATGCATTATCAGGCACCATCCACAATAAGGGGAAGTAGGTGCAGCCCTAAGGCTCTCCAGTTTGCATTTCTTTTTCCTTTTTTTATGGAAAAAAAGATTTATTTTTTTCTAATTACAAAAGTAATACATTCATAATGCAGGAACCTCAGAAAATACAGAAAAGTACAAAGAAAAAGAAACTCACAGATAATCCCACCATCCACAGATGACCATTTTATCATTTCACCACTTTGGTGTACATGGATCCAACTTCATTTACTGATAGAATTTAATATATTTCATATATACACACACACAATTTTTTTTAACAAAAATGATGGTATTCTCTGAACACTGCTATGAAACCTGTTATTTTTCACTTAGCAATAGATCATAAACATTTTTCACTGTCAAGAAATGCATTTCTACTGCAGCATGATTTTTTTTTGTTGTTTTTTTTGAGACAGAGTCTCACTTTGTTGCCCGGGCTAGAGTGAGTGCTGTGGTGTCAGCCTAGTTCACAGCAACCTCAAACTCCTGGGCTCAAGCGATCCTCCTGCCTCAGCCTCCCGAGTAGCTGGGACTACAGACATGCGCCATCATGCCCGGCTAATTTTTTCTATATATATTTTTAGTTGGCCAGATAATTTCTTTCTATTTTTAGTAGAGACGGGGTCTCGCTCTCGCTGAGGCTGCTCTCGAACTCCTGACCTTGAGCGATCCGCCCACCTCGGCCTCCCAGAGTGCTAGGATTACAGGCGTGAGCCACCGCGCCAGGCCTGCAGCATGATTTTTAATAGCCACATAGTATTCCATCCACAGACCTGTTCTTTAGTATCTCTATGAAAGGCTCTGGCTTGAGGAAAGAAGCTTGCCGCACAGAGACACATCCTCACTGGTCCTCCTGGCTGTGCCTAGCTCCAGTGAGCGCCAAGTACAAGATGCTCAACTCCATATCCTGCATTTTACTTTCTACTAAATCAGAGCATGAGACTCGGGCACTGTTTTTACTAGGCTTTAGAATGGCTTTACTGACATAGCCACAAGCTCACTGATTAATTTTCAATTAATAATAAAAATGCCCAGTGGTATTAAAAAAGTTAATAATTACTGACAATCTTCCACTAATGATATGTAGCCAAAATAGCTTGTACTTATTTTCATACATATCTACTACCTAATGCTAGATTAACTGGCACACATCTTAATATCCTCGTTATTGGAAATTCTAAGCATCCCTGACAGCACACATGTGGTAGAAACACCAGCTAAGGAAGTATGAGACCTGGGTTTTAGTCACAGACTTGCTTCTCACTAGGAATGTGATCTCCGACATATTTCTAGGCCTCTATGAGCATCCATTCAAATGGGGGCTAGACTAGACAATTCATAAGGCCCCTTCTGGCTCTAACACACTTTAGTCTAATAAAAATACGACTAGTGGCAGCATCATGAGTGAGCATTGCATATTTAACATACACCCCCAACTCAAGACTAAAAAGTGAACTTTAGAACATTGAAGAACACTGAAAGGGTAGCGTCAGTTCTCCTGATTTTCTGTGGGGCCTCAAGAATGTTGTAGAGCCTCACTGATCCTCCACTGTCATCTTCCACACTGTGAAATGTTACAACTTCAGGTTAACAGCCCGGTCTGTAGAAATCGCCCTGATTCCCACTTTCTGCACACACGTGCTCATCCCAGTACGTGATGGGTGCCAGAAACAGGGAGATACAACCCTGGCGATTTCGCACTTGTCATAAGAGGACTCACTGCGATGAGCAGGCTGTTTCATCTGCCTTCACCTTCCCAGTGCCTCACTGCCTGCGCAGTGCGAGTACGGGAGGCTCACCCTCCCAGGTGCCCTGCCTGCGAGATGTCATATCCCAGGAATACAAATGTTCCCGGGACTACATGCTATGCTGTCATATGGTCTTTTCATCATCTGCTGGTTTTATAACTGGAAAGTGAAAATGAAAAGCAATGCAATTTATTTAAGAAGCTTTATTATAAACTTGCTAAATACACGTGTTTCCTCCAAGACTGGATGTTGCAAATCCATTATTTCCACACAGTCGTTCCTCCCCATGACTGGCATCGATCACATGATCATACGGGATGGCATAAGCCTCTTTGCCTCTGGAAGGGCAGAATCACAGCTGGTGGCCTTTTCTCTGTCTTTGTCCATTTCTTCAGGTTTCTTTAAAACTAATTGGGAGAGCCAATAAACACGCCGCCAATGCCCTTAAGGCACTGGGGGGCAGCTCACCGTGCCCTTCAGACCTGCTCTTGCTCTGTTTCGCCAGGTACTCCCTTACCTGCCTTGGTCAACTGGCCTTCGCGACACGTTCATCACAACTTCTCCAAGTGTCAAATTTTCCTCTTTTCATTGCCTTTAGCTTGTGGTTTTCCTTCCTTCACTCCACTTCGGAGAGAAATATCTGGGTCTGGAGATTGTAAAGTCACCTCTGCTGGTGCTGGAATGGCTCTGTCTGCACACCGGGGTGCACAGCGAGCTGTCACGGCAGATTCCTGCTGCAGTGGGGTCTCCCTGGAGGGGCAGCCCAGTCGGCCACTGCTGCCCTGCTGGCTGGCAGCGGGGTCGGGGGCTGCCGGAGCTGACTCGTGTTTTTTCCCAATATAGATGGCTCGAGTTTCTTGACTTGTGGGTTGTCACTGCCATCACTAACCTCACACCACAGTAGGTTTTATATTCAACCCAATTTTCCTTCACATACTATGAGTAAACAAACAATGTTTAACAAATAGGAAGTACTTAGCTGGAACAGTGCATACCTACCAAATCCTGATGAAGAGTTTTAGTAAATTTACAACATCTGTGCATTTCTTTAGTCTTTTGGTTGGTATGCCTATAACCTGTAAGGGGGTAAGGGATATCACCCACTTCTATCTGTAAACTAGGAGCAAAAGGAGCTCTGAGTTAATATTTTAAGCCCTGCTCTTTTTCTCTTTCTCTTTCTCAGAGTTCATCCAATTTTTCTTTCCTTCACTTTCCGTGTCTACTTGCTATCCCTATCCTCATCCTGTTCGCTCTTTTTTATTCACAATTTTTGTCTCCAAGCTAGCCGTATCATGTCATTATTGAACAAAAAATCATAACATGTAAAAAAAAAAAGAAATTACTGGATTTTTACAGGCGACAGTAAACAGAAAATGTAACATAGACCTCCTATGCTACATTTGTTTGTGCCCCACCCCAATTCCTAAATTGAAATCCTAACCCCTAACGTGACGGCATTAGGAGGCAGGGCCTTCAGGAAGCCATCAGGCCATGAGATCGGCAGTCTGCAACCCGGAAGGGAGCCCTCACCAGAAACCAACCATGCTGGCACCCTGATTTGGGACTTCCGGCCTCCAGAACTGTGAGAAATAGATGTCTACTTTTTGTAAGCCATGCACTCCCTGGTATTTTGTTATAGCAGCCCGAATGGACTGAGACTTTGGGTTAAACCTACACTAATTCATCTAATGGTTTTTTTACTTAAAAACTCAAGGCTATATTGTAACCTACAGTTCCCTAGAAACAACTTAAGATACAACTAAACACACATGCTATTGACTTGTCAAAAATCCCTATCCTGCCGGGTGCAATGGCTCATGCCTGTAATCCTTGTACTTTGGGAGGCTGAGGTGGGAGGATTGCTTGAGGCCAGGAGTTCAAGACAACCCTGGCAACATAGCAACACTTTATCTCTAAAAAAATGAAAAAAGAATTAGTGGGGGAGGTGGCTTGCTACTTGGGAGGCTGAGGCAGGAGGATTGCTTGAGTCTAGGAGTTCGAGGCTGCAGTGAGCTGTGATTGTACTACTGCACTCCAGCCTGGACAACAGAGTGAGACTGTCTCTTAAAAGAAAAATGTCTTATGCAAACATCCTTAACTCAGACTTCCCTTCAGTGGTCACCACATCTATGTAATAACCTATGGCATGTGAACAGATTATCCTTAACACTCTTCCTTAAAAATCAGCCCTTTCTGATAACTGAGTAAGTCATACTGATGCAAGAATCAAGTGGCACTTTCTTCAAAAGGTAATCCTAAATATCTGCTGAAGACTATTCATTACCAATAATCTTGAATCTAAGAAGAGAATGGTGGTTACCAGTAGTGGCGGTGGAGGAGATGTTGGTCAAAGGGTACAAAGTTTCAGTAAGATCGGGGAATAAGTTCAAGAAATCTATGTATTGTACAAAATGCTGACTATAGTCAATAACAATGTATTTTATTCTTGAAAATTGCGAAGAGAGATTTTGTGTTCTCACCATAAAAAAATTAGGTAATGCATATTTAATTAGCTTGATTTAGTCATTCCACAATGTACACGTATTTCAAAACAGTATGTTGTGCATGATAAACACACGTTTTTAAATTTCTCAAGTAGAAAAATAAACTAAAAAAATAAAATAGAAATCAGTACAAAAATCTGGAACCCCCCCACCAGAAAATCTTGGATCCAAATACTGAATTCCCCAAGGTAGTTCTCACTGCATTAACCTAAACAGCAGCTGAACTTGAACAGGCTCTTGCCGAAGCCCCGGCGGGAGGCTTACCTGCTCCTGGGTCATCTTCTGCAGCTCGTTCTCCCAAGCTGCCTGGTCATCGTCCAGGTTATAGGAAGCTGGTGGAGTGAGTCCACGAAGGATCAGGGGGTCTCGGTCATGGCAGAGGGCTGTCAGGTGTCCAATATACAACTTTAGTTTGCTTCTATTTTGGTCAAGTTCTAAGAGGGGCTGGATGATCTGAGGTGAAAAAAATAAGGGAAGTCAGGGTCAATCTGAAATGAAAAGTTCAAATATTCCTTATGCCTCCCAAATCAAAGACAACTGACCAAAGACTAAAGCTCTTCTGGTCGTTACTGAAATCTTCAGGATTATGAAAAGAAGTGCCTCCACATGCAGCTGCACGTTTACACCGTCACACCCAGCCACCATGCTGGCCCAGTGTGGCCACACCAGAGGAGAGCTCTGTACGCAGCCAGGGGGTTAAGCACAGGACAACTTGTTTTTACAGAGATGATATTCCTGACGCAGAAAAACTCAAGTTACCTCACAATTTCTCTTTTCACTTATTTACGAATAGGTTAGGAAAAACAGCTAGTGAAAACTGCTCATCTGAAAGCCTGGACTGTATATACTTCAAGTGTTCCTCCATCTCTTGGAATGGAAGAAAAATTCTGTCTCTGGAGAAGGTGCATGTTCTTCTTGGCCGAGAGATGTGATGAGAGAACTCACTGCTAAATCTGCCTCATCCTGGCTTAAGCTCCCACTTTCATTTCAGAGGCTATCCAATATTCTTTTCAAACAGTGACTGATAAGTCCTTACATAATACCAACACTGCACTCATAGCCAGGGACTCTCTAAAATTCTTACTTGTAACACTGGTTCTGTGTTTTTCTTAAATAACAGACCTGCTCTAACCTTTTCTTTTCTATTCCCTGTACCCTGGATGAACAACTATTCCTTTGACCGCCCCCCAACCCCTGCAGCTGGAAGCTCATTAACTGACTGATGACTCCCGTGCCAGGACTTCGTTTGACAGCCCCTGCGACCATACTCTGGGCAGGTGTTTGGTAGTGGGAGCTCAGGAAGAGAGTCGGGCTAGATCTCCTGTCACAGAACACCAACCCTTAGTGCAGCACCTGCCTGATACCCCGCAGCTGTGGGAGCTGCAAAGCACTGCGAATGCTGGCAACTCTCAGCCTGTTCCCAGGCCCACACAGCAGAGCTCTGTACCTGTCACATGTCACCAGGCTGGCAATTTTCATCAGCAGGGCACCTCTGACCGAACTAAAGAATAAGGAGCTCAATAATCCTCAAGTCAACAGAAGTAGGGCCTGGTATTAATTTGACAGCAACACTGATTCCTCCTTGGCCCCCTCGGAGGGCTGCTCCAGCTACTTTCCTTTATTTCTTTTTAAGAGTTTTTAAAAATGAATAAAGTTTTATGTTTTTTTATTATGAAAACAATATACATTTTACTCTGAAAAATCTGGAAAAAAAAGAACAGTATAAAGAAAACAATAAAATTGCATATACTTGTATAGGTATTCCATCAAGAAGTAATCATTTGCAATATTTTGGTGATTTTCTGCCAAGTCTTTTTATAAACTTATATAAATCAATTTTAACAGTTTCATACCTCACATTTTGCTTCATACACTGTTTATCTATTTGACATTAGATTATGCATACTATTCACGACATTATGTATTACTGGAAAATATTTTTTAATTGTTACATAAAAATATAGCTCATTTCCTTTATTTCTAATACTATTTCCAGTAAATAATTATAAGAAAGTGAAGAGCCAGGGCTTAGTGGCTAAAACAATCTTTAGCTTACTAAAAATACCAGAGTTCTGAGTTTAGACTACACAGTATACTATGACACAGAAGCTGGAGCCTGGCTGGACAGACC
This sequence comes from Lemur catta, assembly GCF_020740605.2. Lineage (NCBI taxonomy): Eukaryota > Metazoa > Chordata > Mammalia > Primates > Lemuridae > Lemur > Lemur catta. Next base: position 98,978,368 of record NC_059133.1, read on the forward strand.
AGAGAAAGTGAATCAATTTAGAATCACTTTAATTTTTTTAAACACCCAATTCTATAAGGACAAAGGTTAAACACTAAAGTGCTGTGTGGAAGGCTCCTGGGCTCTGCCTGCGATCCCTCATCAGCAGGCTCTGGTCCCAGCTCTGAGCTGGGATTTCCCGCCCCCGACTGGCACATGAACCCCGCCAGACACAGAAGGAAAACAGTGTTTCAATCAAGCCCTGCGGAAGAGTGGGGAAGTTGGATAGTTTTTACAAACAACACCAACCTCTCAAAAAGAATTGTATTTTATTTCTAACCACAAATGCATGCTCACTGTAGAAAGTTCAAAAAGAATTCCCAAGTGTAGTCTCTGAAGGTAATTAAAAGGCAGTATTACTTCAAAGGCGTGCACACGTTGAGTGTCAATGACGAAACTCTTTAGTCATGTTTCTATCATCACGTTCCCCATAACTCCAAGCAATGCATCCCTGTTTCATTTCCCATTTTTTAAAGCTTAGGTTTCTGTATCTCCTTTCACAGATACACTGGTAAAAAAAAAAAAAATCCCTTTTTGGACTTTCACTGGGTTTGTGAAATTTATTCCCACTCCCTGTGTGTGTGTAGAGGCGTCATCACAAAAAAAGCCACATCAAGCCTGCAAGGCTGACAGAGCTGATATCTGAAGTGAATGCCATTTTGCATTGCCAAGTTGGCATAAAAAAGTATGACCACTGAAAAATGGGAGGATGAGATAAATGGTCATAACGGAACATTGTTTGGAAGAGGCAAAGGTGTTTATAGTAGAATGGGATTTAGAAGGATACTATCTCACTACCATGGCTACGACTGGGGATGCTGACTTTTAGGGTTCTTGTTCTCCATCAAAAATGAATCTCAAACTCATTTAAGTGCATTTCAAACTTAAGTGCTAATTGATTAAATATACAACATGATAGTATTTTTGCACACTGAAATTTTTCAAAGTCCAACTGAAATCTTATAAAATAATGGCATTTGAAATTTTTTCCAGGATAAAAATTCATTCTACAAAGAAAAGATAAATGTTTGAAGTGATAGATATCTCAATTACTTAGATTTGGTCATTACACATTGTATAAAGGTATCAAAATATCACATGTACTCCCAAAATATGTAAACTATGGTATATCAATTAAAAAAACCAAAAACCACCCCTCCAAAAAAATTTTTAAAAACCCCACCTAATTCTATCTAATGACCAGAGTGTCTATCCTTTCTTGTGATCAAAGGAAATGCCTGTTTTGTTTTTTTTGAACTATCGAGCTTACTATGTGAAAGTATACAAAACAGCCTAGCATAGTCCTCCAGCATAGTCCCCAAATCCATCCATTAAAAAATTTCTTTGGCCTCTCTGATCATATGAGCCATGTCAGTCATGTGAGAATTGACTTTATCTCTTTCTTCTTCTCCTATCTAATTTGAGCAGGCCACTGAGAAAAGAAAATGGGTTTCCCAGAAGGTAGAACTGCCACTGCCTGATCTCAAGAGGGGTGAGGGACACTTGCCAAGTAGAAAGAGAATGTCTTCTAGGATCTGTAAGTTGTGTCTCTTGTCCACATACGACCTCGGTCCATTGGCAAACAGTCCTACTAAAAATCACCAGAAATGTGGTCAGGCCAAATTGGTTGTATGCAGAGCTATAGTTATGTATCTTTTTTTGCACTGGGAAAAAATAAGCTGAAAAATGAACTTGTCAAGATAACCTTTGCGCATACCAAATATACCACCCAAACGTCAATATTCCCCCAATCCTACATTTAACAAATTGTTAAGGAAAATAATTTAAATTATAAAAAAGGATGAGGAAATTTTGGTTGAAGTACTGACAGCTTTGTTTCTTCTAAGGATTTATTTATGTATCAGATTCTTCATTAGGGTTCTGAGGCCAGCATTTGACAGCACAGGGTGACAGGGGGCTGGTGGTCTTCTGGAGGTGTATATTTCAACCGCATTTCCACTTAAGTGAGGTTAGATGACTAACAGCCACTTGGAGGACAGATGAGTTGTTCCTGTATAGTTCAATATAAATAGTAACCGAAGATTCTACAGTATTCCACTTCTGCAATTCATTTATCTATGAGATCTGAACACATTTTCCTAGACCATTTGGCTTCAATACCAGGATGGAATGTGCACAGCAGAAGGCCTGCCCAACGAGCTAACGAGAGTGCCTGCTTTTCTCTTTCCACTGTAATGTTTCTGTGCCACATATTTACTCTAACTATAGATTAGTTCTAGGAACTCATTTCAAGAAGTATGGTAGATTCTTTTCACAAAGACTGGATGATAAGTACTGAATATTATTTGGGACTTGAGGTGTTTGCCTTTAGGGTACTAACATTTTGTTGTTTGGAAGATGCAGTTCTTTTTCTTCTTTTTTTTTGAGACAGGGTCTTACTCTGTTGCCCAGGCTAGAGTGCAGTGGTGTGATCATATCTCACTGCAGCCTCTAACTCCTAGGCTCAAGTGATCCTCCTGCCTCAGCCTCCCAAGTAGCTGAGACTACAGATGCATGCCACTATTCCTGGCTGTTTTTTTAAAAAATTTTTGTAGAGATGGGGTCTCACTATGTTGCTTAGGCTGGTCTTGAACTCCTGGCCTCAAGTGATGCTCCCACCTTGGCCTCCCGATATGCTAGGATTACAGGAGTGAGCTACCGCACCCAGCCAGATGCCATTCTTTAAGGCTAACATTATTGATCACTTACTGTCTTCCCGGCAAACTACTTTTATATTTAACATGATTATTATGTGGCTAACTCACAGCCCTGAAGTGGCTGTAGAATATTTTTGTTCTTTTTACCTACTGAAGTCGTCAGAAGCAGGTTCAACTGTCCATATGTTAACTGCATACATGTTAGTGGTAGTTTTGATCTCCTGTTGGACTACCATTACACTGCTGCCTCTCAGTGTAGCGTACATTAAGAAAGCCCAGAATAACTAACCAATTAACTTCCCAGAAACAGGACTGTCTTTGAATGGCATTCCTGTCCAGAGGCCCCAGCAGAGGGCTAAACTCTGCAAGTAAAAAAAGGAGGCAAGCAAATAAAATCCATTAATCCTTTTCAGAGTCTCTTCCCTCAATAACTAAGCTATCTTCTTGGTCAATAATGTACTTCAGGGTCAGGGAGAGGAAGGAGAGTGTGTCAAGCCTCTTTGCAAAGGTTTGGAGCTATGTGTTATGTTCTTACTTAAATGCAGTGAATTTGTGAACGAACAGAATTAAAAAAATCATAATTCAGTTAACAAGCATTTACTGAATGTCTCTGTACCATGCCATATCTAGTTTTAGCTAATGGGAATATTAACAATAAGATGAAGTCCTACTCTACGTTTAAAAAAAAATCACAAATTAGTATAATTAATGTATTGGGTACGTGTAAGAATTAAAATGTGTAAATTCATGATTTACCTTTGTTTTAACTTTAATTTTGACATTTACTTCAGGGAAACCCTTAAATTGCTAAATAAATCCCTTTGCCTTGATTTGAAGCTTAGGTGACTTAGTCTTCAAATATATAGTTGTGAAATTCAACACTTTTTAAATTTTTAATGGCCTCTGAGATCCTACCTCTTAATCAATTAGCCTTCCCAGCTGAAGCACAAACAGAAGAATAATGAATGGATTCCCTAAATGTTTTTGGTGTTATGGTCCTTACTCAGCTTTGATTCTAACAAACAAACAAAATATACATTCTAGAATAGCCCTTACTATACTTTTCCTGCAGGAAATACACTGGACAAAAACATACCGAGCAGGTCTGTACCTAGGATAGTTTATAAGATACACGTATATAATCCCCATCAAAAAACAAACCTTATTGTTAGCACTGGAATCTGGAAAGTTTCAGCAGTTTTATACTAAGTTTGTGCTTACCTGGAGGGTACAGTCATGGAGAAAAAAGGAGTCTGTTATAACACAGCTGCCTTTCTTTTAGTTGTTAGTTAAGAAAACTCTAAAATTTTAGGAAGAATTAAAAGACAGGCTTCTTAAAGTTAAAGGCAAGAAACTCCAGAGCTCCAAATCCTAACTCCACCTCACAACCATTTTTCATGTATGTCTATTTGACTCCCTCACACAGATTTTATAGACTGTGACTGTCTTACATTCATCTTCTAAAACAAAAACAAAAAATCATGACAAAACAAGCAAAAACTTCAGAATAATATTATCCAAAATATAAATATTTTCTAAATACTTAGAGTATTAGCTCTACACTAAGCAGATCCCTTTCCTCAGCATCCCTTATAAATGATTACTATTATTACTTGTTTAAATGGACCAAGGAATCACTTATGCTCAATAACTTTCTCATTCCCCTAATCTATACAGTGGGTTCAGGAGAGGACTAGTAAATACTCAGTTGCTACCAGCAGTTCAGGTCCAGGGACCACCAGGTCACTGAGATGAACAAATGTTTGTCAGGAATCTTACTACTAATAGAAATCTAGTTCTAGAAGTAAAAACTCTCTCCAAAGACTTCAGATTTAAAAGGGCTTTATGGTTTGTTAAAGTATAAGTATGCCTATGAAAACTGCAAAAGATGACAGGTTTTGAAATGTGAAGAGACATGAGGATAATTTTTGAAAATAATAAGTAATCATTTCCTCTTAGTTTTATGGCCCAGAAATCTGTTGCCAATTTTTAATGATGCATTACCCCACTCCAGCAAAGCAAAACAAAACATCTCCTATTTCTAGACTCAGATACAGAGGAAAAACATTCTGTCCTCAAAGCTATAAGGAGAATCGGGCACGATGGCTCACGCCTGTAATCCTAGTACTCTGGGAGGCCGAGGCGGGAGGATCACTTGAGCTCAGGAATTCAAGACCAGCTTGAGCAAGAGCAAGACCCCATCTCTATTAAAAATATAAAAATTAGCTGGGCATCATGGTGCACGCCTGTAGACCCAGCTACTCCGGAGGCTGAGGCAGGAGGACCCCTTGAGCCCAGGAGTTTGAGGTTGCAGTGAGCTATGATGATGCCACTGCACTCTAGCCCAGGTGACAGAGTGAGACTATGTCTCAAAAAAAAAAAAAAAGCTGTAAAGAGATACAAAACAGGATTTATAATGCTACTCAAATGAAATCTAAGTGATGTATATAGAGGGCAAATGGTTAGCGGCTTGTCCCCAGTGAGGGAAGGGAATCTGCTGAGCGCATAGATATCTATTTATGTCCTTAAAAAGGATGTCAAAGCTGTAGGTATCTCAAGCGCTTGCTTTAATCCTCGGAAACTTGTAACATACATGAATCTAAGGCCACGTATGTTACAGATGAAAACAGTGCGTACAAATGGGGCACTAAATGAAGAGAATGCTCCCGTGAGGCACAGAAGTTATCACAAGTTACCCATCAAGGGGGCACACAGTCTGCACCCTGAAGGGGTGGTCTAAGGAGAGAGAGTAAGATAACGAGAAGCAAGAAATCAAGAAAGCCTCCCACTCTGCTGTAGTCAGAAACACCAGGAATAGAGATGTGGTCCAAAATTCTTCTTTCTTACTGTTAAGAGCTAATAAAGATGAGAAAACATTTTCAATTTAGTTCTTGGCTTGCAGCTTGCTTCTCCACAATAAATCATTTATTGTGTTTTAGCAAAAAAATGGAGGAATTAAATACTAGTGCAGATATATATCTATACATATGCATCTTTCTCTCTATATATTATCTGTATCTGAATGACTTCTCTACTGTAAAGTTCCAGAGCTACATATTTATGAATGAGAAATCAGGGGTAAACTCTAGGCCTGGGGGAAAAATAAAGCAGAAAAGGGAGAAGAAAGGCCATACTTTTTAAGCAGGCCAAATGAGGGCTAATGATGGATTTAAAAGGAAAAATTAGGCAGGCAGTTGGCCACAGGCAAAAAGGGTGGCCTTCAACTCTATGCACCTCTATGCACACCTGTACAAGCACGCTGGGACTGAAATCTGTAACTGCCAGTCCATTCTCGACCTTGGAGGCCTGGTGCCTAATGTACCCCTGCCATAACTGTTTGCTGAAGTCAAGCACAACAACACTTCTTGGCATTATAACATGTCTGCTAGACATATGGGTCTGAAAAACAGCAACATGCTTGCTGCCTGCTGGGTAAAACACAATCATCTTGTCACCACATTCCATTTTCTTCTTTCTCTAACATATCAATTGCATTGGGAGTGGAGTTGCCCAGTGTAAACAAAAGGAACCTCCTGACCTTGACAGTATCTCAATAAACAAGGAATAACTTAACAAAGGAGGTGAATGTAGATTATAAGGAACACATCCACTGGCCCCTTCTCAGTCTATCCAGACTACAGTGCCACAAAGAAGAAAAGAGCCAAGTTCGATTACCCAGGAACTAAGAGATTCGATAGCTTATCCGGTCGAGGGCTCCCCAGCAGAGCCCAGCCTCTGGAGGAGACTCTCTTGTGAGTGGCAGTTATTTCAAGGTCAGTTTAAGAGGGGGTGTGTGTGTGTGTGTGTTTGTGCTGGAGTTGGAGGAGCTGGAACAGTAGGCAGAGACAATTTGCCGTTAGGCACGCTATTATTTCAACTCCTGCGTCAAATCAAACACAACAGACTATCCAGGTATTTAGACATCTACTGCTGAATGCTAATGGACAGGCTGTGACACTGAGGGTCTCACTGTATCTGAAGCCTTTGGCAGACACAGCTCCTCATTAAACAGTGCTTAATAAGAACTTGGCCTAAGAGGGTGCAGGTAAGAGGGAAGAAGAGCTGAGCTATGACCTGGAATCCAAGGGAAAACACAGATGCATCCATAGCTGCGTGTAAGTATCAGAAACGGGTATCTTTCCATTTGGAGAAAGACAAGACATATACAGGAATTTGATCTCTTAATGCTACAGTAAAAAACAGCCAGGAAACAAACTGTGATTTGGTGTGTAAGAATGCATATGTATATGCCTGTGCTGACAAGAGTGCCCGAGGACGGGCACAAGGACAAGATGGGAGGAAAAAGCTGAGCAAAAGGCCCTCAGCCAATACCTTCAGCTTTAGTGTAGCTTAGTTGTCTCTGAAAATAGGCCACAAGAACTTTGTGCAACCAAGAGGATAAGGGAATGTTTCTGAATATGTGAATGAGCACTTCAAGAACAGAAACCAGTACCAGGGCAGGAGGCACATGGGAGTCTCCCCAATTTCTTCCTCTCATATAAACAGAAATAAAGCCAGGTTCTCAGGGAGACAGCAGCTAATTCCCAGAAAGCCCTGCCTATGCCCCACCCCGCCCTGGCAGCTTTGCTGTGTTGGCACATACTGTTATTCTCTTCCTTTCCCTCTACCTCTTTCCTCTCCTGCCCCCCCACGGGAACAGTCTTTATTTCTACTCCACACCCCCTGCCCCCAAATCCCATACGTCTGAGCCGATAAGAGGGATCCTGGCTGCTCCAACAGAGTTGTCCTTCCTGGATTTATGTCTGCTATAGTCAATCAGGAAATCATATTTAAAAGGCAAATTCTTTCTGAAAATTTTATACACCATGAGCAAATCCCATGGATTAACGATTTCCAGACATCACCCCTTTCACCTTGGGAGTAATCCAGGCCTCGGATGGAAAAAAAGATTTGAGAAAAACAAACACGAGCAAGACTGTTTTCTCTACCAATTTCCTTTATCTGAGAATAAAATCTCCCATGTATTCATTGAACTGATAGCTCTCTCTCTTGCGCACGCACGCGCAAAGCATTTAAATTGCTTAGCATAACATAAACTCTGATGGACATCACCGCTTCAACATTACTAGTTACTGACACTTAAACAAAGCTTTATTATTTGAAGATATAAAACTGACTATGACAACAGAGGCTCAGCACCGTAAATACCAGAAATCCTACGAGTGGTGGCTGCTGTTACAGGTTATGAGTGAACAGCCAGGGGAACTGAAGATTGAGTCACCTGGGGCACGACCCGCCTTCTGACCTCCAGTCAGAGGAGCCTTTGTGTGCGTACAGCCCCACCTTTGGGAGACAGACCCACGTACCCTGGTCTCCTCTGCTCCAAACACAGGACCGTCAAGTGACGAGTGAGGATTGATTCTGAAGTGCGGTGGCAGAGTGCAACAGCTCCACTGGACCATGAGGCACACAGGCAGGAAGGGCAAACCCTAGCATTTGACAGAGCTAACAGATGCTCAGAGCAAAACAGCAGAGTACCAGCAGGTGAAACAATGGGTGCAGGCAGGCCACAGCCTGAGGAATGGGGGCACATCTGGATGGGAGGACACACACACGTGCGTGCGTGTGTGCGTGTGTGTGTGTGTGTGTGTGTTTTAGAGACAGGATCTTGCTCTGTTGCCCAGGCTGGAGTGCAGTGGCATGATCACAGCTCACAGCAGCCTTGAACTCCTGGGCTTAAGTGATCCTCCTGCCTCAGCCTCCCGAGTAGCTGGGACTACAGGTGTGCACCACCATGCCCGGCTGAGATGTTTTTTTATATAATCAAGGTACCCAATATATGATGGGTATTTGGAAAATAGGAAACAGAATGAAATAGTGAAATAAACTTCAACTCTAGAGATCAAACAAAGAAGAAAAGGGACAATAGAATGCAGAATACACTTTTTCTTTATTATGTTAATCTGTTCTTGTTATTAGTTGCTTTTCCTTGGTTCTCTTACCAGGGAGTAGCAACTAAACAGGAAGAATCGCTCTCTACATGGTTTAAGCAATCTGCCCAAGTGTAAGAACCACATAATTTCGAGGGATTCTTCATACACAGCTGCCTTGTGCACATCAGCAGCTATGGGATCCTACTGCTAGCAGGAAATAGAAAGCCTTTCTTGGATCATCCACAGGGAGCAAAGCCTCTGCCACCTTGTTCATTCAAGCAATATGAACTCATGCCACTTGGTCTGATACACTTCTGTCATTCCTCTAGCTAATAAATCATCACACATAATTTCCCAGATGTAGCATTTCAAAGAAGACTGCAGCGCCATTCAGAGGCTGCCTTGTGTGTCTCCAACTACCTCATGAGTTCGGGGCTGTGCATTCCATGTACCTGAAGGTTTCAGCTTCCCCCGGTTTTGTCAGCATGCTCTATCTTAATCATCTTATATTTCTGTGCGTGAGACTAAAGCATCTGGGTCATGTATTACTTAAAACAACACAGGCACGGGCACGTGAAATGTGGAGAGGCTAGAGCCAGGCCTCTCTGAACTCGGACTCCTGCACGCGGGCATCTCCTGGAGCAATTACAACTTGCACCTTCCAGGAAAGCACAGCTGCTTGCCTGGCTGCTTGCCCTTGTCTGCTCTCATGTCAGCTACTCCCCTCATGAAATCTGTTTTATTAGTTAGCCTGGAATTAAATTAACTTAGGTGGTCCTCTGTGTCTTATGATCTTAACTAAGAATTGCATCCATTGGAACATTTCTCTGGCAAAAGCTTCTGTGGCTTCTCTGCCCCGCACAGCACATCTGACGCAGACGCAGCGGCCTCCACTCTCCAGCGCCAGGGAGGGCAACGCGGCTGCTGTAGCTGCAGCCAGAAATAGGACCTGTTCAAACACCGCAGCCAGAAGAATGCAGGCCCTTGGCTGGTGACATCATGTTAATCACTGGGTATCTAGTTTCAGAGACTGTGGTGAAAACAGTTGTTATTATTATTTTTTTTAACCCAGAGGCTGCCCTCACCAGAGACAGATTTGTATCACTTATGCCATGTGCCATGATGTCTTGGCACTGTGTTGACCGCCCTGTGAAGCTGTACAGGACTAGGGCACGCTGGTGCGGGCCGAGAGCATGGGCTCCAGCGACAGACCGCCTGGCTTCACTCCAGGGTCTGCTACATTCCAGCTAGAATACGTTGCTCTGGCAACAGTGTATCTCATGGGTTTGTGATAATCCACGGGCCTGCCACATAGTAAGCTTCTTCAATAGTTACTGACTACTAATATTTCTAAGGATCTGTTTCATCATCTGTACAATGGGGATAACAATGCCCAACCTTGTGAAGATTTTAGTACATGTAAAATACAAGCTATTATTGATGATTCTACCTGACATTCTGACCCTGATGGCATCTGAATGTCACTATTTGTGCTTGGCCTCACCAAGGACTGTAGACGGATAGGTAAGGTGCGTAAAGTGATGAGCAGCTCAGAGATGAGGAGAGACGCAACCCAAGACCAGGAGGTGGCCAATTACAGTCCACTGACCAAATCCAGCACGCCGCCTGCCTTTGTACAGCCCATCGTCCAGCGAATGGTTTTTATATGAAAGTCAAATTTCACTGCTCATAAATAAAATTTTGTTAGTTAATAGCCACATTCATTTCTTTACATATTATCTATGGCTGCTTTCACATTATAACAGCAGAGTTGGATAGTTTTGACAGAAAGTGTATAGTTTGTAAAGCATAAAACATTTACTATCTGTACCTTTAAAAAGAGTTTGCCAATCCCTGCAACAGTCCAATCCCAGATAATAGGGTAACATTAATATTAAAGAGGAAATTCTTATCAGTTTCTCACAGACTAGTTAAGAAATAAATAATAATTGCTGTTTCTAAAAAAATCCATCAATAATGAATATTACTGGTATCAACAGTAATATCAACACAAAATAAAACATTGCCTAAATGGAAAATTGAATTTAGCAATAGGCATAAAAGGAAAACTGACAGTTGCAGAAAGTTATAATTAGTAAAATCTGATATGTACAAAAACTCTGACTGATAAATAAAATCATTGTACAATTTAAATATGGAAAAGAACTGATACTAATTAAAATGATTCCATAAAGTTAGAGAATTTAAAACACTGGACATTTTCAATTACATGTATAGAGAATTAACCAAGAAATTAAATTGGATTAACTTAGCTTTAGCGCCAGAAAATGCTCAGTGAAAATTCCTTGATGTTGGTATAACCTGCATTAAATATTTGTGAACAGGTTAAACATTTCTATTGAGTCAAACATTCTCAAGGATAGACAAGCTTAAAACACTAACTGAATCAGAACAGCACCTGTACTCATTCGGAGTACGGAGCATAAAGGATGGAAGGAATTTTAGAGGTCACTGAGGTCACACAGGCCCCCTTGCCTAACTTTCTATGTGGAAAGTTCAAGACGAAGGAGGCAGCTGCCCTGCAAGGACGGCCAGGGGCCGAGGTGCCCAGGTGGCATCCGTGCATCGCAGCTGGAGGCCCTCCCCATGCCGATCACACCACGCGCAGGCTTTTATCTCCAGAGTTCCTGTGGGCAAGTTCACTTTCTGAACTGTAACCCCGCTTTCAGGTTGTATTCTCTAGTTTCTAAGCCAAGAAGACGGAAACAATCTGGGACATTTCTTGGAAGAACCAAAGCTTCTTGAGAATGAACACATTCTCACTTCTCAAACTCCCATCACTCCCCAGGGCGGGGCAGGGGGCTCCTCACTGGCCTTCCTGTTCCCGGTGTTTCCTGCCCTCTGTCCATCCTTGACAGGCTGCGGTGGCAGCGAAGGTCTTCACAGTCCCCCTGCTGCTGACTGTGCCGCCTCATGGCCTGCCCCTCTTTGACGCCCTCTAGTGATTTAAAAATAAGCCCACAAATTCTTTGGCATTCCTCCCTTCAAAAGTCGTGCCTAACCCCCCCTGCACCACTAACTGTGGGATGGTCTTAGTGACTCGCTAAGGAATAGAAGGTGGTAGAAGTGATGGTGTGTAACTTCTGGTTCTAGGTTATAAAAGGCATGGTGGCTTCCTTCTTGCTCTCATCTCTTAGGTCATTCATTTTGGGGGAAGCCAGCCACCCTGTCATAGTGACACTCCCTCAGCCCTATGGAAAGTTCCATATAGCGAGGAACTGAAGGTTCTTGCCAGTAGTCAACAGGAACTGTGGGCGAGCCATCTTGTAATTGGACGCACCGTCTCCAGTCAAGGTTTTGGATAACTGCAGTCCCAAATGACATTTTAACTGCAATCTCATGAGAGACCCCAGGTAAGAATTACCCAGCTAAGCTGCTCCTAATTCTTGACCCATAGGAACAATTGAGATAACAAATATTTATGCTGCCAAGTTCTGGGGATAATTAATATACCCCAAGCACTATCTACAGTGAACTACTAAGAGTACATTAAATTTGTCATGCTGTTTTTGCTTCTATACCTTTGCAAATGTTATGTCCTTGTCCAAAATTATATCTGCCTGGCAAATGCCTATTACTACCTTAAGAGTCTGCTCAAGTGTCACTGTCTCTGTAAATCCTTGAGTCTCTTGTGGATACCTGAGTCTTCCTATTGCATCTTGTATAATTTTTTTCTGTTAAAGAAAATCTGTTGTTTAGTATTTGTTTCAAGGTCTTGAAACATGTAATTTTTTTTCCATGTACCTAGTGCAGTGTAGACACATGGTAGATGCCTAAAAAATATTTTTGAATTAATCTTATTCTCATTTCTGTCAGTTTTAAATCAAAATAATAAAAGCTTCAAACCACATTTATGGAATTATCTATGTGAACTGGAGGACCCAGATGTAAATGATAAGGGAGTGTGGAGAATGTGCTTTTCAGTCTGTTAAAACAGGAAGTCAGGGGTAAACATCCTGGTTCAATCCTGGAAGATGGAACAACATGAATACTAGATTTTTAAATAGTGACCCACCAATAAATGACTATGTGACCAAATTTTTCATTTGCTATCCAGAATGCCAAAAGCAAAATTTTAATTACTTATTTCATATTCACATGAAAAGGAACCCAGACAGTCTAAGACCTTTCTAGGATTGCCAAATCTCTCCTCATGTAAAAAACTGGTGATTCTAGTCCTGAAATTCAAGAAGAAACAGTGTCAGTGGTGACTATCTTTCAAAGAAGAGAAATGGAGTCTTGCTAACAAGTGTTTTGCCTTAAAACCTGAATTTTTACCAAAAAGAACAAGCCATCTGTTTTGAATATTTTGTAGACTAAGCCTCTGTTTGTGCTCTGCTTTGATCTCCTAGCACAATAGGAAGCCAGAGATGCAGTCCAGCCACACCTCAATCAAGTGTGCTCACTTAATCTATCCCAGAAATGCCGATGCCAGATCCAGCTGGAAACCTTAGGCTTGTCGTCCTAGGATCAGGAAGAAGAAGGAAGACACATCAAGGGAGAATAGCTCTTTTGTTTTGGTTGATAATGCAGTTTTGTGTCCAAGAAAATATTCCTCTAACCCAAAACAAACAGTAATCCTAAGACAGAATGTATAGAAAATAACAAATGAGTGGGGAGTGGAGGACATGGAAATGAAAGCAGAACTGCAGAATCCTATTATAACAAGTCTGCGGTTCAGTATTTCAGATAAAAGGTAAGTCAACTCATATCCTCCACAACATTACTCTGTAAAATAAAAATGTGATATAATAGGCAAGTGTTAGGCCTGTCTCCCAAAACTGGTATTAAAAAGCGGTCCCATCACAGGTTAACTGAGGCAGATGGGTAATGAACTTAATGATATAATATTCTAGAAGGTACGATAGGTATTAACTGGAGCTAAGCTCAGCCTGGGTCACTGATACACATAAATGGTGTCAGATTATAGGGAGACTTGTTAGAGTGAGGGAGAAACGAAGATTAAAAATAGCTTCTACTAATGCATAAAACTATAAATAAAATATATGCAACTTTTCTTTAGAGTAAAAACTCGTCAATTTTTTTTCATTCAATAAATATTGATTGAGCTCTGAGGGTCCCTGAATTTTCAGATGACTATGTGAAAAACAAGTAAGATATGAAGAATTTTATTTTGCCAAAAGTGAAAGATATTTTGTTGTCCAGGAAGAATGTCTAAATCACAAATAATACCACAAACAGGAGGAAGATAGCTCCTCCTCATTTAGTCAAATGCTCATAATCACTAAAATATGAACCCATGGACCTCAGAGCACATGTTCCTTAAAACACTTTTGTAATTTTCAGTCTAAGAAATAAATCAAGTAGTCACAGGACAATGTCACCTTAAATCACTCAGCAGAAAACCACAAAAATGCAGGATGTACCTGTGGAACACTATAAATGATGTCTTAAATATACATTAAAAGTTCTCTAACCCAAATTACTTACAATGCACTCATGTGGTCTAAAGAGGTCTCTGCCTCAGTGTCTTTCTCATTGTCATCTACTGTGCACACCCTCTGCCGGGCAAAGGGCCACGTGCACACACTGAATGCATTCTTACGCTGAATCCTCACAATAACCTTTGGCACAGGTTTTATTACTGCCATTTACCAAATCAGGAACCCGCTGCTTAGAGAAGAGGTTAAGTGATCTGTGGGAAGTTATATAGCTACCACACTGGGTTCAAACTAGATCTAAAGGCAAAGCATAGTCTTTACCACTAAGCTAAAAGGCCATAAAAATAATATAACTGTCCTATAAGGAAAGCAAAAGAAAATATATTTTGTCAGTTTTATTGGTGGGATGTAATACTACATTAAAAAAATAGAAACCTACAGGCGCACTGTTGTGCCTGTATTGCAATTCTGACACCACCATACGAGAAACACAGCGACACTGGACTGCGCTGCGTCAAAGTATTAGCTGAGACTGCAGCGGGTGGTAGCAGCGCGGGCGAGTCTTTGTCTCTTCTCTTTTCCAAGTTAAGTGGTCAGTGACTGTTAGTGTTGACTACACACCCTTCTCCTCTCCACCTGACTTCCCCATGTGCACGTTCCGATATGCACCTAGGCCTCACACAAGGAAGCCCCCATGTAGTCATTTCCACAGTCCGTATGGTTTCTGCAGGCAGAGAGGAGACACGGCAAGGCCTACTCCACTGCTGTCTGCTACTGGAATGGAAAATGGGACTGGGTATGCTTCTGTCTTGATGGTCATCCAGTTCTGGAGGGATCTCTCTGGGACTTAAGAAAAAAAAGAATAGGTGAAAGAAGGTTTGAGATATTTCTAGGTGGGTGGCCAGTTATCAGAGAAATCCTAATTGGGAATAGAATAGGTAAATTTGCCTGGAGTGCCCCTGTGTTGCAGCTTCTGGGGCCTATATGACTGTTCCCTCCACTAGGAGGAGGGAACAGGCACCCATTTTGAAGGAATTCCAACAGTTACAACACTTGCATAGCATAAAAATGCTTTATAAGAAGAAAGTAGAAGACAGAATCTGGCCCAGTCACAAACCATTTTAAATCATGAAGAGAAAAAGAATGATAATTAAATTTTGAAGTACAAAGGTAGACAGAACATAGTGAGAAAAATTGGGGCAAGATGTTTTAGACATGATTATAATTAGGAAATAAAAGTATTCCATGTCTATGATAATTGAGAGAGCTTTCAAATCTGAACTAGTATTCATTACTATATCTTATTATAAACTATTTATTGTAGTCTACAAAGCATATAATATAGTTGTAGTCTAAATTTGGCAAAAGCTGTAGCCTAAAGCCAAGATCCTAGAATTCTGCAAGTTATCCAGAAGCATCTGGGTTCTAGTGAACGTCGATGTTTAGGAAGAGAGACTAACCTTAAATACACAGAAATATACAGACAATCCTAAATGTACAGACACCAATGCTGGTGTCTTCCACCCACGTTGGCAAATGACCACACTCTGCTCCCATCCACATGCCTCTGACTTACTTGTAAAGAATGTTCTAAAGACTAAGACTCCCGGTGTTAAACTTCAGAAACCACGCAAAAATCACGTAGAAGTGAATGTTGGTTACATGTAGGTTAGCAAATAACATCTTTTATTTGTATAGCAAACTATGGATTTACAAACTATTTTCACATTTGGTGTATCAGTGCCTCAAGAAAAGTAGGATAGTTATCAGCACACCCATTTTAGAGATAAATTAGCTAAGGTTCCAAGAGGTTAATGAATTACTTAAAGTCTTTGACTTTTATGCAATGCTTTTTACACTGTTACATTAAAGAGGTATCTACATTTTTTTTGATAATTCATGTTAAACAGAAAAATAGACATATCTGAACCTTGAGGAATTTCATAGCTCAGTGCATCAGGGCCAGAAAAATGAGAGCTGATTCTAATACTAAGTCTATCAGAAAAAAACCAACTTTGGCAGTTGAAATGTTGTGCTAAAATTCTGCCGAAGTCATGTAAACTGATCAACATGGTCCCACAGTCATTCTGTAAAGCCAAAAACACATGAAGGAGGAATGATATGCATGAGACCTGTGTTCACAGAAGAATGATTATTTTTGTAATCACTTCCTTTTCTGTCCCATCCCTCACTACGAGGTAAAGCAGGACAGGTAAATGACCGGCATGTCTTCTCAGCGGAGTCAGAGACTCAGGAATTTGGGCTGGTGAGAATGCTGGTATAGAAAGTTTATTTCTCTGCTCTGTTTATCAAGACCTTCTATAAGTTTGGGGGCAAAGAGAGGAAAGCAGACAGTAGAAGAGGATGCCACTGCAGGAAAATACTACTGTCCCCACAGGAAAGGTGGCTACATCGTCATACTAAAAAGTGCTCTCACTCCCAACTATTAAACACAATCCAGCACACGTGCCTTACTAAAATTATGCACGTAGTCTACATTCCATGGAGTAGATAATTTTCTTCAGACAACAGAAACATACATTTAAAAGGAATTCTAGTCGTGTTCTGGTCTGAGCAATAGCATGCTATTGCAAAGCACCCCAGCCCACACCAAAGCCACGGCCCCAACTGAACAGTAAAAGAAAAAAAAAGTCTCTTAGGTTTTAAAGATTTAAAGAACAACTTCTCGAGGCCCCAAGCGACTCTGACATGTGCCTGGCTACGAGTCAGTGAGTTACTGACGGCCCGTGGAATATATATTTATTTCCAGCTCTCCTCAAGACACCCTATTTCAACAGACGGCTGGGTAAGGAGAATCACAGGGGATTACCTCAGTGTTTACTTTATTTCTCTTTAAAATGACCAGTTTTAGTTTGTTTACTTCTAGGGATAAAGAAATAAGCAAGCAAAATGGGAAGATTACAGTGAGCTTCCTTTAGGCTGCGTGGGTCTCTCCAATTTTTCTGCCTAAGACACCCCAGACAGATGGTCTCTCACTGCCTTGAGGGTCTTTATTTAGAATGAGGAGCAATGACTCTTTTGAAACCCTGATAAGAATAAACCATTTTGTTTAAACAAATAAAGAAGAACATAACAGAATTATTATTATTATTTTTTTTTTGAGACAGAGTCTCACTCTGTTGCCGGGGCTAGAGTGCCGTGGCATCAGCCTAGCTCACAGCAACCTCAAACTCCTGGGCTCAAGCAATCCTCCTGCCTCAGCCTCCCGAGTAGCTGGGACCACAGGCATGTGCCACCATGCCCGGCTAATTTTTTTCTATATATATTTTTAGTTGTCCAGATAATTTATTTCTATTTTTAGTAGAGACGGGGTCTCGCTCAGGCTGGTCTTGAACTCCTGACCTCAAGCGATCCACCCGCCTCGGCCTCCCAGAGTGCTAGGATTACAGGCGTGAGCCACCGCGCCCGGCCCATAACAGAATTATTGTACTTGATGCTCTAAAAGGGTATTGGTATATAGAGAATGAGCTTTGGTTTAAATAAATATCAGGAAAGTAGTAAAAATGTAGCTGAGAGTTGTTAAAGTCATGTATTCATGAAGCTGTCCTTCACGACCTACTCCAATTCTTCTATTACCTCTCTAACGAAAACACCTTACCTGGTAGGTGCCATGATTATTTTTTTCTCTCAAGATTTAACCTAATTGCTTCTCAGCCTTTGGCTAAGAGCGAGTGAAGATTTAACCTACAGTGCCAATTCACTCACTCGTTATGTCATTGTGAGGTTCTTCTTCTTTCAATATTAAATATTAGAAGGCTAAGACCAATCCTCAATTTGGGAGGTAACCAACTTCTTGAAGTAAATACTGTTTTGTTTTATCCATAGTAGCTCAGCCACTCTGAGATTTTGAAAATAAGATCATTAAAAAGGAACACACACACACACACACACACACACACAGAGGAAATCATATCATCTGGCAATTAATTTGCCACCCGGAAAACACCAAAAGTCAAATACTGAGTTGGGTTTTGGTTTGTTTATACAGGGACTCAGGAAACTGGAGCCACCTCAGCCTAATGGCCTCTCAATTTTTTTTTCCCTCAGAGACAGGGTCTCACTCTGTCATCTAGGCTGGAATGCAGTGGCATGATCACAGCTCACTGCAGTCTCCAATTCCTGAGCTGAAGCAATCCTCCTACCTCCGCCTCACGAGTAGTTAGGACTACAGGTATGCACCAACAGACCCAACTAATTTTTCTTATTTGTGTAAAGATGCGGGTCTCACTATATTGCCCAGGCAGATCTCAAAGTCCTAGCCTCCCAAAGTGCTGGGATTACAGGCATGAGGTACCACGCCAGGCCCTAATTTGTTTTTCTAACACTAGAAATCAATAACAGTAAGATATTTAGGAAAAAATTCAAATTTTGAAACTAGACATTTTTTGAGCAAACTTTGCCCATCAAGAGGAAAGAATTAATATTTGATGAATAAATGAATGTTCATAGCAGCTAAACACTCTCATCCTACCATCAAAACACGGGGATTCCAAGAGGATATGAAAAAATGCTCAGTATCACTAATAATCAGGGAAATGCAAATCAAAACCACAATGAGGTATCATCTCATCCCAGTTAGAATGGCTGTTATCAAAAAGACAAAAAAATAACAAATGCTGGTGAGGATGCGGAGGAAGGGGAACTCTTATATACTACTGGGGCTCAGAAAACAATACCCCAAAAGGAAGGCCTCAGAAGCAACCTCAGAAGTAGAAGTTTTTCTCTGACCTTCCCATCCTCCTGTCTCTCAGTCCCATTCTCTCACAAAGCTAGGCATAGAAACAAAATCCCTCTTCTCCAAGGCAGGTCAGAGAAACCAGAACCCCTTTCCCCCAAAACCAGCCACAAAACCTAAAAATATCACTCTAACTTTCCCTCTGCCTTTCTGTGTAAAAACTGGCCATAAAGAAATTATCTGATCTACTTTGTAGGTCATAAGACCCCCATCCCAGAGAGGGTCCTGCCCCACACCCAGAAGGAAAGACGCCTGCTCAGAGAGGTAGGAAGAATCTAGACAGACGGCCTTGCTGGGTTTCCCCATTTAGTCTATTACCATTAGATCATACCCTTTTTGTCCAATCCTATTTCTACATGGCTGTCCATACTCTGTTGACCCTAAGTATGAAAATGGACAATTTCCCGTGTATCTTCATCCTCAAGGCTCCCATGTATGTATGTTGAATACATTTGCATGCCTTTTCTCCAATTAATTAATCTGCCTTTTGTGAAGTGATTTTTCAGTGAAACTTCAGAAGGCAAAGAAGGAGAACTTTCCCCTTGACCCCTACAGTGGGAATATAAATTAGTACAGCCACTATGTAAAGCAGTGTGGAGATTTTTCAAAAAACTAAATATAGAACTGTCATGTGATACAGCAATTCCTCCACAGGGCAGATGTCCAAAGGAAAGGAAATCAGCATGCTGAAGAGCTGTCTGCACTCCCATGTCACTGCAGCACTGTTCACAACAGCCGGGCTACGGAATCAGCCTAAGTGTTCCTTAGCAGACGAATGGATGAAGAGACTGTGGTACATATACACAATGGAATACTACCTAGCAATAAAAGAGAATGAAATTCTGTCATTTGCAGCAACATGAATGAGCTTGGAGGACATTATGTTAAGTGAAATAAGCCAGGCAGAGGAAGATAAATACTGCATGATCTCACTCATATGTGGACGCTAAAAAATTTGATCTCATAAAAGTAGAGAGTAGAACAGTGGTTACTAGAGGCTGGGAAGGGTAGGGAGAAGAGGAGAAAGTCAGAGGTTAGTTAACAAAAGTACGGCTAGATAGGAGAAATAAGTTCACTACAAGGTGACTATGGTTAACAACAATTTATCGTATGTTTTCAAATAGCTAGAAGAGTGGATTTTAAATGTTCCCAAAGAGATGATAAATTTTGAGGTGATGGATATGTGATGAATGTTACACAGTATATACATGTATCAAAATATCACAGTGCACACCATAAATATGTGTAATTATTAGGTGTCAATTAAAAATAATAAAAAGACAGAGATTTTTAATCCAGTAACAAAAAAATGCTCTACAATTAAAAAGTCCCCTCTAAAAACTCCAAAATGCAAACAAACAAAAAAACACTAGGCCTGAGGAAAGTGAACCAATAATGCACATCCTTGCACTCTAGGCACTGTCTTCCCACCAGCAGGACTTACACCTGTTTTGCAAAGCAGTCCAGATGTAACACAGAGAACAGCCTGAAAAAGGGTACCCAACTCTTTCTGGGAATTAAGCTGCATCCCTGCCTGGGGCCGTGATCGCAGGGCAGGGGAGTGTTCTCTGCACCACGAGAGGTGGCTCAGCAGAACTGTCCAGGTGTCCAGGCAGAGGTCACAAGATTGTGTTCCCCCAGACGTGCTGTGGTTAAACAGCAACAGCCTGAAGCTGAAAACTCCTTTTAAAATCTCTGTATTTCTCCTTAAAGGGAGGAAAGTGGTACTTTAAAATGAGAGATTTGTTTCTTGGCAAATTAATACATTTCTCTTTCCTTCTCCTCAAACCACTTGTCCTCATTCTTTGTTCAGTGGTGGAGACAAGTACTGAACTTTCGGGAACACAGATAACTCTTTCCCTAAGAGTTTTCCTTAAAACTAATCTCAAAAACAAAGCAGAACAAAAAATGTTAAAAGATCTACAGGGTGTGGTGGCACATGCCTGTAGTTCCAGCTACTTGGGAGGCTAAGGCAAAATGATCTCTTAAGCCCAGGAGTTTGAGTCCACCCTTGGCAACATAGCAGGAACTTGTCTCAAATAAGTAAATAAATAAATAAAAGAGAAAAGATCCCATTGTACTGAAGCTAGAAAATTATTTAAAAGTTAGTCCCGTGTTCATAGTATTTGTCTGGATCCTATTTCTAAAAGGTAGTCCCCAAACTTATATTCCTATTGCAAAGTGTTTCAATTCATTTAGGTTATGTAAATATATAAGCCTTTGCAACAAGTATAGGCATGTACCTTTTTTTAAAGGAAACCTTGAATGTGAACATATTTAAAAACAATAAATTATACAAATGCTTCTTTTAAAGACTCCTAAGCAGTTCAAATTAAGAAAGCCCAAAAGGCATAAATCCTCTAATATGCTAATAGAGTAACCAGTTAAATAAAGAAATAGCCCAGTTCCCAAGCAGAGAATAATAGGCTAAACAAAAGCCTCAATAGTAATTTTTTTCCATTTCAAAACCTTGGAATATTAACCTAGGATGGAGGAAGGTGCCTCTTTTTCCTAAGAAAAATATTTCAAATAATATTCAGCGTATCTTTGAATACATTTTTTAGTCAGAAAACCTTTACTTTTTAAAATTAAAATAATTTTAAATTGTAGTAAAATACACATAACAAAATTTACTGGGTTTTTTTTTGTTTTTTTTTTTTTGAGACAAAGTCTCACTCTGTTGCCTGGGCTAGAGTGAGTGCCGTGGCGTCAGCCTAGCTCACAGCAATCTCACACTCCTGGGCTCAAGCGATCCTCCTGCCTCAGCCTCCGGAGTAGCTGGGACTACAGGTGTGCGCCACCATGCCCAGCTAATTTTTTCTATATATATATTTTTAGCTGTCCATATAAATTCTTTCTATTTTTAGTAGAGACGGGGTCTCGCTCTTGCTCAGGCTGGTCTTGAACTCCTGAGCTCAAACAATCCACCCGCCTTGGCCTCCCAGAGTGCTAGGATTAAAGGCGTAAGCCACCGCGCCTGGCCCAAAATTTACTGTTTTAACCATTTCTAAGTATACAGTTCAATAGCGCTAAGTACATTCACACTGTTGTGCAACCGCTCTTCAGAACTTTTTTCCTCTTGCAAAACTAAAATTCTATATTCTTCAAACCTACTATTTCTGTTTTTTTTTTTTTTTTTTTACAAGGTTTTATGCCTTTCATGAAATGATTAAAAACAAGGCTTCTGGCCGGGCGCGGTGGTTCACGCCTGTAATCCTAGCCCTCTGGGAGGCCGAGGCGGGTGGATCGCTCGAGGTCAGGAGTTCGAGACCAGCCTGAGCGAGACCCCGTCTCTACTAAAAATAGAAATAAAAATTATCTGGACAACTAAAAATATATATAGAAAAAATTAGCTGGGCATGGTGGCGCATGCCTGTAGTCCCAGCTACTCGGGAGGCTGAGGCAGGAGGATCGCTTGAGCCCAGGAGTCTGAGGTTGCTGTGAGCTAGGCTGACGCCACGGCACTCACTCTAGCCCGGGCAACAAAGTGAGACTCTGTCTCAAAAAAAACCAAAAAAAAAACCCAAAAAAAAACAAGGCTTCTATTTTGGTATAAAAAATTAAGGAGAAAAATGAATTTTAATGTAGAAATTTATCTTTTAGTCAACTTTTTTTTCCTTCTCAGGAACAGAATTTGAAACAAGACTTACTAAACGGAATAAAGGACTTCCAAAGACCATGGTATTGGAGTCTTCTTATACTGCTTGTTATGGATATTTGAAGCAAGAAAAGTATGTCATATTGTAAACTAAAATAAAATCCCACCCCCCCCAACAGTCTAAAAAGACCCCCTCTTGCCAAGTGGACCCCAGAAAAACCTATAAACTGAGTTCCTGGCCATGAAAGGAAGAGAGGTCAGACAGGCCTCCCTTTTGGAGTTTAGACACAACAATTGACCAGTCTTAATCTTAAAACAGAGATCACGAGACTGATGAAACAGACTCTTTGTGATAATAAGATACTAAATTACTAACAAGACCTAAGGACATGTAGAGCAAAAGTTAAATCACCCTGCAGGCCATCAATTTGCTTCAGAGATCACTTGAGTAGGTATATTATAGCTTGTCTCTGATTAACAGGTCTCCTTATTTTAAAACATTCCAAGCCTCTAGACAAGGATTTATATCTTTAACCAGTTACAAATAAAAGAATCTTTGAACCCACCTATAACCTGCAACCCCCCTTTCGACCTGCTTTGAGATGTCCCACTTACCAGGCCAAATCAATATACACCTTCCATGTATTGATTTACGATTTTACTGCAGTTCCTACCTTCCTAAAATGCTTAGAACCAAACTGTAACCCAACAGCCCTGGGACCACTTGCTCATGACCTCTTAGGCGTGGCTTCTCAGGCATGGTCACACACACTGACTCAGAATAAACCTCTTTAAATTATTTTATAGAGTTTGGTTTTTGTTTGTTTGTTTGTTTTTCATTAGAAGTAGCCTCATAAAGAAATGTATCCAGGACTTGTGATCCTGGAGGAAAAGTGCATCTGTAGTTTACTAGCCCTAAAATGCATTATCAGAAAGATTAAGTAAGGCAAACACTTAGGAGAATAGTTACAAATTAGTCCAACATACATACATTGCCACCATAGGGTCCCTTTCTATTTAGCTAGGTTTTAAGAGGAGTTTCTTACGGATATTCTTCACTATTTTTTAAATTGGATATTCTTACAGGAATATTCTTAGGGGAGAAAAGATTTCTTTTCTCATCAATTGGTAGGTTCATGGCTGAGACTCCTATAACAAACGAGATTAACAAGAGAAAAGAATACCAATTAATTTACTGTGCGTTTTATGTGACAAGTGAGCCTTCAGCAATGAAGATCCTCCCAAACAGGCAAATCTATATATTTTTATGCTATGTTTGGTGAAGAGTGGAGAGTTGTGGAGAAATATGATTTGAGGACAAAAGGGTGTGACCTAATGGTAATAAACTGGGGGGAATTTAGCAAAACCTGTCTGTTTTTCTGTGTTCCTCTGTCTTCAGAGATAAGGACATTCTTTTCCTCCAGATATAAGGTGGCCACTTCTGGAATGATGGTTTTATGATCTATTTTACAGGAAGGTCAGATAATTCTTTTATGGTCTGCTTCAGAGGAGAAGGGCAAAGGGAAGGTCAGAGAGACCTTCCTGCTTCTGCTGTTTTTTCAAATGCTGAAGTGCCATATTTTGGGGTAGCCTGTCCTGAACCTCATTACTTACTCTCCTCTCTCTTGTTATCAGAATGAGCCTAAGGGCATAATAATCTCTTTTAAAAACGTTTCTAACGGCTGGGTGCAGTTGTTCACATCTGTCTGTAATCCTAGCACTTTGGGAGGCTGAGACAGGAGGATTGCTTGAGGCCAGGAGTTCGAGACCAGCCCGGGCAACATAGTGAGATCTCATCTCTACAAAAAAAAATAATAATAAAAAAAATTAGTCAGGTATGGTGGCATGAACCTATAGTCCCAGCTACTTGAGAGGCTGAGGCAGGAGGATCGCTTGAGGGGGAGTGTGAAGTTGCAGTGAGCTATGATGATGCCACTGCACTCTACCCTGGAGGACAAAGTGAGGCCCTGCCTCTTAAAAAAAATACTTCTAGCTATGTTTCCTTATTGGAAGTGAGTCAAGCTGTGGCTTACTTATACATATCTGGGTTCAAATCTAGCTTCTACTACTACCTACTGACTATCTGAACAAGGATAAGTTAGCTAACTTCTCTGTGGTTCAGTTTCCTCAGATGTAAAATAATGAGAACAGTGTGTATCTCCTAGGATTGTTGCATTGGCTTGAATGACAACATGCTTACAATGTGCGTATAGACTTACAACTCAGTGTTTGGCACTTAGTAGGTATTCTTTAAATGGTAACTATTATTACCCATTATTTAGTCTCTATTCCCCAATGTCCTGTCAAAAATAACTCTCTTTCCCAAAATCATTTTTGATTTGACATAAATTCAAGCTGCTTGGGACTAGGGGAAAAAAATGAAGCTGCATCTAAACTACTTACGGGTTACAGTACATGATAATGATAAGAGATGATGGCTTGGAGAGGGGGCCCTACAGAGGGGCTTGAATATGGTATGCAGAGTGGGCTGGAGGAAAGCTGGGCCTGGTAACAGCAGAAGGCAGAGTTTTGAGACAGCTAGCAAGGATCTAGGACAAAAGGATTAGGAGTAAAGGGAGTAGAACACTCTAGAAAATCACGAAAAATAGGAATGAATATTTTACACTTATTTTTGGGGGAGGTGGGGGAAGGAGAAGGAGAAACCTGAAAAGTAGAAAGTGGGTTGTGTGCCGAGAACAAAGAAGAAACTAGTTAAAGACATTTCTGAGAGTATACAGGAAATGCTATTTAACTGGAGTTCAGGTGGTACAAGGATAGTTTGAATGGAGAGCTGAAGATTAAGGAACTCTTACCCAATCCTCCTGCTGTTTAAAGAGAGCCAAGAGGAAGATACGGAGAAAGTAAGGGAGGGAGAGAGAAAAGGGGGACAGGTACCTATTAATACTATAAATGTCAGCTTGTGTCTTCAGGTTAAAGGCATTTAATAGCTAACATTAATTGAGCAACCATGATATGCAAATGCACCATTCTAAGGGCTTTATATTACCTCATTCAGTCATGGAACAGCCCTATGAGGTAGGTATGTTATCATCCTGATTTTACAGATGCAGAAAGTGAAGTCCACAGAGGTTTGGAACCTGGTAACGTGGCTCAAAGCCCACATTCTGACTAGGACCCCAAAGCATCAGAACTAGATAAGGGAGTAACGAACTTAGAAGACGGATTCATACGACATCCAAGGGAAGCTGATTATTATTTTAATCCTCTGTAAAGCTCAATATGTAACAGTTCTTGTGGACCTCTGACATCTGTAGTTTGTCTATTTGAATCATGGGTGCCCTACAGTAAAACAGAAGCGTGGGTAGGACATAGCCATGGCATAATGAAAGGACAGGCAGCTTTTGTTTCAGTCAGGCTCGTTTCCCTTACTGGAAACCACATCCTCGTTCTTAGGTTGGATCCTCTTTTAAACTGCTTCCTATCTAAAATACTTTTCTTTTCTTGTTCCACCCACTCAAACTTTACCAGATCTTTAAGGCCCACTTCTCCTATGGTTCCTCACTAGATTTTTGGGTAGCTGCATTTATGAAAAGTATCAGTGAAGTCAGAAACCGCTTAGGCTTTTTAGTAACGGGCTATCTTGGGTTACCTTCAGAAATTCCTTACTGGTAAAGGCAATTTTGTTATTTCCCCAAATAGGAATATAATTCAATTCAGCATGCTTGAACTCAGTGTTTCCTGTGCCCAAGGAACTAGACTGAGAAGTGGAAGATTCCTTCTCTTTTCAATATGCTGGAGTGGTAAGAGCATGGTGTCTGGAGACTGTTCTGGGTTTAAATATCTGCCATTCTTTAGCTGCATAATTTTGGAAAATATTTAACTTCTAGGAGCTCTGTTTCTTCTTTTAAAGAAGTGGGGAAAACAACATGTTCTTCTTAGGGTGGCTATGAAAATTAAATATGAGATAAGACATATGAAAGTGTCTGGCCCATAGTATGTACTTAATAAGTGTTCCGTTTATCCCTCCCATTTCTCTACGGCTAAGATCCTCCTCCCTCCTGAATTCTACTAGCTTTTCCAAGCTTTTCAGGAGAGAAGCTTCTTGCTAAAACCTCTGATCTATTTCTGAAAATACAGGTTCAAATACTTCCTTCTTTTTTATGTAAAAATCAGTCCTAGTATTGGTCACAATTGGTTTTTGGACCACCTGTTTTCTCTATACTTACAAAATATTCCAATTCATTGCACCGTTCAATTCTGCAAGAGGATTTAAAGCCTCATTTATACAGACATATTCTCTACAGATTTAAGAGAATCTATTTAAATCTACTTAAGTGCTACTTCCATTGTAGCACTATTACAATGAGAATAATTTTAGGGTGTTTAAACTGGTAAGGACATTGACAATTCAAATACGACAAAAAAAAAAAAGCCAAAAGAGAAAGGGTCATTTACGTTGAAATACCTGTCTTAAATGCTTATTTACATCATCTCTAACTAAAAAAGAAAAGTCAGAGTACAGGCAAGATGGTGGACGAGAAAAACCACCAGCCAGAGTGTCTCTGCAAAAAAGATAGACTGTAGATAAAAGTGAAAAAAACAAACAGGAAGACCAACACAGATCGGATAAGGGTCAGAAGCAAGGGTGCCTGAAACTACAGGAGACTCCACGGGAAGAGGTTGCGGAGCAGAACCGGAAGGAGAAAGCCATTAGCAGGGTCTAAACTCTGAGAGGCTTGGAGACCAGTGACAAGGGCCTGTTAAATTTCCCCGCCCTTGCATCTCAGACTGCTGGTGGGCTCCTGAGCTGCTGGAGAGACCTGCGCACACCAGCCCAGAGACGGCTGCCACCAGTCAGCTGTGAGCCTCTTGCGGACAGGAAGGCTCCCAGTGCGATCGGGCACCTCCCGGACTGCAGACCCGAGCCACTGGCAGGCGCCATATCGCCTCATTCCCTCCCCCATGCCCACACCCCTGCCCACGGCTGCCGAGAGAGACAGTTTAGCCACTACCCGGAGGCACCCACGGGGAACGGGACCTTCCCTTTTGGGGCCCTGCAACAGTGAGGGGTACTAGGACTGTGAGCCCCTCAACTGCCGGCCCTCCCAGGTGCTGCTTGCCCAGTGACTCCAGCACAGCGGAGCAAATCTCCAGGCGGAGAGACATTGATCAAGCTTGGGCACCCTGTGGGTGATTTGACACCAGCACTCTTCTCCCTGGCAGGGTCAGGGATTGACCTCTGGGTCCTGGAAACAGGCCTGCAGGCCAGATCCCACACACCCAGGTCTCCATCGCACTGTCCAGGGGCACAGAAGGGATATTTGTGAACTAGTCTACTGAGGTGCGTGTACCTTCAGGGGCAGATAAGTGTGATTCAGGGGCAACCCTCCTCCTTCTGGAGAGCCACGTTCCCAGCTCAGGCTGCAATCCTGGGCAGGGAACCTCCCAGCTCCCATCACAGTCCGGGGAGATCCAATGGCTTGAGGTCCTACCTGCAGGCAGAGGCCGGAGAGAAACTGCGGAATAGGGGAGGGTGGAAAGGGGCGAGGCCTGCTCCAGACTGCACGTCTGAGACAGCCCCAACTGAGTGGGGCCATTTCAGCTCCTCCCTGGCTGCTTTGCCCAGAAGCAAAGAACAGACCTTTGACCCCTGCTAACAGCATTTGTGGAGCTTCAGGGCAGGCTCACCCAATGCCGCCTGACCCAGCCCCACTCCCCCACCTGCCTGTGCTGATGAGGAGAATAAAGACTCACCTGAAGTCCCAGGGCAGGATCCACCACCTGGGGCATTAGAGTGCCTCTCCAGAGGAAGGAGAGATGGTTACAGGACCCAAAAACAACACTGCAGCTTGTACCTCCCAGCAAGCACCATCTACTGACAGGGAGGTGAATGTGCACACCCTTTTACTGCATTTACTAACTCATCATACAAAGTGTGTTTGAATCACACCCACAAACACCACCTACTGGCTCAGGGACTAAACTGGGTGTGTCATTATTCAAATAGAAATCTACAGGTAAGAAATAACAGCTGATCCAGATGGGAAGGAATCCACAAAAGAACTCTGAAATTCGGAAAGTATGAAGGATCAAACTGAAAGCACACCCGCCCAAAGGGGAACACCAGCTCTCTAGCAATGGACATCAATGAAATGCAGAACACTAAAATGACAGAAGAAGAATTTTGAACATGGATTGTAAGAAAACTCAATGCTATGCAAGAGAAAATGGATACCCACAAAACAAACAAACAAACAAACAAATAAACAAAAACTCCAGGACTTGGAAGAAACATTCAATAAAGAAATTGAAATATTAAAGAAAAATCAAACAGAACTTCTGGAATGAAGAATTTATTCAAGGAACTACAAAACACAGTGGAAAGCCTCAAGAACAGGGCAGATCAAAGAGAAGAAAGAATCTCAGGGATTGAAGATAATACCTTTCAATTAAATAAGTCAGTTGCAGAGATAGAGCAGAGAAATAAGAGAAAAGAGCAAAGTCTGCAAGAAATGTGGGATTATGTGAAGAGGCCTAAGCCTAACACGACAATTATAGGCATCCCTGAAGGTGACGAAGAAAATACACAAGGGTTAGATAAACTATTGGATGATATAATGGAGGAAAATTTCCGTGGCCTTGCTAAAAATCTAGATATCCAGGTACTAGAAGATCAAAGGATTCCTGGGAGATCCATTGCAAACAGGAACACACCACAACACATAATCATCAGACTGGCCAAAATAAACATGAAAGAGGCCCTCCTGTGAACTGTAAGGTGAAAGAAGCAGGTAACGTACAAAGGAAAACGCATCAGACTAACTGCAGACTTCTCAACTGAGACCTCACAAGCCAGAAGAGACTGGGGTCCCATTCTCACTCTTCTCAAACAGAATAATGCCCAGCCTAGACTATTGTACCCTACAAAACTAAATTTCTTATATGAAGGAGAAATAAAGGCCTTCTCAGACAAGCGAAGACTGAGGGAATTCATCAAGACAAGACCTAGCCTCCAGGAAGTACTTAAAATAGTGTTACACACGAATCAGCAGAATAAACACTCACCAGGGTAAAATCATCCAAAAGCTAAAGGCCAAAGGCCAGATACCACAATGGCTCAGGAGAGAAACAAAGTTCAACTCAACAGGATGAACAGAAAGCTACCCCACTCATTAGTTCTTTCAATAAATGTGAATGCCTTGAACTGCCCATTAAAGAGACACAGGCTGACCAAACGGATAATAAACAAAATCCAAGTATCTTCTTTTTTCAGGAAACACATCTAACCTACAAAGATGCATTCAGACTCAAGGTGAAGGGATGGAAAACACTATCCCATGCAAACGGAAGCCAAAAACAGGTGGCATAGCAGTTCTGATTTCAAATAACTTAGTCTTCAAATCAACAAAGGTAACGAAAGACAGAGATGGTCACTATATAACGGTGAAGGGTACAATTCAATAAGAAAACATAACAATTCTAAATATTTATGCATCTTACTCAGGTGCACCAAGATGCATAAAGCAAATCCTACTTGATCTAAACAAATGATGAACAGCAACAGCACAGTAGCCAGGGACTTCAACACCCCTCTGACAGACCAGGACAGATCCTCCAAACAGAAAATAAACAAAGAAACAATGTATTTAAACAGAACTCTAGAACAAATGGGCCTGACATTTACAGAACATTCGACCCCAAATCCACTGAATATATGTTCTTCTCATCAGCTGATGGGACATTCTCTAAGATTGACCATATCCTAGGCCACAGAGCATGTCTCAGTGAATTTTAAAAAATAATAGAAATTACACCATGCATCTTGTCAGACCACAGAGGAATAAAATGAAAAATCAATTCCAACAGAAACTTTCATTTCTACATTAAGTCACAGAAATTAAACAACCTTCTGCTGAATGACTATTGTGTTAAGGAGGAAATAAAGATGGAAATCAAAAGATTCTTTGAACTAAATGATAAAGGAGACACAAGTTACCAAAATCTGTGGGACAAAGCTAAAGCAGTCCTGAGAGGAAAATTTACATTCATAAATGCCTACGGGCAAAAGACAGAAAGGTCACAAATCAACAATCTAATAAATCATCTCAAAGAACTGGAAAGAGAGGAGCAAACCGACCCCAAACCCAGCACAAGAAAGGAAATAACAAAGATCAGAGCTGAACTAAATGAAATTGATAATAAAAAAACTATATAGAAGAGTAATAAAACAAAAAATTGGTTCTTTGAAAAAATAAACAAAATTGACACACTTCTTGCTAGATTAATGAGGGGCAGAAAAGAAAGGACTCTAAAAGCTCAATCAGGAATGAAAAAGAAGAAATTACCAATGATACCAAGGAAATACAAAATATCACCTATGAATACTATAAAAGCCTCTGTGCACATAGGTTGAAAATGTGGAGGAAACAGACAAATTTTTGGAGACACACAGCCTCCCTAGGCTCAATCAGGAAGAAACAGAATTTCTCAACAGACCAGTATCAACTACTGAAATTGTAGCAGCAATTTAAAAAAAAAAAAAAAAAAAAAAAACCTTCATAAAAAGAAAGTTCCAAACCAGATGGTTTCACACCCCAATTTTACCAGACTTACAAAGATCTGGTGCCCATCCTGCAGAAATTATTTCACAACATCAAGAAGGAAGGAATCCTCCCGAACACGTTTTATGAAGCCAACATCACCCTGATACCAAAAACAGGAAAGGATGCAACAAAAAAAGAAAACTACAGACCAATATCCCTTATGAATATAGATGAAAAAATTCTCAACAAAATTCTAGCAAACCAAATTCAGTTGCTCATTGAAAAAATAATCCAGCCGGGCGTGGTGGCTCATGCCTGTAATCCTAGCACTCTGGGAGGCCGAGGTGGGTGGATCGCTCGAGGTCAGGAGTTCGAGACCAGCCTGAGCAAGAGTGAGACCCCGTCTCTACTAAAAATAGAAAGAAATTATCTGGCCAACTAAAAATATATATAGAAAAAAATTAGCCGGGCATGGTGGCACATACCTGTAGTCCCAGCTACTCGGGAGGCTGAGGCAGTAGGATCGCTTAAGCCCAGGAGTTTGAGGTTGCTGTGAGCTAGGCTGACGCCACGGCACTCACTCCAACCCGGGCAACAGAGCAAGACTCTGTCTCAAAAAAAAAAAAAAGAAAAAAGAAAAAATAATCCATCACGACCAAGTGGGCTTTATCCCAGAGATGCAGGTATATTCAGCATATGCAAATCTATAAATGTGATTTACCACATAAATAGAAGCAGAAACAAAGACCATATGATCCTCTCAATAGACGCAGAAAAAGCATTCGACAAAATTTAGCACCCTTTTATCATAAGAAAGCTTAAAAAAATGGGCATGGACAGGACTTACCTAAAAATGATAAAAGCCATATATGACAAACCATAGCCAACATCATACTTAATGGGGTAAAAACTGAAAACATTCCTGCTTAGAACTGGAACCAGACAAGTTTGCTCTCTATCACTGCTCCTATTCAACATAGTGCTGGAAGTTCAAGCCAGAGTAATCAGACAAGAGAAGGAAATCAAGGGCATCCAAATGGGGGCAGAAGAGGTCAAACTATCACTGTTTGCTAAGGATATGATCTTATATCTAGAAAACCCCAAAGATTTTGCCATGAGACTACTGGAATTGATAAACAAATTCATCAATGTCTCAGATTACAAAATCAATGTACAGAAATCAGTAGCATTCCTGTACGCCAACAACAGTCAAACTGAGAACCAAATCAAAGACTCTATACCCTTCACAATAGCAACAAAGAAAACAAAATACCTAGGAATATATTTAACTAAGGAGGTAAAGGACCTCTACAGGGAGAACTATGAACCAGTGAGGAAGGAAATAGCAGAGGACGTAAACAGGTGGCAAACCATACCATGCTCAAGGGTCAGCAGAATCAACATTGTTAAAATGTCCATACTACCCAAAGTGATCTACAGATTCAATGCATTCCCTATGAAAATACCAACATCATTTTTTATAGATCCAGAAAAATATAATTCTATGCTTCCTATGGAATCAGAGAAGACCCCGTACAGCAAAAGCAATGTTAAGGAAAAAGAACAAATTGGAAGGCATCAATTTACCAGACTTCAAGCTATACTACAAGGCTATCGTAGCTAAAACAGCATGGTACTGGCACAAGAACAGAGACATAGACCAATGGAACAGAACTGAGAACCCAGATATAAAACCATCCTCATGTAGCCATCCAATCTTTGACAAAACAGACAAAAACATACGCTGGAGAAAAGAATAAATGGTGCCAGGAAAACTGGATAGCCACATGTAGAAGACTGAAACAGGATGCGCACCCCACACCTTTCACAAAAGTCAACTCACGGTGGATAACAGACTTAAACCTAAGGCATGAAACTAAGAATTCTAGAAGAAAATGTTGGAAAAACTCTTAGAGACATTGGCCTAGGGAAAAAATTTATGAATAAGACTCCCAAGGCAATGACAGCAACAACAAAAATAAATAAATGGGACCTATCAAATTAAAAGGCTTCTGCACAGCCATGGAAACTATCATGAAAGCAAACAGACAACCTACAGAATGGGAGGAAATATTTGCATGCTACACATTCAATAAAAGGCTGATAACTAGAATCTATATAGAACTCAGGACAATTAGCAAGAAAAAAATAAAACAACCCCATCAAAAAGTTAGCAAAGGACATGAACAGAAACTTTTCAAAAGAATATAGACTAATGATCAACAAACATATGAAAAAACGTTCAACATCTCTAATCCTCAGGGAAATGCAAATCAAAACCATAATGAGATATCACCAATCTCCAGCAAGAATGGCCTTCATCAAACGTCCCAAAACAAAAAATGTTGGCATGGATGCGGAGAGATAGGAACACTCATACACCGCTGGTGGGACTGCAAACTAGTACAACCTCTGTGGAAGGTAATATAGAGATACCTCAAAGAGCTACAAGTAAGAACTACCATTTGATCCAGCAATCCCATTACTGGGCATCTACCCCAAAGAAAAAAAGACATTCTATTAAAAAGACATTTGCACTAGAATGTTCATAGCAGCACAATTCACCATTGCAAAGATGTGGAAAGAACCCAAGTGCCCATCAATACATGAGTGGATTAATAAAATGTGGTATATGTACACCATGGAGTTCTACTCAAGCACAAAAAACAATGGTGCTCTAGCACCTCTTGTATTATCCTGGATAGAGCTGGAGCCGGTTCTGCTAAGTGAAGTATCCCAAGAATGGAAAAACAAGCACCACATGTACTCACCATCAAATCAGTATTAACTGATCAACACTTAAGCGCACATACAGTAGTAACATTCATCAGCTGTTGGGCAGGTAGGAGGGGGGAGGAGGGGAAGGTATATTCACACCTTATGTGTGTGGTGCCCACTGTGTGTGGGGGGATGGATACGCTTGAAGCTCTGATTTGGGTGGTGAAAAGGCAATATATGTAACCTAAATATTTGTACCCTCGTAACATGCTGGAGGCGGGGGGGGGAAGAAAAGTCCTATAACATTCTGGTCCGAATTCTGTTTTGGGATGCTACAGTGCTGATCTAATAGGCATGCCACCCATTTCCAGACTTTAGTCAGTGGAATGTTCTTATACCAAGACCATTTCTAAGCCCCGCGGGGTAAGCAATCCTTTACCCGACAGGAATGGCACCAGTTCCCACACATTGCTTTCCCAGCATGAAGTCCAGAAAGAACACAGGGCTGCTCGTCTTGATGGCTATGAACCACAGGTTACTAGAAGAAAGGTTTCTAACCAAGGGATGCTCAGTTAGCAAATAGAAAACATTTCTGAATTATACTCTCAACTCCGTTTTACTTAGCAGGAAGTTCTAGGAGGTAGACTTTAGGACTTCATTATGATTTTCCTTTCAATTTTCAAAGTCTGTCTAAAGTTCTTTTGTTTCTATATACTTTTCCTATCTCCATTTTCTTTTTTTTTTTTTGAGACAGAGTCTCACTTTGTTGCCCGGGCTAGAGTGAGTGCCGTGGCGTCAGCCTTGCTCACAGCAACCTCCAACTCCTGGACTTAAGTGATCCTCCTGCCTCAGCCTCCCGAGTAGCTGGGACTACAGGCATGCGCCACCACGCCCAGCTAATTTTTTTTTTCTATATAGATTTTTAGCTGTCCAAATCATTTCTTTCTATTTTTGGTAGAGACGGGGTCTCACTCTTGCTCAGGCTGGTCTCGAACTCCTAACCTCGAGCAATCCACCCGTCTCAGCCTCCCAGAGTGCTAGGATTACAGGCATGAGCCACCGCGCCCGGCCTCCTATCTCCATTTTCTAAACTTCCATTTCTTGTACTAGAAATGCAGATATTAAAACTAAACAGCCAATTCTATGGTTTCAATGTAAATTTTTTCTTCGTTTCAATGTAAACTTTTTCTTCCCAGGATTTCATGAATGTAGAAGTTAATAAAAATTAAAAAATATAAATATATATTTTTACTAAGGACCTACTCTATACTAGGCATTGTTCTAGATGGCAGGAATACAAAAGTAAACATATTAAAGTCTTTGTCCTCATGGGGCCTACATTCTAGTGTAAGGGAAGAAGAAGAAAAAGAAGAAAGAAGAAAAATTAAAGTAAGATAGAGAGTGGCATGCATAAGTTAACAAGGGCAGGCAATCTGTCCTCTGGAGCTCCCTGTTGGTTTGGCTGAGACTTTGTCAGACTTGCATGACTGTCTGAGGTACTATGAACCAGCAGCAATGCCACTGCTATGGACTGAATGTTTGTGTCCCTCCTCCCCCAGATTCATATGTTGAAACCCCTATTCTCCAGTGGGAGGGTCTTTGGAGATGAGGCCTTTGGGGAGGTTACTAGGTCATGGGAGTGGAGCCCGCATGATGGAATTAGTGCCTTTACAAGAGGAGACATGACAGAGCTTGCTTCCTCTCTCTGCCATGTGAAGACACAGCGAGAAGACAGCTGCCTGGGCACCAGTAGGAGGGCCCTCACCAAGAACCTGACCATGCTGGCACCCTGTCAGACGTTCAGCCTCTAGAACTGTGAGAAACACATGCCTGTTGTTTAAGCCACCCAGTCTATGGTATTTACTGTATAATGGTAGCCTAAGACAGCCATTTAATAAGACTTGATAGCAATGCAATTTAAACATATTATAATATAGAAATTTATTCAAGTGATTTACTAACTAGTCATATAACCATTATCAAATCATGCTCAAATTCTATTTAGTTATTGGACTGAAAACATCTAACACAAATGTCTGAAAAGAGCAAAAGGAAACGTGAGAGAGAAAACAGATTTACATTTCAAATGGATTTTCTGTATAGGCAGAGAGGAGAGGGAAGAGACATTGTCATTTTTTCCAAGTGGAGGTAGCCCTTGTTCCAGTCTGTGTGTGTTAGGAGGGCTGCTTGGCAGCTAATTTTTTCAAAGAAAATCTCACTGACTAAATGTCTTTTTTTAGGGAATTTCTGCAAAAATTCAATTCACCTTGAATTTTATGAAAAGAAAAATTCCTCAAGATGCAGCAGATAGCACTTGGGGTAAAGAGGGAGTTGTCACCATCAATACGTCTTGACTATCTCTTGTCAGCTACGGGTCCCTCTTTCCAGACCACAGAAATGCCTGGAGAACGTAAGTCATAACTTTCAAATGTTTGTTTGCATCCTTACCTATAAAATGAGGGCATTGGATATCATATTAATTATAGTAGTAACTAACATTTATTGAAAATTTAACTGTTTCCTGGTGATGGATCTAAGTGAAGGATCACAACAGGAAAAACAAAAACTGTAACAGCACGCACAGTATTTGCTGGTGTAAGGAGCTGTTCAAAGCAGTTTATGTATATTAACTTATTAATCTACCTAACAACCCTAGGAAATAGGCACTATTAGTAAACTTACTTTTACAGATAAAGAAACTGGGGTCCAGAGAATGTGAGCTACTTTCCCAAGGTCAGAGCGGAGGTGGGAGAGTCTATGTAGTCTGGCTAGAGTGCGTGTGGCTCCCACTCATGTAATCCTCACAACACCTCCATCTTAAAGACGAAGAAATCAGGTACAGAGAGATGACATACCTTGTCCAAAGTCACAGGGTAAGAAGGGTGGCGCTAGCATTTGGACAGAGGCATTCTGCTCTAAAGCCGACGCGCTCAGCCGCGGGGTCTGCCACCTCTCCTGGCAAGGCTGACCCAAGCCCTGTTGGCTGGCACTGCTGAGAGTCTCGCCACCCCCCGTGCTACCCATGTGTACGAAGGCTCATACTTTGCCAGTCTATACTGGCGTCCTATATGTTTCAGATGCAAAACATTATGTTCTTAAGTTTGGTAAGGTAAATCATCAATTCCAAAAGTCTGAAATTTTGTTAAGAAGATCTGTTCTCTGTAGAATTAGCAAGGAAACAAGTCAGTCAGTCAAAAGTTTTGCAGTGTTTTAGGGGTCACTCATGCATTGCTTCAGGTAAAATCCTTTATATAATGATGTTTGTAGCACATTTTAGAAAGTTTGAAACACCATATCATAGGAATTCCAGTTATGTTCCAAAACTTCTGAAGGCGCCACAAAAGAAAATAAAAAAATAACAGAAAAAAAGAAACTTCAGTATGGCCAGCTAATTGCATCTGTATGGTGTTAAACCGATGGCAGTTAATATTTTAGTGCCGTGAGCACAATAGTACAATAATTGGAAAAACCAAAATCAACAGCATTTGAACTCTTGCTAGCAGTTATTATGGTAGAAGAGAATAGAAAATGGAGACTTCAGGAATAAGTCTATGGGATGGTTTGTTCATTTTTCAGTTTCCTGGTGCAGTTCACTACAGGCCTATTTCCCAGAACACTAACATGTTTCTTCAGATTGGCTAGAAAAAGCGTTTGCAACCGAAATACAACCCTGCTCCTGTATTCGGGGGAGGAGCCCCTGCTGCGGCCAGCCGGGAGGCTCCTAGGTTCTGCCAAAGCAGATAAGGCAGAACCCACGACCGTGTGACCCCCACGTGCCTTCTGGTGACACGTGTCTGCCCTGTGCAGTACAGACAGAATTAGCACACTGCTTTTCTCAGCTTTAGCTCTCTCTGACATACAGCGTTTCAACCCAAAGGGCTTTGCTGTGCATTTCACTTTCCTTCTCACCCTCAGGCTAACGCCGTCTGGAAGGCGTCCACTGTGCACTACGTATGGCCCCTTTCCATAACTTACCTCTCCATCCTTCCTGGCTGCGCTCAACAGTACGAGGTCTACACATGTCCTCCTCATTTTAAGCAGTTTAACACCAAGACAGAGACATTTCAGGGAGAAGTGACTCCAAAAGAGTGAGATCACCAATAAGCATGGGCGGTGAATCCAAGGAGTGCAAGGCCACCAATATGTGTGAACTTATTAATCATAATTATTGCTTTTTCTAAGAAAGGGATTTCCTTAGTCAAACCTCAAGGGCATCAGATCAAAGAGGCATAGTGACACAGCTGGATTATATTTTCCAGCCAATTGGCCTCCAAAGGAGAATCTAGACAGTGTCCTGGCAACTGCTTAACACAGCAACAATCCATGAAAAGAGAAGGAAAAGAATTCTTAGACCGAATTCTGAAATAAAGTCTTGCTTTACTTCTTTGTTCCTCCCATTTTGGGAGGGATAGTTTGAGAGGACCGTCAAGGCCCTAAGCATGTCCTTGGTACTGACCCTGAGAATTCTGGACATTCTATAGATAGAAATAAAAGGAGGTTTTAGTTCAGAGTGTAAGTTTTTTTTAAAAACCATGTATTTACAATGAATTATCATAAAAAAAATATCTCAAACCTAGACAAATGGCAGAGTATTTGATCAATTTTCTACTGCCAGTTTGATGTAAGTCACTATAAGCCTGCCCAGGACACTGTAAAATCACCCTCCATAGGGTAGTAAAATCATAACTGGAGAAATTTAGTTATATGCCCTGGAAGTTCTCCCAAAATATATGTAAAAAGAAATTATAAGAGTGACTATTAACACACAACAAAAAAGCCACAAAATCCAAATTGCACTAAGCCAGAAAAACAGCAACACACACAAGAATCATGTGAAAATGAAAAATACAGAAGCACACCAAGGATTTCACAAATTATAGAGAAATGAGATGTGAGAGTGATTGTGTGAAAAGAAAAATGAAAACAAAGACCACGTCTACAGTTAAGGAAAGGTGTTTCTCACCGTTCTGAACAAAATGGCTGAACTAAGAGCCTCTGACTGGCTATGCCCATATACCCTCCTCCTCGTCCTAGGGGAGAGAGGTGACAGAGGGGCCACACCCAGAGCAGCATGGGAACGAAAAAGAGTTGGTTAGTATTTAAAACAGACACATAAGCACAATGTAGTAGAAGAGAATTTCTTTACTCTTTTTATGTTAGTCTCTAATTTTCTAGATTATCAAAATTAGTAATTATAGTTGACCCTCCACATCCATGGGTTCCACATCTGCAGATTCAAACAACCAAGGATTGAAAATATTTGGGGAAAACGAACAAACAAAAATTACGAAGCATTTATACTGTATTAGGTATTATAAGTAATCCAGAAATGATTTAAGGTACAGCGGATGATGCATGTAGGTTATATGAAAATGCTACACCATCTTATATAAAGGACTTGAGCATCCTTGGATTTTGGTATCTGCATGGGACAGAAGTGTCCTAGAACCAGTCCCCCCTAGATACGGAGGAACAACCGTAGTTTGTCATTACACTTCTATTCCTCCTGCCTTTCCAAGATGCCATCACTATCTCAGAGCTGAATCTAGACAAAATTATCAAGTTGGAAGCTTTTATGTTTTACCTTTTTCTCCACCTCTGTTTGCTTCCTCCTACCCCAAGCATCCAATTCCCTCTATCTATTATCAAATCCTATTTCCAGGAATGGATCTAACATGTAGCTAACAGACACGCATAAGTTTAAATGCAGGTATCAGGAAGCAGGTGGAGAAAGCAAAGTGACTTCTTGGTAGGGAAGGACTGCTGACACCAGGCCTACGTTGGAGACTGATACTTTTTCCCTCTAAAATATAAGGCTCGCCTCAACTGGCTTAGTAAATGTCATCATACTAGGACTATACCTTCTCAATCTCAGAAATAACAGCAATCTAAATATTATTGCTGCTTTTATCTGTCCTATTTCTGCTACTGCTCCTTAGACAATGCCATAGCTGTTATTTAGTGGAGATGTTTAGTGGGGGAAGTTTTCCTTGACTCTTTAGTCATATGGATATAATTACCTATTATTTTTTTCCCTTAGCTATATATTTTAAGACTGGGTGTGATGGAGATATTGAAATCTGATTTTTGGCAATGGGATATGAGGTAATCTGTTCACCACTCTCCCCATCCATCACTTTCAAAATCTTGGGAGAGTTCCCCTCTTCCAAAAAACTAGAATTGAATATGTCTCTTTTGCATTGATGAGAAGTTGAAAGCAACACTTTTCCTTGAGAATGACATGCTGGAGGGCTCTACAAGAAAAGGGAGTGAAGAAAACTAAGTTTAAATCTTCCCTTTTAAGAGGTGATGAGCACAGGTTTCATAATTTGCAATTAAACAGAAGTAACCTGTACAGTGAGTTGTGCCTCACTCAGCTGGCAAGAAAGGTGTTTTTTTTCTTCTAATAAAGTACTGTTTCTTTAAAAAAGAAAGGCCACATAGTTACAAATTAGCATGTATCTCTGAGAAGCTTAAATTTTTTTCTCAACCTAATTCAAGGATTCTTTACCATTCTCAAATATTTCAAGTATTTGCTCTTAAAATATTCAGAATCATCAACTTCCTGTCTGTCCTCAGAAACTGAGTCTGTATTCAAAAAAAAAAAAAGAATGAAGGCGTTTTCAGAAACTGACTTATTAATAGCTATTTTGTATTCTTCTAACTTATATCCCAGAATTTGCAATATGCGTGTAAAAAATACATCAAAATATAAGTGCACCTTTTTTTTTTTAAATAAAACATTTAAGAACAATCTTACCTGGTCTGGGGAGGGCTTATGATTTGTTTGATTGGAATGGGAAGATTTGAAGTGGTCATCCTCATAGTTGTCAGCCATTAGCTTCATTCGGTTTTGTGTCTAAGAAAAAGTTATTCATAAGGTTAAATTCAGATAACATTTCTATGACACACTGTAAAGTACTTTAACAATTTCTTAGGAAAGGATAAAACTAATCCTGTCTGCAAAAAAATAAATTAAACAGGATTTCTGAGGATATTGGCAAGAGTTTAAACACTGCTATAGACTGAATTGTGTACCCTCCAAAATTCATATGTAGAAGCCCTAACCCCCAATGTCACTGTATCTGGAGACAGGGTATTCAGGAGGTAATTAAGGTTAAATGAGATCCTAAGGGTGGGACCCTAATCTGGTAGGACTGTGGCTTTGTAAGACAAGGAAGAAAGAGTGAGCTCTACTTCTCTGTCGTATGATAAGCCAGCAAGAAGGCGGCCTCTGCAAGGCAGGCAGAGAGCCCTCAGCAGGAACTGAACTGGCCAGCACCTTGATCTTGGACTTCCCGGCCTCACAGCTCCCAGACTATGAGAAAGGTTAAGCTACTCAGTCTGTGGCATTTGGTTATGCCTATTCCAGCTAAGACAGCCACGTAAACTGATACAGGAATTTTGGGGGGACAGGCAATATGCCGCAACCAAGCACTTCATGCTGTGTTTATTTTTATATTTTTAAATAAAGATTGGATTATACTACACATGGGACTCTGTGACTTTATTCTTTCACTTTATGATATATAAGGCCCATCTTCCTATGTTACTATTATACGAGTTTACTGATCCTTTTAAACAACTGTTCCATTATTTTGGATGTTATACAACATACAGACAATAAATATTAGAAGAAAAAGTTATCATTATTTGGAAATAGAATGATTATAGATCTAGCAAATTCAAGAGAATCAACTGAAAAAACATAATTTATTACAGAGTTCAGTAAAATGATTAGACAGAAGCCACAGATATAATATTCAATAGCTTATCTTTATCCTATTAACAAACAATTTAGATTGTGAAAATAAGCAAAAGGTAAGATATACAACTATATGTACTCATAATAATTAAAAAATAAAATAAGAAAAGAAAAGAAGTACAAGGTTCTGAAATCCTTGTCCTCAACCCTAAGCCAGAAGAGGATTATTATCCCATTGTCTTTTCTCTGTCTTTACCAAAAATGAGCACTGGATTGGTGATTCTGTGTGGTTGGTTAATTTAAGCCCTGAATAAATGAATAATATATTGAACATTTTTTGAGAATTCACTCCGGAGAGTAAGCAATTCATAAAATTAAGGGTACAGTAGGTATAAAATCAAACAGCAATATATATTACACTAATAAAATATTATTAAAATCTGAAGTTTTAAAGCATTAAAAATAAACTTGCTCAAATTGTATGATTTTAAAATGTTCACTGTAGATAATCTGAAGAACAAAGTATGAAAAAAAAAAAGAAAAATCATCTGTAATCCCTGTTTTAGTGACAATCACTCTTAATATTTAGGTGTATCCATTCAGTCCCCTCCCTGGGAACACAAAAAGTGGCATGCTCTCCTGATTTATTCTATTTCTTCTCTATTTCAGTCACACTGTGGTATTTTAAAAATTACTATATCTTACAGTATATTTTCATATCCATCCAGTAGGACATGCTGTCTTTTCTCTCTACCAATTTGTCAAAATTTGATTGGTATCTTTAGCACATTTTCTTTTCTAGATGAATTAAAAATATTTTGTATAATTCCATAAAAAATTTACAAATGGGAGGCAGAGGTGGGAGGATCGCTTGAGGTCAGAAGTTCAAGACCACCCTGAGCAAGAGCGAGACCCTGTCTCTAGAAAAAATAAAAAAAAATTAGCTGGGCGTGTTGCCGTGCGCCTGTAGTCCCAGCTACTTGGGAGGCTGAGGCAGGAGGATTGCTTGAACCCAAGGAGTTCAAGGTTGCAGTGAGCTATGATGACACCACTGCACTCCAGCCCGGGGTGACAGAGCAAGACTGTATGGGGGCCAGGGGCAGGGAGAAAAAAAATTTACAGAGATATGCAATGAGGCCTAAGCAAGGGCTTTAGAGCCAAATGGCCTGGGCCTGAATTCTGGCCCTGCCTCTCACTTGCTATCTAACTTCGGGCAAGCTACTTAAATGTTCTGAGCCTCAGTTTCCTCACCTTTAAAATGGGGAAAACAACAGTTTCTACCCCATCAGGCTGCTGTGGGATTAACCAGGTCACACAAGGAAGGCACTTAGACTAGTACCTGGCATAGAATCAACATCCAATACATTTTAGCTTTTTAACTATTATCATCATCATCATCACAATGACCTTTTTTTTCATGTCATTTAATAGTATTTTAAAATCTTATTTTTATTTATCTATTTATTTATTTAGACAGAGTCTTACTCTGTTGCCTGGGCTAGAGTGCTATGGTATCAGCCTAGCTCACAGCAACCTCCAACTCCTGGGCTTAAATGATGGTCCTACCTCAGGCCCCCGAGTAGCTGGGACTACAGGCATGCACCATCAGGCCCAGCTAGTTTTTTCTATTTTTAGTTGTGTGGCTAATTTCTTTCTTTTCTTTTTTTTTTTCAGTAGAGACAGGGTCTTGGTCTTGCTCAGGCTGGTCTCAAACTCCTGACCTCAAGTGATCCACCTGCCTCAGCCTCCCAGAGTGCTAGGATTACAGGCGTGAGCCACTGTGCCCAGCCTAAAATCTAATTTGAATTGGCTGCATAGAGCTCAATTGAACAGATATTTATTTACTGAGTCCCATATTGTTGACCATTTATCTTCTTTATATTTTCACTAATATACACACATTTTTGAGCCAGTTCTTCCCTTCATTGTATAATGATAGCAAAGAAAACACTTAATAAATTACGCATAGTTCTAATTTCTCTTTTCTGGGATGAACCCCAGTGACCTTTGCTATATTCTGCGTTTTTTTTTTTTTTCTTTTTTCTACCCTATTCCCCTGTTCTGAGTGTTTGTATCCCACCAAAACTCACATGTTGAAACCTAACTCCCAGTGTGGTGGTACTATGAGGTGGGGCCTTTAGTAGACGATTAGGTCATGAGGGGCTCTCAAGAATGGTATTAATACCCTTCTACAAGAGGCCTGAGGGAGTGTCTGCCCTTCTGCCATGTAAGGACACAAGAAGGTGCCACCTATGCTGAGCACAAGTCCTCACCAGACACTGAATCTGCTGCGGCCTTGATCTTGGACTTACCAGTTTCCAGAAGTGTGAGCAATAAATTTCTATCGTTTATAAATTACCCAGTCTAAGATGTTGCGTTACAGCAGCCCCAACGGACTAAGACAATCTTGAAAACATGTAAGGTAATTTCTCCTATGTCC
Organism: Lemur catta; assembly: GCF_020740605.2. NCBI lineage: Eukaryota > Metazoa > Chordata > Mammalia > Primates > Lemuridae > Lemur > Lemur catta. The sequence goes on from NC_059133.1 coordinate 99,022,081, forward strand.
TGTGGTATCGCATGACAAATAGAAAGGCTTCGGCAATGCAGCTCTCAGGAGAGCGGGAAGCACAGAGGAAGAGACAGAGGCCTATGCAGAAAGTGAGGAGAACGTCTGTATCATGCCATTCACTTGGTTAAGAAACCTTTCCATGGTGACTTTAACAGGAATGTGGGCAAAAGTATACTTGACCTATTTTCTTAGAACATAAGACACTTAATTCAAATCTTTAATATCTGATACCTAGCGTAAGTTAAAAACTTAAAAAGTAATCCTAATAAAATACACACAAATCCATTTTCAAGACAGAATATGTTTCACGTACTTCTTAGGAACGAGTGTGTGTGCCTGCCTAAAGGAATTGATCACACTGAACAGGTAAGACCAAAGGTTACTTACTGAATCCACATTAGTGAATGAAAAAATTATTCTAAGAACTTACTTCTCTATTTCTAAAAGACATGAAGATAATCAAAGTTTAGTGCCTCTAGGTCTAGTATTTGGAAACTTGGTGTGAAGTCTGTTCCCCGCATAGTCATGATGTTGAGCACTAAATGCCTGACAGCTCACAGAGCATGAGATGTTACACAGATCATATAAATGACGCTCTGCTCTTAAGGAGCTCTCATACTATGCTCTGCTCAAGATAAGACCAAAAAGCAAAAGGAGTAAGTCCTTCACGTTTTACTGACATGAAAGGTACTTCATATCCAAATGTTTTCCCTCTTGAACCATGCCAGGTGCATGTGCAGATAGCTGAAAGCCCCTGGTCCCGATGACATAAACAATAAGATGACTTGAAGGAAGGAAGGAAAAAGAAAGGAAAGGAAGGAAAGAGGAAGAAACTTGCTGAAATAAACTTTGTTAGCTATCAATGCATATTTGTGAATTCAGGTATACACACCCTCCTAGAGGAAAGAAAGTTAACTGTTTATTCTGCTAATCTTTTCTTCTAAAATGAAAATGTCCCATGCCCAAATAAGGTGTTACAGAAACTATATTTCATAGAAAAATACTTAAGCTAAGAAGCAGGATAGGTTAGTTATCTAAATCCAGGTATTAAAATAAAAGATCTGAATTCTAATCAAATTTATATTCTCATTACTGATAAAACATCTGACAGTTACAGCTGTAGGGTCTGTTTGCCAGACTGAAAAAGGTAATTAATTCTTTAGTACAGGCATGAAGGGACTCTTACAATGATTTTAAATCACCATTAAAATTATTATACTTGTGGCAAATAGGAATATGACACAAATAGTTTGTGAGTCTCCCTATGAATGAGAAGTGGGTCTTCTAAACTGTTTTACTTTTTTCTTTACCTCGTTGCTTCTCATGAGAGTCACAACTCTGTAATGAAGAGATGCACAGAGGATGGAATTAAGTCAAATAGCTTAAAACATATTTCTGTGCAAAAAATTGTCCACAAATGTTCATAGCAGCATAGTTAAAGAAGAGAAACAACCAAAATATCTAACAACTTATGAATGGATTAGTAAAATGTGGCATATCCACAAAATTAAATATTATTCAGCCATAAAAAGGAATAAAGTACTGTTACGTGCTACAAATATGGATGAATCTTGAAAACATTACGCTAAGTGAAAGAAGTCATACAAAGGCAACATATTACATGATTTCACTTATATGAAACCTCCAGAATAGGCAAGTCCACAGAGACAGAAAGTAGCTTAGTGGTCGCCAGGCCTGGGGGAAAGGGACAACAGCTAAATACGAACAATTTGAGCAACAAGATCAATAATGCGTTTCATTTATTAAAACTTAATATACAAAAAGCTATGACACTGAATGATACTAAAAAAAAAGATACTTAAAATATAGGAGACTGTGGTGATGGTTGCATATCCCTGTAATATACTAAAAAACATGAGATTGTACACTTTAAATGGGTAAATTGTATGGGATGTGAATTATATCTCAATAAAAGTATTTAAAATAAATAACCAAAAAAAAAAAAAACCCAATGTGCAGTCGTGTGAGTAAATAACGTTTGTTTTTGTTCTTAAAAAATAGTAAGAGAAAAGAAAATAATTTGTCATCACTAAAGCTTGCTAGGGAATCAGCGAATTAAATAAACAAATGAATGATGCCAGCGCTCCTGCCCTCCGGAGGGTGCAGCAACAAGGTACCCCCTCGGGAGCAGAAAGCAGCCCTCAACAGGAAGCCGAATGTGCTGGTGCCTGGAACTTGGACTTGTTAGCCTCCAACTGTGAGAAAATAAACTTCTGTTCTGTATAAATTGCTTAGTCTAAGGTCTTTTGTTACAGCAGCATAAACAGACTAAGACAGTGGGAAACCGCAATCCGGGTGCTGGGTGCTTACTACTATTGAGTTATCACAGCTTCTAGGCTGCAGTAAGACATAGGAAATACTTTTATTTTTTTTTAGATAGGGGAAAAATTATGAGCTAACAGTATTATTTTAAATTCAGATTTAACATTACAGATCTTAATCTTTTTTTTTTTTTTTTTTTTGAGACAGAGTCTCTGTTGCCTGGGCTAGAGTGAGTGCCGTGGCATCAGCCTAGCTCACAGCAACCTCAAACTCCTGGGCTTAAGCGATCCTACTGCCTCAGCCTCCTGAGTAGCTGGGACTACAGGCATGCGCCACCATGCCCAGCTAATTTTTTCTATATATATTTTAGTTGGCCAGATAATTTCTTTCTATTTTTAGTAGAGATGGGGTCTCGCTCTTGCTCAGGCTGGTCTCGAACTCCTGACCTCGAACGATCCACCCGCCTCGGCCTCCCAGAGTGCTAGGATTACAGGCGTGAGCGACCGCGCCCGGCCTACAGATCTTAATCTTGAAGACTAGGTTTTTACTTAACTTCTTTGAGTCTATACTTTTTATCTTTTTACCCTTATGCTGAAAAACCTTGGTTCCTAACAATAACATAATTACTTGTTATTTGTCTTATCTGTCAATACAATGCTTTTAAAATACTAAAACCAATACAATTACTATCAGTATGCCTTCAGGATGAACTTTAAAATTTCTTTGTATTCTTTTCCTTCTAGGTGGACTTTACCTCCCTAGCGATGTACAGAGAAAAATCTGTATTATAAGGTTAGCTGAAATAATTCTTTGCTCTGTGTGATATGTCAACAATTTAACATATGGATTCATTTATTTCAGTTTGTTTTCAAATTGCAAAGATTGCTTCTCCTCCTATTGTGATCTAATTTTATTTTGGATTATGTGATACATTCATTTGATTCTAGAGTCAAAACCACATAACTAGGTACATTCAGAGAAGACTTGCTGCCATCCCTGTCTCCTCTAGCTGTTTCTTCCTTTTATAGGTAATTTTTTTATTTATCCTTCAATCGTTTCTTCTTGCAATTACAGGCAAACACACAATTATGCAGGTTATCCCCTTTTCTTACATAAACAGTGTATTAAATATACTACTCTATGTCTTGCTTAATTTAACAGTATATTCTGGAAATCATTCCTATCCATGGAGAGCTTTCTCACGTCTTTCCACAGCTGCATGGTACTCCACTCTGTTGGATATACTCTAATTGACAACAAATATCCCAATCTATTGCTATTACAAATATTATAGCAATGAACTATCTTGTATATATGTTATTTTGTATTTTTAAAGATGTATCTTTGGGATGAATTCCTACAAGTGATGCTTCTTGGTCAAAAAGTCAATGCACAGACAAGTAATTTTACTAGATACTGCCAAATTCCCTCTATAGGAGGTTGACATTCTGCATTTCCACCTGTAGAGTACTGGAGTCCCCAGTGTTGCACCTTTGTCAACCAAGTATGTTATTAAACTCTTGATTTTGGCCAAATAGCATCTTAGTTTGCTTTATCTTATTATGAAGGAGGCTAAGCATCTTTTCACATATTTAAGGACCATCTACATTTCTTTTCCTGTGATCCTCTCAGGTAGGAACTTCCCACACCAAGTAGTAATATAAATCTGTAATCTAAACCTGAAGAAGGTACAGGCTTCAGAATTTTGGTTTCTTAGAGCAGACTGTGGGTTCCTTCCCAGAGACACAACAGAGAAAAGCTTCTTTCTCATCTCCTAGTGGTAGAAGGTTGACTGAATTAGTCTTGCTTTCTTTCCTCTATATTGCAACCCTCAACTGTCCTATCTTTAGCAAGGTTCAGTTCCAACTGCCCATCCATGTGAGCCTGACACCTCACCTCCTTTCTGGGTATAGGCAGTAAAAGCCAACCTCCTGCTCATACTGGGTCTCACAGCTCACATAGCTCACCTCTGTCTTTCAACCCCCTCCGAAGGCTCTCCTTTCTCTCACAAGAGCTCAACCACACAGGACAGATTTTGAGAGGTGGTTAAAGCCTATCCAGCATCTTGAGGTTTGGAACAAAAGAGTTTTCAGTTCCCAGGGCAACCTCTCTGGCAGGTTCTAGTAACTTGTTTTACATCTTTTCTTCCAACAGATTGTGGGTTTAGGAGGGCTGGGACAGTCTATTTCACCTTTCTATCAACTTCAGTACCTAGCAAGATTGCCAGCACAGATAACATCCTTATTGTTTGTTGAATTCAAGAATCAATTTTCCATGGTTGGTACAAAATGATGATAGGTTCATAGTTCCCATCTTTCCTACCATTAAGGAATATATTTTATTATTTTTCCAGCAACGAGCTTCATATTTTGAAAGCTTTTTGCATCAAACTTCCTTTATTAAATAATTCACTTTTATATTTATATTAATTAAAAATAGCTGTACTATTTTTAGAGAATGTGTTAATCTTAATGGTCAATCCCAATTACCATGTATATTTATTAGCACTTTCCCATATGCCTTGCAGACTTTAACTTTGAACTCTGGAGGAAAGCAGCCTACATTTACTTTCTTCAAATACTTATTAACAAGAGGATAAAGACATTCAGCATTTTTAAATTGAAAAAAAAATTCACAACAATTTCTATGCCACTCCTAATTTTTGAGAGCTGTCTGTCCTATTTTCCGGCAAGGCTGTGGTCCATAAGTGCAGTACACCCCGGTGAAGAAGTCAGAGTCAGATCCACAAAGCCATTCCTAACATTAGGTCATGAACTTAAGTTCCAGGACTGAAATATCTCGTAGGCCAATTTGCCTATACTGACTCAATGCAGTATCTGAAATAAGAATGTTCAAAACCAAAGTGTGATTGAAAATATATTGCTGATCACTCCCACACCTTTAAGTAGTACATACTTCCCCATCTCCTTGTAATAAACTTCAAGTAATCCAATTCTACTTTCAATGTCATAAATATCATTTCTCCCAGCTGTATCTGTTCTCAAAGGAACCAGAATATTTAAGGGGAATATTAGCTGGATCCAATGAGACACACCACTCTATCTAAAGAAAATAAGAAAATGTAGCCAAGTGTTTTCTGTTATTCTAGAAATCAGCAAACAAGGGCCAGAATCTGAGAGCATCTGTAACAGTTTGTGGCTCGGACTCTATGAGTGACTGAGTATACAGTAAAACTTTACAGATACAGAGGTCATGAAAAAAAGGAGTAACACTAAATTTCTTCACACCTAACAGAAAAGACAGACAAATATTTTTGTGATCTTAAATGGTGTTAGATGCAAGTTAAAAAATTATTTTCTTAAGGACAGTGGCACAAATTGCACCCCAATCCAACTATTTAGTATCGCAAGGTAGAAGAGTTTACTATTTGCCCTTCAAATAAAAGTATGACTGTTTGCTTAGTAAACATTCAGAAATTAAATTCTTTAATGCTTTTCATTGAAAAAAAAGTTCTCCTGCTTGAGGAAAAGCTAAGCAGGCAGAAGGGTGATCTTCAAGAATTCTAAGCACTTTAACCACACTTCTCCCCAAATATATACATGTGCTCTCTATAAAGGAAAAAAAACCACTTTAGATCATAAAGATAAAAGTTCTTAAAAGAAAAGTTCTGAGGGAATTATACCTTTTCTTTTTACAAAATCATGGTTCACGTGTGGGAAAGAATAGAATAGAATTGACTAAAAATATAACCTGATTATAAACTGTACATTCACACGCATATACACTGAAGTAGGTTGAAATAAACCCAGGGGATATGAAAGCATTCAGATTCTTACTGTAAACCATTCAAACTGAAAGCAATTGACAAAAGGCCAAAAGACTCTGTAATACCAGCTTTTCCTTCTGTTCGACAATTCATTATGAAAGGATTTCTCTGCATATACGTGTTTGCACAAACTTATATATGTGGTAACTGTTAAAATTTTCACACAATGACCAGTGCATTCTTTTTGTAGAACTGAGCAAAATGGTTTTTAGTCTTTTGTGTAGAAGTAAAAAAAAAACCTCTGCCATTTATTAAAATCAGGCCTTTTTTTAAAAAAGCTTAAATTATAGAAAAGTGCCCTAAATGATCTCATCTATTCATGGTTGCTGAAATAATTCCACTCATCATTTGATAAATCCAAGTATTTGAAAAACTTTGATTTCTAGAAATATATATGTATCAGGTATACAGGTACTTCTGACTTTCCTTCCAGTTTTTGGTTTCAGAAAAAGTCCTTCTTTGTCCTACGTATATCTCCTTTCTATTTAGATAAAAGATTATAAATGTTAATTTTATTAATATTAACTCAGTAATTAATTTTTACTTTTATCAATTTGAAAAATTAAACTAATTTTTAGATTTACTGATTTATTATTCAATATTAATAGACAGTTGTTATTTACTGTATCATCGATTTAAAAACAAAATTCTTAATTTATGTCACTGTGGATTACACTGTCCTAGAAATATACAGCACTGGCTAATGATATCAAGAGACAGGTTTATTATTAAACAGGCTGACTTATCTCTGTTGAGATGTTTGTTGTAAGCTAATTACTAATCATAACATACCAATATTTACTACTATTATTAGAAGGAAATAATTTACCAAAGAAAACAAAGTTTTAAACCAAATGTCTACTGGTATTTTGAAGTATAATTTACCACCCAAATATATAAAGATCTATTCATGAAATAAATGTGGCGCTTAAAATGGAGAGGTTAACCTACCCAAGAGTTTTTAAAAATTTCTTTAAAGGCACTACGTATTTTTACTAAGAATGCAGAAAGGATAGAAAATTTAAGATGCTTTTAAGGAAAACAGACAAAATAACTTTAAATTGATAGGATTTAGACAGAATTCTTTTCTTTAATGAATGTTTCCTGGGCTTACATTTATTTTACCTCTTCAGAGTATTAGTGTAGCATTTATACTTCCCATCATTCTTGTTTCCAGGAACAGAGCTTTATTAGTGTATATGCCAAAACAGTAAAATGGCTATGCGGTACATAACATCACAATCACCTGTGATATATTGTGCCATAAATGCTTAAAGCATTTTCAACACACGTAAGATGTGGAAAAAAGGTTTTAAAAGCCCAGAACCTCATAAAAGCTTCTAGCAAATCATATCCAGTAGAGCCAATTCTGAAATCAGTTAATAAACAGGCTGTACAGAGGGCATATACTCGTTGAGTTATATTCTATAAGGATGAAAAGAATGGTGCATGTTAATATTTTAATATAATTGTCAAAAAGCAGTAAAAAGTAAATATAACTTGACCATACTCTCTCGGGTAAGCTATTCATTTTCACGGTTTTAACCACCACTTCTGTTCTGATGACTCCAAAATGAACATTTCTAGTTTTCACCTTTATCTGGTGTATCGTAATTCTCCAGCAACTGCCTTGACGTTATCTACCTGGGTATATACCACAGATACCTCAAATTCATCTCTACTAAAAAGGAATATGCTATCTATTCTCTTCCACATATAGTCTTCTTTCTGGATTACTCATTTTAATGAGTGAGACCACTTCCACTTCCTCACTCAAACCAGACATCTGATTCTGGCCAGTGGCCCGTGGGTAGCGTGACCTCAGGGCCCAGGCATGGAAGAAACAGCACTACACCCTCTGGCTATTTCCTTCTGTGCCAGGTGGCCAACAAGGCCTGGGACTGAAAGAGGTCGACCAGGTCTTAGGCAGAGCTGGTCGCTGATGCTGCGTGGAGGGCGGCCGCCTCCGGGAGTCGCAAGAGCGCGGGGGTGTCGCAGCGCGGGACGCGGCGTTGGCAGAGCTGAGCGTCAGGCTCGTCGCCCCTGCACTGCTCGGTGCGCCTGTCCTCGTCACTTCGTATTTGGATAAGCCTCCTTGTTTGTAATCTTAACACCCTCCTTTCAGTCCAGGGCCCTCAAACTTTCCTCCATTAACGGCTGAGGGATTTATCTATAAAAGAAAACTCTGAAACACCCGTGGGACTAACAGCCTCTCCGTGGCTCGGCACTGCGCCCAGGACGGCCCAGGACGGCCCAGGATGGAAGCCGGGCGAGGCCCAGCCCCGCGGTGCCGGCTCCCCCGAGCCGCACGCCCGCCCCGCTCCCGGTCGGCCCCCTGGCCTAAACAGGCTGCTTTTCTAGCTTTTCCATGAGGCTAACTCTCAGCAGTCTTTTAGTCGTCCCCTTTCTCAGAAAATATTATTTGACCTCTTCTGCCCCCAGGCAGTCTTAACGCCTTCTTTGCATACATCTGTCAACAAATGCTCATCATTACACAGAAATAATTTATCCACCTTTCTCCTTCAAATAAAGGGGAAACCTCATACACTCAAGGGCACCAAGTCTGTCATATTCATCTTTGTATTTCTACATCTAGAAAAATGCTTGGCACAAAATAAAATGTTAGTTAAACTGAATTCCTGCCCCATTCGCAGAAGAAACCAGAGGCAAAATAAAATTCAGAGTATAGGTATTAACAATAATATGCTTTTTAACCTGTTCTAATTACATATTACTGAACCCTAAATATACAGGAGAGTGAAGTGGTTAATGAGGACTGAAGAAGCTGTACCAGCTACCCCGTATGTTAGTTTCCTATAGCTAGCTGCCTTCACAAATTATCACAAACTTGGTGGCTTAAACAACAAACACAACATAAATTTCTTATCACAGTTCTGGAGGCCCAAAGTCCAAAAGTGAGGTGTTGGCAAGGCCACCTTCCCCATGGAAACCCTAGCGGAGGAGCCTTCCTGCCTCCTTCTGCTCTGGGGGCTGTGGACATCCCAGCTCATTCCGCACACTCCCCTCTCTGCCTCTGCTTCACACCGCCTTGCCCTGTCTCCTCCTCTCTGTCTCTCGTAGGGACTTGTCACTGGGTTTAGGGCCCACCTAGATAATCCAGAAGGATCTCCTCTTGAGATCCTTAATTTAATTCCATCTGCAGACCCCCTTTTCCCAAATAAGGTCATATTCACAGGTTCTAGGGATTTGGAAGTGGACATATGTTTTCAGGGGCCACCATTCAACCCACTACAGTCTGCCTTCTAGTCCCCTCAAGTTCCTGTCTGTCCTATATGCAAAATATATTCACTTCATCCCAATATCCCCAAAGTTTTAATCCATTACAGCATCAACTCTAAGTCTAAAATCTTATCTAAATGTCATCAGCTCAAAAGTCCCAAATTTCATCATCTAATTCATCTGAATCAGGTATGAGGGAGAATAGGTACGATCCCCCTGGGGCAAAATTCCTCCCCATCTGTAGATATTGAAACTGGAAAACAAGTTATCAGCTTCTAAAATACAATGATGGGACAGGTATATGATATACATTCCCATTCCAAAAGGGAGAAATTGGAAGGAATAAAGGGGCCATCAGTGCCAAACAAGTCTAAAATCCAGCAGAGTAAATTCCACTGGGTGCCAAGGCCTGAGAATGATCCTCTGCCACTCAAGGCTCTGCCCTCTGCCTGTGGTGGCTCCCCTGGCCTCTGCCTTGTGGCCTCAATGGCTGTTTGCATATAACCTTAAATGTAAAGTCTTCATTTTAAGATAAAACTAACCCCTACTCTTAGAATCCAGGGCAGTAGTTACTCTTGCAGGAATAAACAGGGGTGAAGAGGGAGCATGAAGCATTGGCGATAATCTGCTTCTTGGATGCGGATGCTGGTGACGAGGTATGTTCCCTTGCGAATTTCACTGACACATATACTTACGGTATGTATACTTTTCTATGTGTACGTTATATTTCAATAAAAAATTTTTTTAAAAGGCTGTATCACAAGAAGCTTTAAGCAATAGAGGAAATGATCTCTGAACAAAGATAGTCATTTCCTCCAATTATGGCTCCTGTTTTTTTCTTTTCCTATAGTTATAATATTATGGTGATGAAAAGGAGGCTGTTTACATTATGGCTGATCTTACCAGTTGACAGAAAAGTGAGAGACCCAGACTTAGTCTCATATTAAAAGATGTGTTAGAAGAAATAGGCATTTCAGTACACAGCCATAAGAACAGCTGTGAGTCCTTTGCTGGTAATTTCATCTGCCATTCAGGACGACAATCCAGGGTTAGGAAATACTGCTGTGACCACTGTCTTGATGGCTAAATACAAACAGAGTTCTAGATGACAATCAGCTAACCTAGAACCAGCCTTAAAAACTGGTTTTCTACAGCATCTAGTTCTTCCCGGCTACTGTTTCTGAATAATAAGGAAGATAGGGAGGCAATTGTGAGGAAAACTATTGCAAAAGATACGTTGGATTTAAGAATCTTCCATTTAGCAGAGATTGTTGGACTCTATAGACTAGAGAGATGATGCAACTGTGTCCTTTCACTGGATTCAGGCCAGTGACTGAGAACCAATGACGAGTCAGCTAGGCTTCTCAGTGTATTTGACAGCGTGGGTCTTACTAGACAGTTGGTATTGGGTTTGGGCCTGCAATTTGGGCATGCTTGTAAAGTGCACATGTATATTTAAAAATAGAACTATCCACTTAATCTCTTGTGTATGTCTGATAAATCAGCTAGTTAAAAGCAAAGTAGTCCCAGAATGTACATGTTCAAAGTTATTTTCAGAGAACCCACAATTCTAGATTTGACCATTAGGCTGCAATTTTATACAAGTCCAAGAAAAATATCACATCCAATTTAGAATGCTCTATACAGGAACAAGGTTGGCAATATCATAAACTTTATTTTAAGCATTCTCTACCTTGAAAACCAACTACCACAAATACTGTTTTAGTATTAAAGTGCAATGATTTATTGATCTATTTAAATTCTTAACTTTTGAGACACAAGGGGAAAAAATCTTGAGCCTCAAGGCATGACAGATGTTCCTTGACAGTCAATATTTTCTAGAAACTTTTCAACAGCTTTCCAATCTTTCATTTCAATGAACTTTTCTTAAGAATGCAAATTAATTGATTCTTTAAAAAAAATGCTGGTAGCCAAAGCTATTTTAATAAATGCTGTGTAATATTTTGGGACCAGATTTATATATATCTGTCTCTATATGTCAGTAATAGTATTTTAGTAACAGAATTATTTCTGATGGTAATTTAGGGTTACTAGCACGTGGATTTTCAAACTTAGCTGCTTAAAAATCAGCTCATCATTTTACCCTCTACTCTGACACAGAGCTGTTCATTAATCTAGTCAATAATTTCTAAGATAATTGTTGAAATAAGACATCTTTTGATAAAAGATTTGGAAGAGATTTTTACCTGTCAATATTCTGAATTAATTTAAAAAAACTGGGGGCAGTCCTTTATAGCAATGTATATATTTTCACTATATTTAAAATAAGGGTAGATTAAATTTATTACAACAGAGTATTATAGGGTCATTATAATATGGGTGAAGGCTACTAAAATCTCTTACCAAAAGCACGTACCATAATGATGGTAGTAACACAGTTTGGTATAGTGATTAGGAGTGTCAGCTCTGGAGTGGTATGATTTGTTCTGAATCCTAGCTAAGGTCATTTACTAGCAATGTGACTTAGCGCAAATCACTTAATCTCTCTACCTCAGCATCTCCTCTGTAAAATGAGGATGACTACTTCACAGGGTTGTAGTGAGGATTAAATGAGTTAATTCACATAAAGCACTCAAAACGGGTTGGCTGAACAGGGGTTAAATATTATTATCTTTGAAATGACTAATGGCATGAATGCTGTTTTCTAGAAAGCCATGTGCTAGTACAGATGATTCGATTTGGTGATGTGTAATAAATTACAGCATTTGTAAAGGGCATGTGTTAATAGCTAATATTCTAGTTTATTTAACATCACTCTTGTCCTTGAATGCAGACATCATTTAATTCCAAATTCACTTTAAATAAGTATCTGCATTAGTTCAAAAGAGACTGAAAGAGGCAGTAGGAATTGATTTTTGGAATATATTGGTCTGACTGATTCCCACCAAGAGAAGTTTAGTGGGGGAGGGAACCACCCTCAAGCTAATATTTCCAGTTTTACTCAGGCTTAACGAGATCCTCAGACCAAGGTCAATGGCACAGGAAAGGCAGCTATAAATCACGCACCTGACAGACACAGAAGAAACAGGGATAGGAGGGCACTAGCATGCTGGCAGGAAACCTAGGTTGATTTATTTGCACTGAGACAATTCAAGAGGGAGCAGGAAACGCAGAAGATTCATAAATTAATTCCCTGTGGTATCATAAAAGGCAGCAGTTTGACAATAGGAAGGGAGAGTTAGATTTGACACTAGAAAGGAAGGAAAGAAAGAGTCTTATCAAGTTGTTGTGAAGAATTTTCCTACATCTGGAACTGATGACAAAAAATGCCACAGATGGATGAAAGCAGACTGGGAGGAAGCCAGATCCCGCCCTCGCCCCTCTGGACTTAACTGCAATCAAGCAGAATCCATCAAAATATGATCTATTTCTTCGTAGGATTAAAAAAACAACCCAGGATTTTTTCAACTTCAAAATGTATTACTTTTTAATGAAAGTAATATTTTCATAAAATAAGCAAATTTCCATAGACAGAGTCAAACAATCCTTACATATGTTCTTATGCATATGACTGCTTCTTTGTAAATGATTTCTCATGTCAGCCACCAGCAGATGATACAGACACAGGTAAATATGTTGATTCGTCAAAATATAGAAAATAAACAATGTTAGACTTCAAAATTCGTTTAATCTATCCTTCCAATTGTAGATGAGGATGATAAAAAGCCCAGAGAGGCAAGTTACGCAGCTTGTGGCCTTATCTATATAAAAACAAATAATACTAAATCAGGTTTGTGGCCTGATTTATGTAAAAACAAAAAATAAATTAATTGCCAACACTTAGACATCAAGAGATTTATCTAAAACTCTGAATTCTCTGGGAAAAAATGGATGCTTGGATAACACAGGGCCCACATCTTGCATGGTCAGAAGCTGGAATTAAAAGTGGCTGCCTCTTTAGACAAAGCATGTGGCTCCCAGTTTATCACAGTTCTACCTCTCCTATTGCCTTACATCACTTCACTCTCTTCTTTCACTTTTATCTGCCTGGCCCACATAGCGTCGGGTTAGGTGCTGTTGGGTATCTGACTCGTACTTGGCAAACTGTAAAGTGCTGTATATTAGTTGATGGTGTTATTACTGCTCAAGATCATACACTTAGTTATCAACAGAGCCAGAGCTCGGGCTCAGGTCTCCTGGCACTCAGTTTAGTGCTATTTCTACCACACCGTGCTGCTTCATACGCACAAGGAAACAAGACAGCAATAGTTACAGCATGGGAATTCTTAACATTTGAAAAAATAACCATGACAATGAAAATAACTTGGCTTAGCATAAAGAATAAATACAATTAATGACTGTAGTACAAGTGAATAGTTTTTCTTTTTCTTTCTCCCTGCTCCCTCCTTTTCTCCCCTCCTCTCATTTGTTTAAACTTAAGCCCAAGGGAGGATGAATATGTGAATGAAAAAAGGCATAGAATGGCTTTGCTAAAGATTAGGAGAAATACAGACTTTGTGGCTAGGGAATTCCAAACTACAAAGACCAGTCCTGAAGCACAGATTCAAATGGAGATTAAGGCTGGTCTGAAGGCAGTGAGGTACCTCACTCCATTGTTCACAGTCAGTTACAGACTGAGCTCCTTGTTCTACTACTTTCCCCCTCCTCACTACTGCACTTGACTAGTTTAAAAAAAAACAAACTGGATATTAAGCGGAGGAAGTAGAAGGCAATTCCAGAAGTGAGGACAGTGGATGGAAATGCTTTGCATCTAATTCCTTTCACATAAACAAGGACGCCGTCGGCAGGAATAATCTAGTTGGTCTTAATGTCCGTAGTGGTTTAGAAGAAGAAGTATATATATATATATTGAACGCTTAATATACAAAAATCTAGAATCGAAAGGATATAGAATAATTTTTAAAAGATTAACATTTTTGTCTGACCAAGTCAATAAGGACTATTGAATCATTAAATACAGATTGAATTGTAATCTTCTATCAGCTTCTGAATACCACATACTCTGAATCCTGTCCATTTTCCTTCCCACAAACAGCTTCTGTAGCACTCCAGTTGCTTGCACACTTGCTATTTAATTTTCCCTTTATTCACTAACAACTCAGGAGCTCTCTATAGCTTTACTCCACCACTGCTTTCCAGAATGTAAAATAGTTTTAATAGTATGATGAGTGGGTTTTTCCAGTTGTTTCAGAATTGGTGACCAAGGTCCAAAGCTGGTGACAAAAAAGAACAAAGCAACACACATTATAGAGACAGCTTACTAAGAAGTAGCTGAGCTGGGTGCGGTGGCTCACGCCTGTAATCTTAGCACTCTGGGAGGCTGAGGCAGGAGGATCGCTTGCAGTCAGGAGTTCGAGACCAGCCTGAGCAACATAGTGACCTGTCAACTGCAACCTCAAACTAGGCTGCACTCTAGTCCAGGTTACAGAGCGAGGCCCTATCTCAAAAAAAAAAAAAAGGTAGCCAAGCAGCCACCACTGTTACCAGTCCAATGCCTCAGCACATGCCTTGGTCTGTCCATGTAAGACTGATGTGAGGATGGTGCTAAGCCTGGCAGAAGGGCCCATCCTAGGAGGAGTATATACTTATTCTTAAGAGGGTCCCAGTAGCCTAAGCTAAGTGAGTGGGGCTGAAAGAGAACCACTCTCAAAGATTGGGTGTGAGTACAAGAAAGGAGATAGGCATCTCATCCCTTTGGAATCTATTTAGGCATCTGACTTGTTGATTTACCTTGTGCTTAGAAGGAGGAAAGAACTAGAGACAGATGACAGATGGACAGAGAAGTATTTTAATACCATGGCAGCCCACATATTGTCACTATTTGGCATGGCAAGGATGTATGAGTTTCCTGTTGGTCAAGTGATGTCACAGAAAGCAGCCAGGTTTGTATCTTTTGGCTGCTGTTCCACCTCAGGGGCTGGCCAGAGAAGCAGGGTCAGAAGACCCTAAAACCAGAGGAGGAAGAGAGAACAGGAATGACAGAGAATGGCACTTGACCCTTTCCCACTGCAAGCCCCTCAAGTGACCCGAGGAGGGGAAGAGAAGATGAAGCAAGTTCTACTTTGTTCCTCTGACCTGCTTTCTTACACCACAGATTAAAATAATCTTTTCTAGGGCTTAATACAAATATGGAATCATATGCTATGGACTCTTCTGTCTCAATTCTTTTGCTCAGTGTGTTTTTGAGATTCATCTGCATTGTTTTGTGTGTTGTAGTTCATTGCGTGAGCATAGCACAATTTGTTTATTCACTCACTTGTGGGAGCCAGACTCAGGCTGGCCTGCAAAGACCCCTGCATCCAGCTATTCACACCACTGTGTTGTCCCCTCCCATACTGTACAAGGGTCACTATGTGTGATCCACAGAATAAGGCAGAAGTGATGGTACGCCACTTCTGAGCACAGGTTGTGAAAGACATTGCAAATTTCACCTTGGTTGCTCTCTTCCTCTCTCTTGGGTCATTTGCTCAGGAGAAAAAGGCAGCTGCCAGGTCCCAGGTAACTCTGTGGAGGAGCCCATATGGTGAAGAGCCAAAAGCCACATGAGTGAATTTGGAAGTGGATTCTTCAGCCTCAGCCAAGTCTTCAGATGAGTGTAGACCCAGCCAAAAGCCTGACTGCAAACTCATAAGGGACCCTGAGTCAGAACCACCTGCTACGCTGCTCCCAGATTCTTGACCTTCAGAAACTGTGTGATAATATATAATTATTGCTTTAAGCCACTAAATTTAGGGTAATTTTTAGGGAATACTGGATAACTAATAGATTTTGGTAACTGGGAATGGAGTAGTGCTGGAACAAAAACTTAAAATGTGGGCCTGGCTTTGGAGCTGGGCAGCGGGCAGAGCCAGGAGACCTGGAAAGATTCTGAGGAGAGCGTTAGTGAAAATCTGAAGTCCCCTTAATCAACTGCTAGCTGAAATATGGGCTTTTAAGGAGGCTGCCAATGGATCTCCAACGGAAACGAGGAATATGTTACTGGGAACCTTGTTAGCAGTAACAGAACGTTAGCAGTGCTGCCACCTGCAGTTAGTGGGCAGCAGACAAGGGGCCTAAGGGCCTGAGTGAGCTAGCTAAGGAGACTTCCAGCCAAAGTGCCGGAGTGTGGCCTGCTTTCTTCCTGCTGCCTAGGGTAAAACGTGAGAGAAATGTACCAGCGTGGTCACCGCCAAACCAGCTTAGCTTGGTCCTTTTCTGTGTTTATGGGAATTTACAAACACAGCCTGAATCTAAAATATGAAGTTTTTAAAAACCTTCCTGTGTATAGTACAACAGCAATATTGAAAATGAAAAATTAGACAAAATACCACACAATATATTCCCTAAATTCGTCAATACTTGGCCTGAAAATAACCATTCTTTGCGATGTACTTCCCTTTGATAGTGTATTTGTCAAAACCATGACAAAAGTCCTCAATGGGAATCACAGGTGCAGAATACACCACTACGCAGTGTGTTTCAGGATGCCATCCGAAGGTCCGGGCGCGACAACACAGCAGTCAACAAGGCGCGTTCTGCCCTTGTATGCCTTTACTTCTGGGAGTCTGAAGCTCCTGCCTCCACAGAAAGTGGGGCAGAGAAAAAGAAGGGAGGACTGCTGCAGGAAGCGGCTCAAGAAACTGACGAGATATGTGTCTTTCTCCAGCTCACGATTAGGACGCAGAATAATGGCAACTCGAGATTGCACATCCTGTGTGTGGCTTTCAAGGCTGATTCTCATTATTCTTATTGGCAACAAACTTCCATCAAGGATTTCATTCATAAGGAACAGGCTTTAAATCAGTAAGTAGCCCACAGAAATGTCTGTTTTCTTAGCTAGTTAGAAGAATTTTTCATACAACAATTTCTTCTTCACAGAGGAAGAGAATGATAAATCCAAAACAGTGACTTTTATGAAACTGGGATCACACTATTTCAGCTTGTTCAGAAACAACCTGCGTATACTACAGAGAGCCAACAATAAGTTTGACAGTTAGAATCCAATTATTGATTGTGCTCCAACATGGTGGCCCTAAATGTTGCTCCAATAGGTGGGGTCCAGGGCTAAGAATTTAAAAACCAAATTTGAGCTTTCTTTTAAAGAACATGTGTGACCCCTACTTTTATTCTTTAGAATAATGTTAAGCCAGTTCTTCCCAAAACTTAGTAAATTAGAACAAATCACATTTTTCATATATAAAAGAATAGATTTGTATTTTTTACTCAAAACTTAGAGATAGGTAAAGGAAGACAAGTAAAATGATTTGAGCTTGGCTATAGAAAAATATTAAAACTACATTTTCTCTCATAGAAGCTATGATCAAAAAACATGTGCACCAATATTGGAGTTGGAACAAATGATGATATTTTGTTGTTGTCATAACCCTAAGTTCCAAGGAGAATTTACTGAACTTCCAGAAAAGTATTCTTTGTACTATAAATAAGCATCAGAAATTTTTGCCCAAACAATGATTTGAAAAGTTCCAAGTGCCTAGAGTGATTACGACAAAAGTGCCTTTTCAACCGTAACTTTGTAATTAGTGCACCACGCTACCGTGATAGACAGCAGCCTCCAATGCTACAAGGAGAAAAAGACAGATGCTATATACGTGTTTATAGGTGAGCCAAGGCCAGCCCTATAACATGTGAGAAAAAAGGCCTAAAGTCAAAATAAGAAAGACATTAACCTATACACACTTCTATTATCTAACAACAAAGGAGTAAAAGAACCCAAATAAAGGAATCGAAAGAGCATTATTAGTCCCCATTATAGGACTGACAAATTGTTTCTGAGTGGTGTATGCAGACAGAGCACTGAAATGTCATGACGGCAACCAGTACTCTAACAGGGATGAGGCATTCTGAAAGCACGTACGATGTGGGTTTGCAGATGAGTTGACGTGTGCTAGACATCTGCTAGATTGTGGAAGTGCTCATCCAAAGAATAGGTGGGTTGCCCCAACCTAATCAGCAATTGTCAGAGCACTGAGCTTGACCCGATGAAGCAATAAGTAAGAGTATGGTATCACACAAGGTATCATTGTGTCACGTGCAGCTCCTCCAGAGACTAAAAATTGTCAGCTTAATAACAGACAACTCTTAAAATATTATTCACTTGATTCAGATATTTTGTCATATCATACCTATTGAAAATACTTGTGGCAACAGTGAAATACTCCCTTTCTAATCAACTTAGCGATTAGAGAAATAAAGTGGTCTTGGGAGGGTTAAATAAGTAAAACAGGCTTGGGATGGTGGCTCACGGCTCACACCTATAATCCCAGCACTTTGGGAGATCGAGGCGGGAGGACTGCTTGAGCCCAAGAGTTTGAGACCAGCCTATTGAGACCCTGTCTCTGCAAAAAATTTAAAAATTCACTGAGTGTGGTGGTGCGTGCCTGCAGTGTCAGCTGCTCAGGAGGCTGAGACAGGAGAATCACTTGAGCCCAGGAGTTGGAGGCTGCAGTGAGCTATGATCGCTCTTCCACACTCTAGCCTGGGCAACAGGGTGAGACCCTATCTCTCAAAAAACTCCACAAAAACCAAAACCAAGTAAAATACACACAACACAATAGAAATCTAAGAAAACATATGGAAATGCTTGGCCGAAGACTGTGGGATCACCGCCAGGGCCAATCGGGATTATAGGCATAACCTCCAGGAAGTAGAACCAGGACAACTGAAAAAAGACGAGTGCACAGAAAGGTGACGCTCAGGCTGGAACAGCGACGAAGACCCGGGAGACCAGGGAGCAGGCTCTGTCAACCGAGCATGACGCGGACAGGAAGTCTTGGTGTTAGTCTCTGTCTGACTATTAGCTAGATTCCCACGGGACTGACAGCTTCCGCACCACACGCACCGGGAGTTCCTAACACAACCCACAGCTTCGCACACATACACGGCTCTTCTCCAGAAGGCCTTGGTTCTCTTTGAAGAAACCATCCAATTCATCTTCAAATTTCCCTCATAGGAATAGGACAGAGATAATGTTCTTTCTATAGTTGAGGTAAACAAAGCATAAACGTACAGTGATTCTCTAAGTTTTTTCCAAACAGTGGGTGTGGACACATTTATGATTCTTCAGGCCTACTTAGACGGCTTACCTATCCTTAATCCATTTATAATTCTTTTAGTGAGCATACTGTAAACCGACAATTTGTTCAGAAAACATGAAATACAGACAAATTAAAATTAGTTCAGCTTTTAAAATGAGACAGACTGAGTAATCTGAGATTGTGTGACAAATTATTAAGTACACCTTTTTGGGTCAGTTTTCTTGTATAATGTGAAGGAAGTATAGCTTCTTTGTCAGACTAAATGACCTGAAAACCTGTGTGACAAAATACCTAGAAATGCTGGATAAAAGAGTCGAGCCTGCAATAAAGGGAAGTCCTCCGGGTCCACGTTTGTTCTGCTCACCCCACTATTACCAGCTGCCAGGAGAGGGCCTGGTATACAGTAAGCGCCAGATAATAACTGGTGAATGCTGCTAAATGAATATAAAAGAGAGTCTGGAAGGATCTGTTAACAGTAAAAGGTACGGGTTACGGAGGAAGAGGTCCCCAGACAGTAGAAGCAGCGCTAAGAAGTCTGAGTCTAGAACTAGCAGCCCCAGAGCCCCAGTCAGCAACACTGACACAGCAGGGTGGGCAATGCGAAGTGCAGATCTACTCTTTTTATAAACCTCTGATACTTACAGCCAGTTTGCGCTTAGTCAATTAGTGCCTTGATTTTACCTTCTGTGAAATGGACCTATAGTAGTCCCCCCTTATTTGCAGGGGATATACTGCAAAACCCCCAGTGCATGCCTGAAACTATGGATAGTACCTAACCCTACATCTGTTATGTTTTCCTATACATACAAACCCATGATAATATTCAATTTATAAATAAATTAGGCACAATAAGAGAATAACAATAATAAAGTAGAACAATTATAACAACATACTGTAATAAAAGTTATATAGATGTGGTCTCTTTCTCTCTCTCAAAAAATACCTTACTGTATTGTATTAACCCTTCTTGTGATGAGGTGTGGTGATAAAATGCCCCCTGAGGAGATGGCGTGAGGTGAATGATACAGCCACTGTGACGTAGCATTAGGCTACTCCTGACCTTCCGACAATCCGTCAGGAGGGTCACCTGCTTTAGGTAACCCTGGACCATCAAGTGGTGATGACATTAATGACTGATGGGCAGGCAGTACAGACAGTGTGAATACACTGGACAAAGGGATGATTCACATCCTGGGGGGGCACGTGTAAGATTTCATCATGACACTCAGAATGGTGTGCATTTAAAACTTATAAGTTATTTCTGGAATTTTCCATTTAATTTTTGTGGACCATGATTGACAGCAGGTAACTGAAACCACAGAAAGTGAAACCAAAGATCAGGGGACTACTGCCTACTATTAATAATCTGTTTTCCTATCAGGAGATCTTATTAGAAAATGATGACAAAATTTTGCAAATAACAAAGAGGGCAAATAAATGCTCAACATCACAGGTAGCCAAGTGTCAGTGCGTAATTAAAAGATGTGAGGCCATCGTGGCTTTATAAAGTTTTTTTAATTTTTTAACTCAACTGAATTCTTAAAGTCAGTATCACCCTAGAGTACAATTCT